>NC_137095.1:3436200-3964840 GCF_951640355.1 Cnephaeus nilssonii | reverse complement strand
TGTGCCCGCAACCAGGGTACATGCCCTTGACCGGAATCGAACCTGGGGCCCTTCAGCCCGCAGGCTGACGCTCTATCCACTGAGCCAAACTGGTTAGGGCTAAACCAGTATATTTAAATTCAAAGAGATGCAGGGCAGCCTGGCCGGCGTGGCTCCGTGGTTGAGCATCGACCTAGGAACCAGGAGGTCAGGGTTCAATTCCCAGTCAGGGCACATGCCTGGGTTGCAGGCTCCATCCCCAGTAGGGGGCGTGCAGGAGGCAGCCGATCCATGATTCTCTCTCATTGTTGATGTTTCTCTCTCTCTCCCTCTCCCCTCACCCTTCCTCTCTGAACTCAATAAATATATATTTTTAAAAAGATGAAAAGAAAGAGTGGAAAGAAGGAAGAAAAAGTGACCTGAGGGTAAGGTGACAGCGGGTTTTGGTGTGGCAGGGACACACCCAAATATATATATACTAGAGGCCCAGTGCACAAAATTTGTGCATGAGCAGGGTCCCTAGTGGCTGCTGGCTGGGGGTGCCTCCCTCCCCCTGAAAAGGGCTAACAGCAGCAGAGAAGCAATACCCTGGGAGGGTCTCCCTTCCCCTGCAGCCACTACCCCTTGGTGGAACTCCTGGTCGAACTCCCAGTTGAGGGGACAATTTGCATATTAGGCTTTTATTATATAGGATATTGATTTCAGAGAGGAAGGGGAGAGAGAGAGAGAAACATCAATGATGAGAGAGAATCATGGATCGGCTGCCTCCTGCACGCCCCCCACTGGGGATCGAGCCCACAACCCGGGCAGGTGCCCTGACAGGGAATCGAACCCTGACCCCCTGGCTCATAGGTTGATGCTCAACCACGGAGCCATGCCAGTCAGGCCCTGCATGAGTATTCCCAGTGCCCCTTCAAGCTCTGGAAAGTGTCTGGCAGGCTCTGGATGTGGGTGGTAAATCCCATGACCATCCTACCAAAGAGGAAATTATCCAGGGGCAGCCCCCGCCGCCCCCCATAGTTGTGGATGGGCCCCCTGCCCTGGCCTGGGGACCGGGGAACCCGCAGGCCAACTCGACCGGTCTCTGGTGCCACCTACAGGCCATCTGGGGAAATGCATCTCCCTTCCGCTCCCTCCACCCTCTCCCCACCGACCGCCTGGAACTTGGCGTCCAGAGCCCTGAAGCTGGACGTCCTGGGTTGGGGGTGGGGGGTGGGGGGAGGATGGTGCAGACTGGAACCGGTAGTGAAGCCAAGGTTACGGTTATGGAACCACATGGGCCCAGCTGGGACCGACAAAGCCAAGCTCCTCCCCTTTTCCCCACCCCATTCGGACCTGAACGGGTAGGATTGGGAAGCACAGGGGCTGGAACCTTCCTGGGACCCTCACCCCATGCCCGTCTTCCCCCATCTGGAACAAAGGCATTTGGATCGTGGGGGAAGGCAGGGAACGTCAAGTTACTAAGCTCCTACTATGCCTAGGGGCGCACAGTAGGCACTTCCCAGACCTTATCTCCAGCCTCATGAATAGGGTGAGAGGTAGGGGTGTAGGAGCAGAGTGGGCTAGTCTTGCTGGAGCTCGAACCCAAGGGTCTTTGATGGCAAATGTGGTGCTGCTTCGGGGTCTCTGACTTGAGCAATGTTGGCAAAATGCAAAGCACCCCATCGAAATCTAATATGTATATATTTTAAAATATATATATTTTATTGATTTTTTACGGAGAGGAAGGGAGAGGGATAGAGAGTTAGAAACATCGATGAGAGAGAAACATCCATCAGCTGCTTCCTGCACACCCCCCTACTGGGGATGTGCCCGCAACCAAGGTACATGCCCTTGGCCGGAATCGAACCTGGGACCCTTCAGTCCGCAGGCCAACGCTCTATCCACTGAGCAAAACCGGTCAGGGCCATATATATATATATATATATATATATTTATATATATATATTTAAATATATTTTATTGATTTCAGAGAGGAAGGGAGAGGGAGAGAGAGAGAAACATCCATGATGAGAGAGGATCATGGATCAGCTGCCTCCTGCTGGGGATCGAGTCCACAACCCGGGCCTGTGCCCTGACCGGGAATCAAACCGTGACCTCCTGGTTCATAGGTCAAAGCTCAACTACTGAGCCACGCCAGCCCGGGCTCTCCAGCCTTCTTCATTGTGGTTGAGGATACACGTACCCTGAGCCGGTCAAGGTTTCTCACCCACGGCCTCCTCTAGGAATTTTTTTTTTTTCAGATCAGGAAGCTGAGGCTCAACACGGTTAATTATTTCACAGGCAGCAATGTGGCCCACGTCAGAACTCGAATGAGTCCAAGCCGTCTCACTGCAGGGTCCTGGCCCCCAGCCACCGCCATACCCCGTGTCAGCAGCACAGAATTCACGCGCACACACATGCAATTGCATTTTAAGAGGGTGCCTTTGTGTGTGTTGGGGGGAGATGGGAGGGGGGGCATTCCACATACAAAAGCCATTGAGCTAGATATTAACTGAGGACACAGAAAAGCTAATGAACTTTGGAAAACAGCAAGCATAAGAGCGTGTTGCTGTGTGTGTGTCTATGGTGTGTGTGTGTGTGTGTGTGTGTGTGTTAACCTATTTTGTTGACAGGCCATCAGCTAATTATCAGCCTGAACTCAGCAGCGCCCTGTTCCCTAGGGAGACACACACACACACAAACACACACACACCCTGAGGTGCTGGCCCGTGCCACCCCCCAGGAACCCAGAAACCACCCTGGGTCCGTAGGTGAGGAAGCACCTCGTTAGCAACACAGATCAACCGAGAAAGCAAATGGCCTCAGAGACCAGCAACATCACAACCCAGATGCCACCCGTCATCGCATGCCCACACGGAGCCGGGATGCAGCAGAGACAGCGCAACCGCGGGTCGTATCCGGGCCACGGGATCACAGCTGCTTCTTTATATATATATATAAATAAATATATATAAATATATATAAATATAAATAAATAAATACACACACACACACACACACACACACACACACACTAGAGGCCTGGTGCACGAAGTTTGTGCATGGGGTGTGTGTCCCTCAGCCCAGCCTGCACCCTCTCCAACCTGGGACCCCTCGAGGGATGTCCAACTGCCCGTTTAGGCGGGATCAGGCCTAAACGGGCAGTCGGACATCCCTCTCACAATCCAGGACTGCTGGCTCCCAAATGCTTGCCTGCCTGCCTGCCTGATTGCCCCTAACTGCCCCCCCTGCCAGCCTGATCACCCCCTAACCACTCCCCTGCCAGCCTGATTGATGCCTAACTGCCCCCCCCCTGCCAGCCTGATCAATGCCTAACTGCTTCCCTGCCAACCCGATTGCTCCCAACTGCCCTCCCCTACAGGCATGGTACCCCCCAACTGCTCTCCCCTGAAGGCCTGGGTTCCCCCCCCCAAGTGCCCTCCCCTGCAGGCCTGGTCACCCCTAACTGTCCTCCCCTGCAGGCCTGGTCACCCCCAACTGCCCTCCCCTGCAGGCCATCTTGTGGTGGCCATCTTTAACCACATGGGGGCAGCCATCTTGTGTATTGGAGTGATGGTCAATTTGCATATTACTCTTTTATTAGATAGGATATATATTTTATTGATATTTTTACAGAGAGGAAGGGAGAGGGACAGTGAGTTAGAAACATCAATGAGAGGGAAACATCGATCAGCTGCCTCCTGCACACCCCCTGCTGGGGATGTGCCCGCAACCAAGGTACATGCCCTTGACCAGAATCGAATCTGGGACCCTTCAGTCTGCAGGCCGGCGCTCTATCCACTGAGCAACACCGGTCAGGGCTCGCAGATGCTTCTTGCAGTTCTTCTCCAGACAAGCCCATCAGACCCCAAGCTGCGGGGCCCGTAACCCAGGGCGCCAGTGGGCAGCTGGGCGCCCCTCACACAGAGGGCGTGCTGGTCCCTGGCTGCGTTGGGGAGCAGGGGAGGCATCGTGCGAGGAAACCAGGTGGCTTGTCCGTGTGTGCGTGATTCAGACCTTCCTGTTGTAGGGAAAGAATTTTGTATGACAGGAATTCCCAGAATGCCCGACACGCCCGTGTTCGGGGGGGACCCAGCCCTTCCCGCAGCCTGCGGTGAAGGAACTCGGGGACTGTGCCCGTGGGCAGGCCCAGTGCCACTTGGAGGTGCCAAGACCTTCAGGGACAGGAAGGGGTCAGGGTCTTGCACTGAATGGACTCCGTGTTCTCCCGCCCTGGGAGAGAGGTAGTTTGGGGAGGACCCATTTCCCGTCTTTGCTAGACTCTCAACCCATCTTGACCTCTCTTACTATTTTTTAAAAAATATTTTTATTGCCCTGGCTGGCGTGGCTCAGTGGATAGAGCGTCGGCCTGTGGACTGAAAGGTCCCAGTTTCGATTCCTGGTCAGGGCACATGCCTGGGTTGTCGGCTAGATCCCCAGTGGGGGGTGTGCGGGAGGCAGCCAGTCAATGATCCTCTCTCATCATTGATGTTTCTATCTCTCTCTCTCCCTCTCCCTTCCTCTTTGAAATCAATAAAAATGTTTTAAAAATATATACATATATACTAGAGGCCAGGTGCACGAAGATTTGTGCAGAATGGGCCTTCCTTACCCTGGCTGCTGGCACAGCCTTTGCTCCGGCACGAAGCCGCCTTTCCGCCTTCCCACGCTGCCCAGAGGCCCTGAGTGGCTGGGCACCTGTGTATGCAAATTAGACCGCCATCTTTGTTGGGTTAATTTGCATAGTCACTTCTGATTGGCTGGTGGGCGTCGCAAAGGTACAATCGATTTGCATCTTTCTCTTTTATTAGTGTAGATTTTTTATTGATTTCAGAGAGGAAGGGAGAGGGAGAGGGAGAGAGAGAGAAACATCCATGATGAGAGGGAACCATGGATCGGCCACCTCCCGCACGCCCTACACTGGGGATCGAGCCCACAACCCGGGCATGTGCCCTGATCGGGAATCGAACCATGACCTCCTGGTTCATGGGTCAACGCTCACACCAGCTGGGCCGGGCCTCTTATTCCTTAATCTCCCAAGCAGATCCATCCAGGGCTGGTTTGGCGGTGATGACAGGGTGTTAGGAGGCGATGACCGGGTGTTGACTCGGTGGCGATGTTGGGAGGCCCCGGGAAAGGCGTTGCTCTTGTATCTGGTCGTGCAGTCGGCACAGACCGCGGTCCCCCTGCACCGCGGAGCCCAGGGAATCTGAGAGCCTGGTCTCGAAGGCACCGAAGCACCAGGGCCATGTGATTGCTGAGGTTGACCCAGGAAGTGGGTCTGAGAGTGTCTGTACTTGCAAACGGAATTGCCCCGCCCGGACCAGCGATCGCCACCAGGCTGGCCACAGGAGGAGGGAGCAAGAGCCAGAAGACAAATCGCCCTCACCAGGCCGGCGTGGCTCAGGGGTGGAGTGTCGAACTGTGAACCAGGAGGTCATGGGGATCAGGGCACATGTCCAGGTTGTGGGCTCGATCCCCAGTAGGGGGTGTGCAGGAGGCAGCCGATCCATGACTCTCTCTCATCATGGATATTTCTCTCTCTCTCCCTCTCCCTTCCTCTCTGAAATCAATAAAAATATATATTTTAAAAATTTCAGCTTAGGGTACAGGGAAGGCTGATGAAAGAAATGGCCTTTGAGCCGCTGGAACAGAATAGCATGGGGTGTGCTATCCCTGGGAATTATTCCACAATCAAGTTCCCTTCCCACTCCCAGTTCATAGTGGTTTCTCTAGTGCCAGGGCCATGACCCCCCATAAATACAACTTTATGTGCAGAGTATTTTCCTGGGAAGAAAGGTCATAGCTTTTGTTAGATTCTCAAAGAGCAGGGTATCTCAGAAGTAAATACAAATAAAAGCTTTTAAAAAAACATTTTAAAAATGATCTGATGTTTTTTTAAAATGTATTTTTATTGATCTCAGAGAGGAAGGAAGAGGGAGAGAGAGAGAGAAAAATCCATGAGGAGAGAGAATCATGGATTGGCTGCCTCCTGCACGCCCCCCCACTGGGGATCGAGTCTGCAACCCGGGCCTGTGCTCTTGACCGGAATCGAACCTGGGACCCTTCAGTCTGCAGGCTGACGCTCTATCCACTGAGCCAAACCAGCCAGGGCTAAAAACATTTCTTTAATTGATTTTTTTTTAGAGAGAGAGGGGAAGGGAGAGGAAGAGAGAGAGAAACATTTGTCTGCTGCCTCCTGCATGGCCCCTACTGGGGATTGAGCCCCAAACCCCGGCACATGCCCTGTCAGGGGTAATCGAAACAGCAACCTCTTGGTGCACGGGACAATGTGCAATCCGCTGAGCCACACTGGCCAGGCCAAATGAGAGCTTTTAAAATGTCCCTCACTCCGTGGATTAATTACTATCTCCTGTGCTGTTGTGTATTTTTTTAAAATATATTTTAATTGATTTCAGAGAGGAAGGAGAGGGAGAGAGAGAGAAACATCAAAGATCAGAGAGAATCATTGATCAGCTGGCTCCTGCACCCCCCCACTGGGGACCTAGCCCCGGAATCGAACCGTGACCTCCTGGTTCATAGGTCGTTGCTCAATCACTGAGCCACGCCGCCGCCGGGCCATTTGTGGGGTCCCCAGAATGTGCCGGGGGCTGTGTCCGAGCTGCGGATGCCAGATGCAGGAGCATCCACTGAGTCACACTGGGCGTCAACATGGCCAAGGCCTCGTTCTGGGTCCTGGGGATGCGCCTCCGAAGGAGACCTTGGCGTTGGGCGGAGACAATGAACAAAGGAAGGGGGACCGGTCGCGCGGTTGCAGGTGCGGGTGGGATGCAGGGCGGCTGGGCGGTGGTGGCACTTTGACCTGGGATGACCTCGGAGCCGTCCCCACGGGGGTGATTGCGCCACGGCCAGCGTGGGAACCCGGGAAAAGGCTGCACGGGACGGAGGGATGGACGCGGAGCGAGCGGGGCAGCAGATGCCGGGAGCGTGACCCGACCGCACCAAGCGGTCACCGTCAGTAGAGGGCGCGACAGAACCCGGCGGAGAGGGGGCGGGGCGCGAGGGCCGCGTGCACGCGTGGGGGCGGGGCTTGGTACGGGGGCGGAGCCAGGCTTGCGTCGGGAGCGGGGCCTTGCGTCGGGGGCGGGGCGCGCGATGAGCGGCCTCTGCTGGTGGCGGGGGCGGGGCTTGAGAGGTGGGCGGGGCCGGGCTTGCGGCGGGGGCGGGGCGCGCGATGAGCGGCCTCTGCTGGTGGAGTGGGCGGGGCTTGAGACGTGGGCGGGGCCGGGGCGCGCGACGAGCGGCCTCTGCGAGTGGCGTGGGCGGGGCTTGAGACGTGGGCGGGACCGGGCTTGCGGCGGGGGGCGGGGCGAGGGCGGGGCGAGGGCGGGGCGGGCGGCCTCTGCCGGCGGCGGGGCGGTGTCGCGTTGCCCTCCTCAGCCGCGGGCTGCCGCCTCCTGCCGGCCGCGTCGGTTACAAAGGCCGCTGCCGGGCCGGCCGCCCTCACCCTCTTCCGGCCGTGACGGCGGCGCGGGCCGGGCTCCCCGCCGGAGATGAGGGAGGATGTCGGTGTCGGGGCTGAAGGCTGAGCTGAAGTTCCTGGCGTCCATCTTCGACAAGAACCACGAGCGGTTCCGCATCGTCAGCTGGAAGCTGGACGAGCTGCACTGCCAGTTCCTGGTGCGGCCGCCGGGCAGCGCGGCCTCGGCGCTCACGCTGCACTGCAACATCACGGTGCGGGCCGGGCGGGCCGGGCCGGGGCCAGGCCGGGGGGGCGGGGGCCGGGCCAGGCCGGGGCGGTGGGGGGGGCGGCCGGACAAAGACGCCCGCCCGGGGGCCCGGCCACCGCCGCCCCGCGAGGCTGGGGGTGGAGGCGGCGCGGTCTCGGCGCCCCGGGCCGGGCCGCTGCGGGTTCGCGGCCGCGTCGCCGCGGGGCTGGGGGAGGTGGCGGGGTCGGGCGCTGAGGGGCCGCCGGGCCGCCGGGGGGCTGAGGGGGCGGGCGCTGAGGGGCTGCGCGGGCGGCGGGCGGCGGGCGGCGGGCGGCCGGTGGCCCCTCAGGCGTCAGGCCGCGCTTCCCCGCCGCCTCGGCACGTCCGCGTTTCGGGAGGAGCCGGCCGAGAGCCCGCGGCCGGGGGAGGGAGGGAGGGCGGGCGGTGCGGGCGCCGCGCAGGTGCCCGAGTGAGGCCGGTCCACTTCCGGCCACAGGCCGGGCGGGGGGGGGGGGGGGGGACCCTCACGCGCACTTGCGGGGACGCGGGAGCCCGGAGGCACCGGGGCCGGGGGAACCGGCCGGGGGCGACCTTCTCCGCCTCCTCCTCCGAGCCCCCCGCCCGGCTCGGGGTCCCTCCCTCGCTCCCTTCCCTGGAGCCCGGGGCCGCCCGGGAGCGGAGACCCCGGTTCACCTTAAAATGGGTTCCCGGGGCGGGGGGGGGGGTCCGGGGGGGCAGGTGTGCATTTCCAGAAAAACCAGTTCGGGGAGCGCCGTGCCGGGGAGAGGGGTGGTTTATTGAGCACCTAGCGTGTGGGCCCCGGCCTTGCAGAATGGGGCCGAGCTGCCCCCCTGCTTTCCGAGACCCGTGTTGTTATTTTTTGGGGGGGCAGGGGGTTGGCGGGGAGAGAAGAGGTTTCCACAGCAAAAGGTGTGACTCAGTGCCGTGATAGCATCGTGAAAGCCCAAGGCAGCACTCATTCTGGCTTTGGGGGGGCGGGGGGTAGGGGCGCCCCGAGGGGAGCCTGGCGGTGGTGGTTGGGCTTTCACACAGATGAGCCCGATCCCCCCCCCCCCGCCGCAGAGAAAAATCTATAAAATAACAAACAAATACCCCCCCCCCAAAAAAAAAACACACCACAGCCCGGCCGGTGTGGCTCAGTGGTTGGCTCCCCATCAGCACACGTGCCCGGGTTGCGGGCTGCATCCCCAGGAGAGGGCATGCAGGAGGCAGCCCATCTGTGATTCTCATCATTTTACAAAATCTTTATTGTTGAAAGTATTACATGTCCCCCCCCTCCTTTTTTTAAAGAATTATTTTATTGATTGATTTTTATTTATTTGCTTATTTTAAAATATGTCTTTATTGGTGTCAGAGAGGAAGGGAGAAGGGAGAGAGAGAGAGAAACATCCATGATGAGCGAGAATCACAGATCAGATCGGCTGCCTCCTGCACGTCCCCCTACTGCCTACTGGGGATCGAGGCCCCAACCCAGGCTTGTGCCCTTGACCAGAATCGAACCCGGGACCCTTCATTCCGCAGGTTGACGCTCTGCCCACTGAGCCAAACCAGCTAGGGCTTGATTGGTTTTTAGAGAGAGAGAGAGAGAGAGACATTGATTTGTTGTTCCACTTGTTTATTCATTCATTGGTTGATTTTTTAAAAATATACATTTTTATTGATTTCAGAGAGGAAGAGAGAGAAACATCAATGATGAGAGAGAACCATGGATCAGCTGCCTCCTGCATGCCCCCTACTGGGGACCAAGCCCGAAACCCAGGCATGTGCCCTGACCCGAATCGAACCCGGGACCCTTCAGTCATTGGCCTCCTCGTTCATAGGTTGACGCTCAACCTCTGAGCCACTGCGGCTGGGCCGTTGGTTGGTTCTTGTGTGTGCCCTGACTAGGGGTCGAACCCACAACCTTAATATATGGGGAGGACACTCTAGCCCAGTGGTCGGCAACATTAGTCAACAGAGCCAAATATCAACAGCACAACGATTGACATTTCTTTTGAGAGCCAAATTTTTTAAACTTAAACTTCTTCTAACGCCACTTCTTCAAAATAGACTCGCCCAGGCCGTGGTGTTTTGTGGAAGAGCCACACTCAAGGGGCCAAAGAGCCGCATGTGGCTTGCGAGCGGGGGTTTGCCGACCACTGCTCTAACCAACTGAACTACCTGGTCAGGGCCTACGTGTCCCCTTTTATCCCCCATTTACCCCCTCCAGCCCGCCCCCGCCCCAGGCCCTCACCACCCCACTGTGTCCATGGCTGTACATGTATACATGCATACAAGGCCTTTGGTTGGTCACCTCCCACCCACCCACCCTCCCCGCCTTTCCTCCGAGACCCTGGACTCTGTTCCCCGCTTCCATGTCTCTGGATCCACGCCATCCGTTTATTTTGTTACTTAGATTCCACATATGAAGGCATGATTCTCATCATTGATGTTTCTCTCTCCCTCTCCCCTCTCCCTTCCTCTCTGAAATCGATAGAAACATATTGATTAAAAAAACAGAAACAAAAACACCCCACCAAAGCTTGAGGAAAGTGTGGTTGAGAAGCCCAGCAAGAAGGAGAACAGTTTCCCGACAGCGGGAAACAGGAAGTAGCGGTGAGCGGGAGGTGGGATGTGAAGGAGGCTGGCCTCGGGTGACCAGGGAAGGTAGGGCTGGTTAGGACCGGAGACGGACGTGCAGGCCGTGGGAGCCACTGAGTTGCCCAGGGAACTTGGGAAAAGGCGTTGGCCATCCAGGAGTAGGAGTGGGTCTCCACAGGGGGTGCCTTATTTATTTGTTTATTGTTAAATATATTTTTATTGATTTCAGAGAGAGAGGGAGAGATAGGAACGTCAGTGATGAGAGAGAATCCTAGATCGGCTGCCTCCTGCACGCCCCACACTGGGGATCGAGCCTGCAACCCCGGCATGTGCCCCGAACTGTGACCTCCTGGTTCATAGGCCGACGCTCAGCCACTGAGCCACGCCGGCCGGGGGACAGCAGGTGCTTCATTCAGGAGAGGAGTGTGTGGGGCTGGCTGGGCTGGCATTTAGTGCCAGGGGCACAGGGATTCCAAATGACTTGTAATTGTCAGGCAAGCTGCCACCACGAGGCATTATGTCACCGCCAGCGCCAGCGGTGCCCCACGGAGGCTGCTGGGGGCCTGCTCCGCACAAAGATGTGGCCTGATGACCGGGTTAGGAAATGAAGCCAGAAGTGAATGAGAGCCCGGCCCGCGTGGCTCCGTGGCTGAGCATCGACCTAGGAACCAGGAGGTCAGGGTTCGATTCCCGCTCAGGGCACAGGCCCGGGTTGCGGGCTCGATCCCCAGTGTGGGGCGTGCAGGAGGCAGCCGATCCATGATTCTCTCTCCTCATGGATGTTTCTATCTCTCTCTCTCCCCTTCCTCTCTGACATCAACAAAAATATATTTTAAAAAAAGAAGTGAAGGACACACCAGGCAGGGTTTGGTGGGGACTAGTGTAACGTCACCACTAGGAGACGCCATTCAGGTCGCGACGCGGGACCCTGTTTTCACGTTGACCAAGAAGCATCTGTGTGGTTCCTGTGACGTGTGCGTGAATGGCACCTCACGAGTTGCTTCTTACACACACACACACACACACACACACACACACACACACGTGCCAGTTTCTGAAAAATCCTCCCAAGATCTGCACCCCTCTTTCTTTGAGGCTTCTGCACAGCAGTTTGTCCCGTGTGGCGTGTGCTCCATTCACACACACACACCCCTCCCCCCATCTGTCTTTCCATGTCTGACCATCCGTCAAGGGTCTCCTGGTCAGATTCAGTTCATGCTGATTTTATTACAGTCCTGGCTACCGACCACTTTGGGTTTGTTTTCTTGTGTTCTGTTGTAATGTTTTGGACGTTGGCCTTTTTTTTTTTAAGTTACTGTTGTCTTTGTTATCTGTTCTTATTTGGATTTTGAACAAAAGTGATGGAGTAGGAGCCTGTATAGGAATCCTGTTTGACGTGCAGATTTTCTGGGGAAGAGTCCGAAAAGGTCGGAGAGCCACGTTCCCAAGATCTTTTCGTGGACCCGGCATCTCTCCCTTTATTCTTTCCTCTCGTTTCTCCGTTTGCTCGGGTGGCGTCATACCAGCGTCCCTGGCTGGGCGCACCGGTGGGTCTCGTTCTAGAATGGATTTGAGTCTCCCGGTTTCCTGGAGCTCATACAGCCCCGCTCTCCTCAGCAGGGCCCCGTGTGGCTGGGGTAGCTTCGTGGCTCTGCTGCCGTCACAGGGGGTGGGGGGGGGGCACCTCTCTCATGGGGGGGGCCACCACTCTCGCGTCCTTGTGGGAGCAGGATGGGACCCCTGAGGGCTCTGCTGTGAGGGGGTAACCTGGGTTAGGACATTTAAAAAATTTTTTTTTTAAATTATGTTTTTATTGATTTTTTTTCATCCTCACCCAAGGATACTTGATTTTTAGAGAGAGTGGAAGGGAGGAGGAGAGACAGAGAGACCCACGTGAGAGAGACACATCGATGGGTTGCCTCCTGGACACACCCCGACCAAGGCCGGGGGTTAAGGCTGCAACCGAGGTCCATGCCCCAGACCGGAATCGAACCCGGGACCTGTAGTCCGAGGGCCAGCCTTCCATCCACTGAGCCAGACGTGCTCGGGCTGTCCTCTCCTCCAGCTGCTCATTCCTCCTCCTCCAGCCTAGGGCTCTCTCCTCTTATCTGTTTCTCTTCATCGGGCATGTTCCCCAGTCCTGTTAGGTATGCAGAGCCTTCACGTCCTCAGGATTCTTCTCGCCCGTCCACCCCTGGTTCCTCCTCCTCAGAGCAGGCAGCGCCTCCCGTCCTGGGGCTGGGCCTCAGCAGGCAGCGCCTCCCGTCCTGGGGCTGGGCCTCAGCAGGCAGCGCCTCCCGTCCTGGGGCTGGGCCTCAGCAGGCAGCGCCTCCCGTCCTGGGGCTGGGCCTCAGCAGGCAGCTCCTCCCATCCTGGGGCTGGGCCTCAGCAGGCAGCGCCTCCCGTCCTGGGGCGTGTGTTCTGGGGCCTTGGTCTCTGGGATCCGACACTGAAGGACTCGCATGTCTGCTTCCTGGGGATGTGCAACTTTGAGGCCGTCGGAAGGTCCCCTGGCGCCTACATACAGTTTCTCACTTCCCCTCCAACTTCTCCGCTGAATCCCTGAATGGGGGGGTGGGGGTGGGGGGCTCTGGAAAGAGAACAGTGTTAGGCAACGGTGCTACCCTTTGCCTTTTTTAAAAATTTTTATTTTTTTTTTCTCTCCCCTGCCCCGCTCACCACCCCCTGCCTTTTTTTTTTAGTCTTTTTTTTTTATTTTAATAATGGCAAGGGAGAATATTCTATAATTATGTTTTTCATCTTCCACTCTGCACACGTTCAGTAAAGACAGGGTTTCCCAAAAAATGCATGCCCGCTCTGAATGATTGTAAAGTCAGTGTTCATTAACATGCAGGTCATTCTCAAAGCTTAAAAGAATCTACAGAAATGAGGGATTTGTTTGTCAGCGCCTGATGACCGTTCTGGCCCCGGCACGGCTGATACCGCGAAGCAGGGGGATCGCCGACATCAAGAATCATTGCGTGCGGCATAGGTGTGCCCTCAGTTTGGGACCGTGGCTGGCTTTGTGCCGTATCCCCATCTTTTATGTATCCCCATGAAAAAAAAACAGTCTAGTGGCACTTGAGGATAAATCTTCTTTCTTCAAAGCTTAGCCTGGCTTCACCCATTATTTCAAATCAGTTAAACGAGAACAAGAGTGAAAATTAAGTGAGTTCTCAGCTGTCCGAGTGTGTACACATTTTTTTCGGGGACACCCTCTATTCTGTTGACTACCTGGTCACGTTCTAGGTATGTTCAGTTGGAACAAAAAACTTACCTGTCATGTTTGTGTCACGGATAGTGCATACGTATTTAAAGGGTTACCTAGGGCTTGATAGGAAATCTGTAATTTGACTTCAAGTTCATATGAATGATACTTTTTAAAAATATATATTTTATTGATATTTTACAGAGAGGAAGGGAGAGGGATAGAGAGTTAGAAACATCGATGAGAGAGAAACATCGATCAGCTGCCTCCTGCACACCCCCTACTGGGGATGTGCCCGCAACCAAGGTACATGCCCTTGACCGAAATCGAACCTGGGACCCTTGAGTCCTCAGGCCGACGCTCTATCCACTGAGCCACACCAGTTAGGGCTGAAAGATACTTTTATGAAGTGAAAAACAAATCATAGATGTGTTATTCTCTAGGCAAAGGGAATTGAGCTAAAACATTTTTCTGTTTTATAAACGGGCCCTAATCTTAAATGTGAAGGGCGAAGAGTGCTGTGTTCAACCTCAGGGAGTCTTTTCCCTAATAAAAAAGGAAGTCAAGATACGAAAGATTGTCGTGCAGACCTAAGCGCTGATTCCCGTTCTCAGTAAACATCCGATTTCCAGTCAGTGCTGACGTGCAGCTGTTATGCTCACACCCAGAGGCCCAGCAGGTGTTGACTGACCTGGGCAGCCTGTTGGAGCGAGCTGGTGTAGGGCTTTCCGTTACTCCTTTACGGATTCTCTCGTCTGGGAACTGGGCAGGGAATTGTTTAGAGACCCTCCTTCCCCGGGACGGGACCTAGCTAGTAAACAAACAAACCCTCACGCTTTTGTGTAGCGTGCTTCGTTATTGTGTAGCATGCTTCGTTATTGTGTAGCGTGCTTCGTTATTGTGTAGCGTAAGTCATCGCTTTTCTGCATGAGTGGCTGTTCGCCAGGCCGCTTGTCGTGGAACTTTTTCTCCTTAATTAAATTTCTGTTCATCGTCACCAAAAGCCTCCCTTCCCCCAGGAGCGAGATACTAAACTTTAAACCAGGGGTCCTCAAACTTTTTAAACAGGGGGCCAGTTCACTGTCCCTCAGACCGTTGGAGGGCCGGACTATAGTTTTAAAAAAAACTATGAACAAATTCCTGTGCACACTGCACATATCTTATTTTGAAGTAAAAAAACAAAACGGCAAAAACACCCGGCAGGCCGGATAAATGTCCTCGGCGGGCCATAGTTTGAGGATGCCTGCTTTAAACGGTTAGAGCTTGGAGTTTATGGGAGAGAAAAGGTTTATGCCCTGTAGCTGGGACCTGAAGCAAATCACTTCTGTTTCTCGATGAAATAGATCATTTTTCTTGCCCCACATGAGAGCGTATATAGGGAAGCTCTGTGGCGATGACAGTGTTCTCTACAAATACAAAAGTGATGGTGTCATTTGTGGCTGAAGAGCACTGTATTTTGAAAACTAGAGGCCCGAGGCACGAAGATTCGTGCAAGAATAGGCCTTCCTTCCCCTGGCTGCCGGCACCGCCTTCGCTCCGGCCCGGAGCCGCCTTCCGCATCTCGCCTTGCTGCGTCAATTTGCATATTCTCTCCTTATTGGCTGTGGGCGCTGCCACCTTTGTCACAGAGTTACGGTCAATTTGCATATTCTGTCTTTATTAGATTGGCTGCTTTACAATGGTTTTTCATGGGCACTAAGTCAGGGCTGTCCGTTTTACGTGTTCCTAGTCTTGACACGGATAAGAAGTAGCCGGGTGGGTTATACAAAGGACATAATGGACGAAACCTGACCCAAGAGCCCAGGACCTTCTCTCTGGCCTGTCCTCCTGGGCGGGCGCCTTTCTAAAGCAGCTTCCGGGAACTGTTGGGAATGACAGCACCTCAGTGCACTTCAGGCCGAGGAGTCCTGTGATCATTCATCCGACCAGTTGGTGATACGGAGTCGGATCCGAGTTCTCTCCTCCCTCGCCCCCTATGCCCTCCTTGGAAGGAACAGGTCGTGAAGAGGAGACGCAGGTGTCCATGTTATGGATGGCGTGTCCCTTAGCAACATGACTTTCTTGTTGAACGTCTTAGACCTGGGGACGGATGGTGTGAGATAAGGGTCAGCTGGTCGAAGGGTGGGAGGTGAGTGGGAACGCCACCACTGGAGGTAAAGCGTCGCCCGAGAGCCAGGGTGGTGAGCAGGCCCCTCCCAAGGCTGTGGCGCGGGGTCTGTGCTGTCTCCTCCGAGTCCTGGGGGATGGAAGACAGAGCGGGAGCCGCCTGGGTCCTGAGCATCCGGGGGCCCTCCCAGCCTTCGTCTGTGCCCGCGTGGAATGCTCCGCGTGGAATGCTCCGATGGGACGTCACGTGCTGCGTGGAGCACGTGGGCATCCCCACCGCAGGTGTTTTCACGTTCGTCAGTGTCGTCACTGCTCTGTGGGCTCCGCCGCGTAGACACTTAGCTGTTCACCTGCCAGACGGTGAGCAGGGAGAGTTTCTTCCTGTCTTTCTGTGACTTCCTTTTCTATGTTGTCGGAGCCTTTGGAATTTTATTAAGGTTCTGTGCGTTCACGTCATTCTCCACTCCACATTTAGGGAGCAGCAAAGTGCGACAGTAATGGTCCCATAACTGGTCTCCAGAAGAATAAAAAAAAAATTAATTTAAAAATCCATTAAGAGAAATTTGTTTTTCCACACATAGATTTTAATATATTGCTTTTCTTCCCCATATATATATATATTTTTAAAAATTTTTTTATTGATTTCAGAGAGGAAGGAAAAGGGAGAGAGAGTTAAAAACAATGATGAGAGAATCATTGATTGGCTGCCTCCTGTCCCCCCCACCCCCACCCCCGGGGACTGAGCCTGAAACCCCGGGTTGTGCCCTGACCGGGCTTCCCCAGCTGTATTTCGCTGAAGTCTGTGTTACCTGACCATCAAGCGGCCTGTTTAATTGCCGGTCCAGGTCAGTCTGTGACAAGAGTAACCTGGCGTCTCTCTAACAGGAATCGTACCCAGCTTCCTCACCAATATGGTTCGTGGACTCTGATGACCCAAACCTGACATCAGTTCTGGAACGTCTAGAAGATTCTAAGAGCAACAGTTCGGTAAGAAAATACGTCCTGCTCCTTTCTCGTTTTCTTCGTGAACGTTAGGGAACTGCTTTTTCTGTCCAGAGTCTGTAACTGCAGTACAAGCCAGAGGGACATAAATGAAAAGTTTTTGTATAGAGAGAAATGCAACTTTCCATTTCACACAAAAATTAAAAACCCATCGTCCTTTTTTATAAAACTGATGAGTAACATTTGTGAGAGAACTAGTAAAATTTAAAGGGAACATAAAAGTCTTCCGTAATTTCTCTGCCTGCTATAACCATTGTTGACATGATGTGTTATTTTTCCTTTCAGTTTTTCTCCCTTGTAGTAAAATACATATACTCATATATGTTTATAGTTGAGGTCATATTCTACATAGTTTTATACCATTTTTTAAAGTTAATATTATTGTTGTATTTTTCCATGATGTCATAAAGTCCTTATAGGAAATATCAGTCATTCTTTACTGGTGACATGATTATATAAGGAATCAACTGAGAAAACAGTTTTAAGATTACTGGTTAAAGTGCTGTTATATAAAAATCAGTGGTCCCCCCAAATATCAGCTATAATCAGATAGAAAATACAGGAGAAAAGTATTTTGTTGGTGATTACAATTAAATTTAAAAAAAAAAGAATTACCTAGGAATAAACTTAGATGTATCAAGAAAACTATAATAATTTGCTGAGTGGAATGAAAGACAGTGTGTTCCCAGATAATTAAACATGTTAATGATCTTCATAGCTTCATGTTAATTTATAAATTGAATACAATTCCAGTAAAAAAAAGAAAAATCAAACAGACTTCTTTTTGGAACTTGACAAAATGAATCTAAAGTCTGTTTTGAAGAGTAAAAATAATAATGAAGTTGAAGAAAAAGTAATGAAATGAGACTTGTTCAACTAGGTTTTACGTGAAATACTGTGTGCTGACACTGGCTGGGTGGATGAAGGCAGTGGGAATTTATTTATTTATTTATTTACTTATATATATTTTTTTAACAATTTGGACCCAACTCTTTTTTTTTTTTAAATATATTTTTATTGATTTCAGAGAGGAAGGAAGAGGGAGAGAGAGATAGAAACATCAATGATGAGAGAGTCATTGATTGGCTGCCTCCTGCACGACCCCACTGGGGATTGAGCCCACAACCCGGGCAGGTGCCCTTGACCGGAATCGAACTTGGGACCCTTCAGTCCGCAGGCTGATGCTCTATCCAGTGAGCCAAACCGGGGAGGGCGAAGGCAGTGGGAATTTAGAGTCATGTAATTGAGGATTTAGAATAAGTGAAATTGAGTTAAAGCACTCAAAAAGGAAAGGATCGATTATTCTATTAATAGTATTGGGAGAAATGACCATTTTGGGGAAATTAGAGTCTTACCTCAGATTATTTTCAAAATAAGTTATTTTTGCTTTAAACACGCTTATTCCTAAAATTAAGAACATACGAACGTCAGTTTAAAGAGGATTTGGGAGGTGAAGGCTGGTCTGCAGAGCCCTGAGGGTGGAGGTAAAAGGCTAACGAAGGGGGCCGCGTCACACCTGCTGCAGGGGCCGCAGGACGGGCAGGGGCCGCAGGACGGGGCAGGAGGACGTGCAGGGGCCGCAGGACGGGGCAGGAGGACGTGCAGGGGCCGCAGGACGGGGCAGGAGGACGGGCAGGGGCCGCAGGACGGGGCAGGAGGACAGGCAGGGGCCGCAGGACGGGGCAGGAGGACGGGGCAGGAGGACGGGGTAGGAGGACAGGCAGGGGCCGCAGGACGTGCAGGGGCCGCTCCCAGCGGCTGCCTTTTCTAGGCCTGAGGGTGTGCGTGTTGTGGCAGAGAAGTGACAGGGCCATGTTTCCGTGTCTAAGGTATCCCATCAAAAATGCTCACACAGTGACATGGCACAGGGCACACCCTTGGGTCTGCTGTTATAAAAAGTAAGTGTATTTCTGTGAAAGAAAAAAAATACCCGAACTTGCCCTCCACTCTTTCTCGCAGTCTCTGCGTCACCTCAGAACCCAGGCTAGTGACAGAGTAAGCGGTCTTTCCTGACCTTCCATCACCTCCTTCATCACAGCCGGGCCTGCCTTCTCGTTGCGTTAACGCTCTTACCTTTAGTTGCCAAATCAGGGACTCCCTTTCCGGTTCTAAAACTGACCCGACTGCAGCGGGAGCCGTGTCGGTGTTCCCTGCTGAAACACGCCTCCACTCCGCACTGATGACGGAGCGACCACGGAGGGCCTGGTTAGAGGAACACGGCTGAGTGTGGTTTCACGCTGGACGTCATGTTGTGGTTACAAAGCCGCCAGTCTCCTCGCAGGAGCACAGGCAACTCTCCGAGGCGTTCTGCGTGAGGAAGCAAGGCACGTGGTCTCGTCTAGCCGGCCGCTGTTTATGCAGCGCTGAGAACTCTGTCTGCTGGTTTACACGCTTTCCCCTGGGTGGACACGGGAAACTTGAGTCGCAGAACACAAAAGCATGTGCTTTTTTTTTTTTTTAAATATATTTGATTGTTTACAGAGAGGAAGGGAGAGGGAGAGTTAGAAACATCGATGAGAGAGAAACATCCATCAGCTGCCTCCTGCACACCCCCTACTGGGGATGTGCCCGCAACCAAGGTACATGCCCTTGACCGGAATCGAACCCGGGACCCTTCAGTCCGCAGGTCGACGCTCTATCCACTGAGCCACGCCGGTTAGGGCTCTTCCTCTCCTCTTGTTGCCGGCGTGCTGCTGGGCCCTCTGTAGGGCTGCACGCGGCCCTCGGGACTCGCACGCTGGCCCCAGCAGTACCCTCACCACGTCATTCCATCCGGGGCTGCACGGCAGCAGCCTACTTCTTTCTCTTCCTGCTGGGCTGGTTACAGTTGTAGCGTTACTGTGTCTGCCAAGGGCCCTCGAACGCCTGCTTCTTTGTGAACTGTTTTGCAGCTTCGCCAGCAGCTGAAGTGGTTGATATGTGAGCTCTGCAGATTGCACGACCTTCCCAAGCACCTGGATGTGGAGCTGCTCGACCAGCCGCTGCCCACGGGCCAGGTACGTAGCCTTTCCTGGGACCCGCGCCGGAGGAATGGTCTCAGGCCAAGCGAAACTAGGGTGCTTTCCTTCGCTTAGCGTACAGCGCATTAGGGTTAGTTCTGCTGTTGAATGCTTTGTTTGCTTCGCTGTAGGCACCACGCTTTTCACTTTTTAAAAAAATACATATTTTATTGATTTTTTACAGAGAGGAAGGGAGAGGGAGAGAGAGTTAGAAACATCGATGAGAGAGAAACATCCATCAGCTGCCTCCTGCACACCCCCTACTGGGTATGTGCCCGCAACCAAGGTACATGCCCTTGACCGGAATCGAACCCGGGACCCTTCAGTCCGCAGGCCGATGCTCTATCCACTGAACCACCCTGGTTAGGGTTTTGTTTGCTTTGCTGTAGGCACCACACTTTTCACTTTTTGAAGTGAATTTGCTGTGACAGACCGAGAACCGGCCCCTCCCTCGCTCACCCTCGTTGCTAATGTTCCGGTTTCCATACCTGCTCTCGCTTCCTCGGTTGTGGCTTGTGCTGAGTCACTTCCTCACCTGCAAGGCCGGCTCCGTCGGGCATCCCCAGCTGGTGTCTCCTCCGCGCCATGCCTAAGGAGTCTAGGATTATAGGAATGTCTCCCCGATGATGATAATTCTCCGTGTTCTCTCCACTTCTGTGAGCGCGCCCTCGCTTCGGAGCCTTTGGTCGGCAGTGGCTCTCTGAGCTGGCGGGACAGCCGCCGTCTGGGACTGCTCTTATCTCCTCTGCTCACGTGGGTCTGTCCCCTGACCTGTGCCACCTTTCTGGGCTCACCGGTCACCTTTGCCTGAGTGCACCTCAGGGCAAACGCAGGAAGGGCGGAAGGCACGCTCTCGAGTTCTCCCTTCGCAGAAGGAGGCCGCACGTTGGCTTCGCGCTCGGTTCTGCTGCTCGGGAACTGCATTTCTTCCCCGGGCCCTGTGGGCAGCACTTCCCTTCCTGCAGGGGGTGGGAGTGGGGCCTGCGTGGGGGGGGCTGTGAAGGCTACACGGTTAGTGCTGTGGGGCAGTGCGTGGGGCGTGCAGTAAGTGCCCGTCAGTGTGAACGGCCGAGTCGGCCTCACACGGGGCTGGTGGTTGGGCTGGATGTGGGGTTCTGGGCGGGAAATGCTGCCCTTCGGTGTTACCGCAGCCAGCAGTGCGGGCGAGCCTGGTGCCCTCTGAACCTTCCCATCTCCCCGGGAGCTCGAGGGCCTCTCCTTGGCGTCAGCCATGGGCTTAGCTAGATCTTCCTCCCCGCTCCGGCTCCGCACGGAGGGGCCTTTTCCGATCGGACTCTCGCGTCCTCTCCGTGATGTGTGTGTGTGCACGCTCCCTCTGGTTCCTCTCTCCTTCCCATTTTCTCTCTGTTCATGTGGAAACGCCTGCTCAGGGGATCGTAGACTCTTTGCTTGAGTCTGTATCTCAGATACTATGTCTCTATTCTCTCTCTTCGTCTTAATTTCAAATTCTAGGAAATGTCCTCATCTTCCAGCTTTTAGAACTTTATTAGGACAGCCATAATTTTAAGTTTTGTTTTGGGTATTGACTGCTGCTGATCCAGTTGCCCCAGGACTTGATGGCTTAAAACAATTTACTCTGTGCCTCGCGATGGGCTGGGTTGGCCTGCTTAGCTGACAGGCTGCTGCTGCCGCACGTGCAGTCAGACCCGGGCTGGGGCTGGGCCCTCTGGACGCACTGCCCTAGGGTGCCCAGCAGGGCTTCTCCCTACGCCTGCTGCCTCGCTGTTTCTCCACGGGACCCTGCCCTCCCCGGG
This sequence comes from Cnephaeus nilssonii, assembly GCF_951640355.1. NCBI lineage: Eukaryota > Metazoa > Chordata > Mammalia > Chiroptera > Vespertilionidae > Cnephaeus > Cnephaeus nilssonii. Next base: position 3,943,518 of record NC_137095.1, on the reverse strand, counting down.
GCCCTGCCCTCCCCATCGCCCTGCCCTCCACGGGCCCTGCCCTCCACGGGGCCCTGCCCTCCACGGGGCCCTGCCCTCCACGGGACCCTGTTCTCCACGGGACCCTGCCCTCCCCATCGCCCTGCCCTCCACGGGGCCCTGCCCTCCCCATCGCCCTGCCCTCCACGGGGCCCTGCCCTCCCCATCGCCCTGCCCTCCACGGGGCCCTGCCCTCCCCATCGCCCTGCCCTCCACGGGGCCCTGTCCTCCCCATCGCCCTGCCCTCCACGGGGCCCTGCCCTCCCCATCGCCCTGCCCTCCACGGGGCCCTGCCCTCCACGGGGCCCTGCCCTCCACGGGGCCCTGTCCTCCACGGGGCCCTGTTCTCCACGGGGCCCTGCCCTCCCCATCGCCCTGCCCTCCACGGGGCCCTGTCCTCCACGGGGCCCTGCCCTCCACGGGACCCTGCCCTCCCCGGGGCCCTGTCCTCCACGGGGCCCTGTCCTCCACGGGGCCCTGCCCTCCACGGGGCCCTGCCCTCCACGGGGCCCTGTTCTCCACGGGGCCCTGCCCTCCCCATCGCCCTGCCCTCCACGGGGCCCTGCCCTCCCCATCGCCCTGCCCTCCACGGGGCCTTGTCCTCCCCATCGCCCTGCCCTCCACGGGGCCCTGCCCTCCCCATCGCCCTGCCCTCCACGGGGCCCTGTCCTCCCCATCGCCCTGCCCTCCACGGGGCCCTGCCCTCCACGGGGCCCTGCCCTCCCCGGGGCCCTGTCCTCCCCATCGCCCTGCCCTCCACGGGGCCCTGCCCTCCACGGGGCCCTGCCCTCCACGGGGCCCTGCCCTCCCCATCGCCCTGCCCTCCACGGGGCCCTGCCCTCCCCATCGCCCTGCCCTCCACGGGCCCTGCCCTCCACGGGGCCCTGCCCTCCACGGGGCCCTGTCCTCCCCATCGCCCTGCCCTCCACGGGGCCCTGCCCTCCACGGGGCCCTGCCCTCCACGGGGCCCTGCCCTCCACGGGACCCTGCCCTCCACGGGGCCCTGTCCTCCACGGGGCCCTGCCCTCCACGGGGCCCTGTCCTCCACGGGGCCCTGCCCTCCCCATCGCCCTGCCCTCCACGGGCCCTGTCCTCCACGGGGCCCTGCCCTCCACGGGGCCCTGCCCTCCACGGGGCCCTGCCCTCCACGGGGTCCTGCCCTCCACGGGCCCTGCCCTCCACGGGCCCTGCCCTCCACGGGGCCCTGCCCTCCACGGGGCCCTGCCCTCCCCGTCGCCCTGCCCTCCACGGGGCCCTGTCCTCCACGGGCCCTGCCCTCCACGGGGCCCTGCCCTCCACGGGGCCCTGCCCTCCACGGGCCCTGCCCTCCACGGGGCCCTGCCCTCCCCGTCGCCCTGCCCTCCACGGGGCCCTGCCCTCCCCGTCGCCCTGCCCTCCACGGGCCCTGCCCTCCACGGGCCCTGCTCTCCACGGGCCCTGCCCTCCACGGGGCCCTGCCCTCCACGGGCCCTGCCCTCCACGGGGCCCTGTCCTCCACGGGGCCCTGCCCTCCACGGGGCCCTGCCCTCCACGGGCCCTGTCCTCCACGGGGCCCTGCCCTCCACGGGGCCCTGCCCTCCCCGTCGCCCTGCCCTCCACGGGGCCCTGCCCTCCCCGTCGCCCTGCCCTCCACGGGGTCCTGCCCTCCCCGTCGCCCTGCCCTCCCCATCGCCCTGTCCTCCACGGGGCCCTGCTCTCCACGGGGCCCTGTCCTCCACGGGGCCCTGTCCTCCCCATCGCCCTGCCCTCCACGGGGCCCTGCCCTCCACGGGCCCTGTCCTCCACGGGGCCCTGTCCTCCACGGGGCTCTGTCCTCCACGGGGCCCTGTCCTCCCCGTCGCCCTGTCCTCCCCGTCGCCCTGTCCTCCCCATCGCCCTGTCCTCCATGGGGCCCTGCCCTCCACGGGGCCCTGTCCTCCCCGTCGCCCTGTCCTCCCCATCGCCCTGCTCTCCCCGTCGCCCTGTCCTCCCCATCGCCCTGCTCTCCCCGTCGCCCTGTCCTCCCCGTCGCCCTGTCCTCCCCATCGCCCTGCTCTCCCCGTCGCCCTGCCCTCTCCATCGCCCTGTCTTCCCTGTCGCCCTGCCCTCCATGGGGCCCATCCTCCGGGGCCGCTTCTCGGGGCTCCTCTTTCTCAGGAGGGGACCAGGATTCTTAGTTTTGTCTCCGCGAGCACAGACGTGGAAGCTGCCGGGCCCTCTGAGGATTAAATTGGGAGCTGGCGCAGCGTCACTTCCACCACGTCAGTGGTTCCCGTCACAGCCCAGTGGATTGTGGGAGGGCCGAGGAAGGGGTGAGGGCTGGGACTTGTGGCTCACAGGGTCCTCTCCACAGGGGTCCCGTGCATTCTGAGATGCTGTTCCTACTCATTCATTCTGCTTCTGGGTTTTACCCGCAGTTTACGTGCAAGCGTCTTGTCCTCCCTCTCTAGCACCTCAGTTGTCCCTTTAATACTTAAGTTTAAAAAACAGTTTATTTTGGTTTTGTTCTTTTTGAAGACTTTTCTCAAGTATCTATCCAGTCTATGTTGCTCATTCATGTATAGCTTTGTCCTTCCTCTCTTCATTCATATTTTGGAGAGATACTGAGGGTCGATAGGGAGTTCTTGCTGTTGACAGCTTGTAGGAGGGATTTAAGCTAATCCTTGGTTTAGGATAGTTATTTAAGTGAAGGAAACCATTTATTTAAGTGTAAGATGTTTTTTTTAATTTTAAATGAGAATGTCTTGAACTTTTTTAGAGTTGCTTTATATGTGATTAATTGCCTTTGTTATTCCTAATGCACCTGTTAACTTGAATTGTTCAAAAATGTCTCTTTTAAAAAGCTGGTAGGTGTTTGTCCGATCAGAGCTGGAGTGAAGTAGCTGTTTCTCTGTCACCAGTTCTCTGTGGAGTCAGGGCCAGAGAGGGACAGTCGGGCCCGTAGCATCTCCCAGTGCCCGGGGGGGGTGCTGCCCGCTGGCCTGGCACCTTCTCCTTCCTTTGCAGAATGGAACCACAGAGGAAGTGACGTCGGAAGAGGAAGACGAGGAGGAGATGGCGGAGGTGGGTGTCTTACAGGAGAACATTGTGTGGATATCTTCATTACGGAAAATCTTAGTAATCTCTCTAATCTCTTTACACTCCAGCGTTAGTGTGGAATAATGAAAAGCACACTGTTCCTGGAATTGAATATAATTGATGGCTTTAATTGAATATAAAGTCTGGCTTTACCTCTAATGTATGCTTTTGAATAAATTGCTTCTCTGATGTCACAGATTTGATTTTCTGGGAAATAAGAGCTCTTAACATTTAGCACTAAAATTATATTTACATTAAAAAAAATTATATTTACATTGAATAGTAATCACTACTTAACCTGTAATTGTTGTTTTTTTTTTTAATGTTTTTATTGATTTTTTTAGAGAGAGAGGAAGGGAGAGGAATAGAGAGAGAGAAACATAGATGAGAGAGAGACATTGATCAACTGCCTCCTGCACGGAGATCGAGCCCGCAACCCGGGCATGTGCCCTGACTGGTAATCGAACCCTGACCTCCTGGTTCAAAGGTCGACACTCAACCGCTGAGCCACACTGGTGGGCTGTGATTGGTTGCTTCTGAGAACTGCTAAGTTTCAAAAGTCCTGTGTTTGAATAAAGAGTTAGAGGACATTTCGGAGGTGACTTGTTAGAAATAAGAGAACTCCCTCATGTTGAACATCACCTGGGAGTGTCGTAGAGAGGATTCCAGGGGCATTGAGCTGAGGCTGGTGGAGGGCCCGTCCCCGATGCGATCTTAGACGTGTTCAGGCTCCGAAGCTGGTGTTTACATTCACACTCCAGGGTGACGCTCTCCTTTCTTCTACATTGATCGGATAAAAAGGTCTTCGGTTTTATTTATTTTATTTTTATATATATTTTTAATATATTTTATTGATTTTTTACAGAGGGGAAGGGAGAGGGATAGAGAGTTAGAAACATTGATGAGAGAGAAACATCCATCAGCTGCCTCCTGCACGCCCCCTACTGGGGATGTGCCCGCAACCAAGGTACATGCCCTTGACTGGAATCGAACCCGGGACCCTTCAGTCCGCAGGCCGACGCTCTATCCACTGAGCCACACCGGTCAGGGCCGAACAGGGAGCCTTTAAATGGGTGTGAATGAAGGCTTTTGACCCCTTCCCGTAGGATACATGGATGCTCTCTCTTCTGCTCCCTCTCGAGTCAGGAATAGTCGGCCTTTGGCATGAGCGTGAGCACTCACACGTGTCTGATGTTCGTAGGACGTCGAAGACCTGGATCACTACGAGATGAAGGAGGAGGAGCCTGCCAGCGGGAAGAAGTCGGAAGATGAAGGAATCGAAAAGGAAAACTTGGCAATACTAGAGAAAATTAGGAAGACTCAAAGGCAAGACCATCTAAATGTATGTGGAACATTCTAGAACCTGGACTTACTGGCTAAGTAGCGTCGTTGTAGGTGATAACGTGAACACAGGGACCTTCATCCAGGCGCCAGCCTCCGCGGCCCCTCCAGCCTGCCGTGTGGCTCAGGCACAGGCCTGTTGCCGTATGTTTTTATTAGCGGATTTACGTTTCTCCTCTGCCTTTTCCCTCCGGGGATCCCCCCGTCCGCCTCTGCCCTCTTCTCGCCGTCTGTGTTTTAATCCGTCTCCTAACCGTGCAGCTCAGTCCTCCAGGAAGTGCTGCCCCGGCGGGACCAAACGTGGTTTGATCTTTGCTGTCACGCCTTTGGGTGAAGCAGCGGGTGGTGTGAAAGGAACGCTCTGGTGACAGGCACGCCTCATGGCTTCAGTTCCCTCGGCTCTACATGCATATGGGCCCCGGGGAGCCTCTGAAGAAGAAGGAGAGTCCTGTCCACAAATGCCAGACAGAGTAGGAAAACATCACGTGAGAGGCAGGGTTTCTGTTTGAACACCACCTACCGCCTTAATTAGAGCTACTCCTTAGCCCCATGAAACCTGAGGGCGTTGTGCTGCCGGGCTGTGTCTCGGACATGATGAATTACCATGCATGGAGATGCCAGCTGTGGTAAACGGGTGGAACACTCTCCCTCCTGCAGCCTTACCTACGATGTCAGTTCAATCGGCTACTTTTTAGAGCAATGAGATGCAGCGTTCTGTGCCCTAACGAGGGATGCGTGTCCTCATACATGTGTAAAGCATAGATGAGCCTGGGGGTCGCGTGGGCCGTGGAGGTCGCGTGGGCCGTGGGAAATCCCTTGCTGCAGGCTCATCAGTCGTAGGACACGTGCCCTCGGTGAGGGAGATGGCTTGTGGGACATCCTGTGGGAAAGCTGTGTCTTCCTCTGATTTTGCTGCGAATGTAAAGCTACTTTCCAAATAAACCCTTAACCACATCCAGGGGAAATGGCGGGATCTGGAAGAGACACCGCCGAGTCCCAGGTGTGGCAGGGCCCTGGCGACCGGACACGCTGGCTGGACTTGTTTGCAGACGGGAAGAAGCAGTACATGAGCCGGGCTTGTCCCCAGTTTATGGTCCTGTTGAAACTTCATAAGCTTTGACTTCACTTATTAACTTTTTTGGCTTCTTAACATGTCCGGTGGTGATCCATGTCTGAAATGTCATGGGACACGTGTGTTTCGGCTCAGACACTGGGTCTCAGCTGTCTGACCGGTCGGTCCCAGTCAGCGTCACCTTGTGTTTCAGGGCGCGGTGTCCGGGTCGGTGCAGGCTTCAGACCGGCTGATGAAGGAGCTCAGGGACATCTACCGCTCGCAGAGCTACAAGGCAGGTGAGCACGCGTCCCGCCTTTTCAGTGTCCAGAGAGTCCAGTTTGCTTCTCATAGTTGGACAGAACCAGAACTATTGACTGACTTCATGTGAGGGATGGGAAACATAAATGTGACCGAGTTATCAAAAGATGTGGGTGAGCCCTGACCGGTGTGGCTCAGTGGATAGAGCGTCGGCCTGCGGACTGAAGGGTCCCGGGTTCGATTCTGGTCAAGGGCATGTACCTTGGTTGCGGGCACATCCCCAGTAGGAGGTGTGCAGGAGGCAGCGGATGGATGTTTCTCTCTCATAGATGTTTCTGACTCTCCCTCTCTCTTCCTCTCTGTAAAAAAAATTAATAAAATATATTAAAAAAATAAAAAGATGTGGGTGAAATAGGGTGAGTGTACAGTACCTCCACCCTTATCCATGGTTTCAGTTACCCACGGTCAATGGGGGTCCGAAAATATTAAATGGAAAATTCCAGAAGCAAACAATTCATAAGTTTTATTTATGGAGAGAGAGAAACAAACATCAGTTTGTTGTGACACTTACTGATGCATTCATTGGTTGATTCTTGTATGTGCCCTGATGGGCTCGAACCCGCAACCTTAGCTTATCGGGTTACCCTAACCAACTGAGCTACCCGGCCAGGGCCGGTCCATAAGTTTTAAACTGCACACTCTTCTGTTCTGAGCAGCGTGTCTAAAAGTTTATCTGTAGAAAACTATTAGGATGCAGGTAAATGTTTGAATAACGGCTTATCTTTAAATGTTAAATAACTTGTTTCTACAGCACTATTTGGAGTAGCAAAAAATAAAAACTAATCGGATGTGGAATTGGGTAAATTGTACTGTGTCCATGAGATGTGACTGCAGAAATAGTAAGGAAATTGACAACAGGTTTCTATATACCAAGTGGGAGAGATGCTCCAGGAAGTGGACGAAAGGAGAGGAAACTATATGTAGGGGACGCCCACTTTTATAGAAACGTTTGCGTGTGCGTGTGTGTGTGAAGAAAGGTGCGCAGGATTTCACGTGATTTCTTTCTCCCACTCACAGTTAATGGGACATAGTTTCTCACCTCGTTACAGAAGCTTCTTGGTTAATGGCTCTAAGGATCTAAGGGCATGAGGTACTCGGCTCTGTGGCAAAAGAGTTACCATGTAGCTCTGTCCCACTTTCAGTGGCAACATTTCTAGCTTTGCGGGCTGTTTAGTGTCTATACTTCACTAGAGTAATAGCTACGATCAAATGAAGAGTCACTAACACTCTGTATCTTCGCAGGGTTTTACTCAGTGGAGCTCATAAATGACAGCTTATACGACTGGCATGTGAAGCTTCAGAAGTAAGTGGCTTTTCCTGCTCGCCCTCTCGCGGTAATGGCTGACGGCAGACTCGCATGGAGAGCCCCCCTCATTTGATACCGTTAGGACGGAGCTCTCCGTGGCACTTTAGCTCCTGCAGTCGCTCAGGGTGTTAGGATGAGCTGCTTCTTGGGCTTAGTAACAGTGAGGTGAGGAACGGGGGGGGGGGGGGGGGGGGGGGCGGTGGAGAAGGGGCGACTGTGGGGCAGTGTCTCCTGGAGGAGGTGAGACGGGGACTACGGACACAAGTGGATTGAATAACCGGGCGAGGGTGACTGTGGTGGCAGCTTGTCTGTGAAGGAAGGGATTTGAGTCCTTGAGAAAATTATGTACATACTAGAGGCCCAATGCATGACGATTCGTGCAAGAATGGGCCTTCCTTCCCCTGGCTGCCAGCAGCGCTTTTGCTCCGGCTGGAGCCGTCTTTCCGCCTTCCCACGCTGCCCAGAGGCCCAGAGCGGCTGGGGTGGTGCAGAATGCCTGCGACGACGCAAGCGTCCCGCCCCGCCCCATCCCACCCCCAGCTGTGCAACACCTGTGTGTGCAAATGAACCCGCCAGCTTTGTTGGGTTAATTTGCATACTCACGCCTGATTGGCTGGTGGGCGTTGTGAAGGTACGGTCAATTAGCATGTTACTATTTTACTAGGTAGATGACATGACCATCTTCTCTAGAATGACTGCTGACTTTGAATCGCCAGAGGAGAATAGATTGAGAATATTGTGATATGTTTTTTATTGTTTTTAATCCTCACCTGAGGATATTGTTGCCACTAATTTTTAGAGAGAGTGGAAGGGAGGGAGGGAGAGGGGAAGAGAGAGAGAGAGAGAGAGAGACATTCACATGAGAGAAACACATGGATTAGTTGCCTCCCCTACGAGCCTCGACCGGGGATCAGACCTGCAACCAGCTACGTACCTTTGACTGGGAAGGAACCAGGACCCTTCAGTGCTCGGCCGACGCTCTGACACGGAGCAACACCACCCAGGGCTGGAATACTGGGGTCTCTCTCTCTCTGTCTCTTTTTTAAAAAATATATCTTCATTGATCTCAGAGAGGAAGAGAGAGGGAGAGAGAGATAGAAACATCCATGATGAGAGAGAATCATTGATTGGCTGCCTCCTGCACGCCCCCCAGCAGAGATGGAGCCCACAACCCGGGCATGTGCCCTGACCCAGAATGCAACCGTGACCTCCTGGTTCCTAGGTCGATGCTCCACCCCTGAGCACACCGGCCGGGTTGTGATCTCTTTTTGAACATTCATCCCACGGAGTTGGGGTTCTAGGATTTGCTTTCCCACAGAACAGCTGTAGAGCTTGTCTGCTCAGAGCTCACCCTGGGGCTCTGTGTCAGCGCTGGGCCGGGTCCTTTCTGAGGTCAGTGAGAAAAGAATCTGACTTTCTTTTGTAATTCTTAGGGTTGATCCTGACAGTCCTTTGCACAGTGACCTTCAGATCTTAAAGGAAAAAGAAGGCATAGAGTATATTTTGCTTAACTTCTCTTTTAAGGTAAGAAAACTGTGTCCGAACTCCACGTGCGCCTCGTGGGAAGGCATGTTGGTACGATTCCTTGGGAAAACAGTTGGGGGTTTCTTGTGCTCTGCGTTCAGGGATCCCCTGGGAGTGTGCCCTGCCCAGACGCGTGCTCGCTGCACGGGGGCCTGTTCAGGGCGGTCCTGGGCACGTGGCCCCATAGGAAGGCTTCAGTGAACGAGCAGAGCGACGTGGCCACAGGATCGGCGGCTCTTAAACAGAACGCGGAGAAGCAGCACACTCTGTACCGTTCACGTCCGTAAAGCTCACGCACAGGTGAAACCAATTATGTTGTCTAGGCCCGTGGTCGGCAAACCGCGGCTCGCGAGCCACATGCGGCTCTTTGGCCCCTTGAGTGTGGCTCTTCCACAAAATACCATGTGCGGGCGCGCACGTACAGTGCGATTGAAACTTCGTGGCCCGTGCGCAGAAGTCGGTTTTTGGCTCTCAAAAGAAATTTCAATCGTCGTCCTGTTGATGTTTGGCTCTGCTGACTAATGAGTTTGCCGACCACGGGCCTAGGCCATGCGTTCTCAGTGGCGGCATTCTCCCCCAGGGGGTGGACACTGTCCTCGGAATAAAGATCTCAGAGATCACAGTGGTGGTTTGCAGTCTTGAGTGTCTCAGGAGGAACGTGCGACCTGCTTTTCTGCATCGGGAGGAGAGGCTTATGCAGCCGTTGTCTCCGGGGGTGTTTACACAGAAACCTCAGACGCTCTGCTCTAGGCATGAGGTGGTGCTTCTGTCTTCCCTCCACGAGGGCTGAGTGTTCACAGTTTAGGGATTCTCCCGAATCTTCCTTAGGGGACGGGAGGTGGGGGAGAGTGAGAGACTGGGCTTACGCTGTGTCTTCTCTCGGGTAAGCTGACCGCACAGCTTGCAGCTATTTCTTTGGCCTCCCTGACGGTGTTCTTGGAGGTGAAGGCTGTTTCCCGGGCCTCCGGCTCAGCCGCCTCTGCTGCCACCTTCGCTGCAGCCCCTGGGAGAGCGTGTGTGTCGCTGTGCGTGTCGCTGTGCGTGTCGCTGTCCCGGGCTCGGCGCTGTGCTGGGCACCCGGGCGTCCGCTGGGCGTCCCCTCGCCCTCTGAGCTCTGCAGGCTGGGCCCTGGCTGTTGACCTGGAGCGCTGTCAGCTGTCAGGTTGGGTCTCCGGGCTCAAACCCCCATCTCGCAGGGGCTTTCTGTTTGTCCTCCTCGCCCCGGCTGCTCTTACTCTTCGGGATTTTTTATTTCCTTACTCCGTGTCCCACCACCTGTCCGCTTGGTGCGCACACGGCCTCGTGCGCTTCTCCGCCGCCTGGCAGTCACCTTGATGTCCTTAACGTGTCGGAGCCGAGCAGGCGGTTGTCAGTTTGTGTTTTCCCTGTCCGTGTCCGTGCAAAGACCTGAGGGTGCGGGCTCCGGCCACGGGAGCGTGGCTGGTCTGCGTTTGGGCTCTGACCGGGAGGTGGCGCGGCGGTGCCGAGCCGTGGATGCTCACGGGGGTCTGCGTGCACGCTGGCGCTCTTCGTGGTCTCGGGCTCCGGGTTCCCGGCTCCGCCCTGAGGAGCAGCCTTGGCGCCTCCCGCCTGCGGGTCTGTGGGGGGAAGTGCGGCCACGGGGTGGGTGTCCGGGCCGGAGACGCCTTTCTTCCAGCTCCTCAGGGTGCGTCTCCGCGTGTGGCCCCATTGTTGCTCTTGAAGGACTGAGAGCTCACGTCTGTGAAGTCCCTTCTCAGTTTGTGACGGTTCAGACGTTGTCTCCTCAGATCCTGCCCTTCCCTCTCCTCTCCTCTGGGACTCTGCACACGACAGCCGTTGGTCCGTTGCCCTGTGTCTTGTTTTCCGCCTTCTTATCTCTCTTGGCTTCATTGTGGATATTTTTATTTTTTATTTTTTAAAATATATTTTATTGATTTTTTTACAGAGAGGAAGGGAGAGGGATAGAGAGTTAAAACATCCATCAGCTGCCTCCTGCACGCTCCCTACTGGGGATGTGCCCGCAACCAAGGTACATGCCCTTGACCGGAATCGAACCCGGGACCCTTCAGTCCGCAGGCCGACGCTCTATCCACTGAGCCAAACCCGTTAGGGCTATAGTTCATTTTTCTATTATAGTTCTCTGCCAGGGTTTTCCGTCTTTGCTTTGCGTATATGCAGCATAGTTATTTTAAAATCTGTGTCTGATAAAGACTGACTCCTTGTGTCTGTCGTTTGCGTCTCTCTCTCTAATTATGTCATTTTGGGCCTCACGTAACTTAGCTGTAGCGATAAGCTACGTACGACAGGCTAGGGAGCTGATCGGAGCCTCGGCGCTGCTCTTGTCCAGCGAGGGCTCCTGTCTGTCCACCGGGGGCTGGGGCTCCCGCAGCCCAGGGTGCCTGGAGGCGTTTCGGGTCGAGATGACTCAGCGGAGGCGCCCTCCTCTCAGCAGGGAGCTCGGCAGTTTGTCCTCAGGGTCCCAGCTCCCTGCGAGGGCGGAGAAGGCCTTGCGGGAACCCTGAGCGCCAGCTTTACCTCCCTCCTAGGGAGTCGGGGGCCTGCAGCTCCTCCCCTCTTACCTCCCTCTTTGAATGGAGAGAAACCCTGCTCTCGGGGTCCTGTGTCTTCTTGGTCTGAGCTCTGGAATGGTTTCCACCTTTTCTAGTTCCCAGTTGAAGGATTGATCCAAACGACCAATCATCGTGTTGGGCTGTTCCTTTGCATAGTTCTGCTGGGAGGGGACAGCCATGTCTCTCATACATTTACCAATACGCTGCTCTGTTGGGAGTGCTCGCAGCTTCATTGATCTCAGAGAGGAAGGGAGAGGGAGAGAGAGAAACACCAATGATGAGAGAGAATCATGGATCGGCTGCCCCTGGCACACCCCCTTCTGGGGATCGAGCCTGCAACCCGGGCATGTGCCCCCGACCGGAATTGAACCCGGGACCCTTCAGTCTGCAGACTGATGCTCTATCCACTGAGCCACACCGTCTAGAGCTCTTTGGCTTTTATTCCATCTTCTTTTTGGTACTGTTTTAATTTTGTGACCTTCACTCAGCCTCAGATACAAACATCTTTATGGACTAAAACCTCCTACGTGATGTGGTATTGAGGGTGTTCTAAATCGACCTAACTTGCTGACTTGCCCTTTAGGATAACTTCCCGTTTGATCCTCCATTCGTCCGCGTGGTGTTGCCGGTTCTCTCCGGAGGGTAAGTGTAAGTGACCTTTTCTGTGATCGTGTGCACCGGGAGCTTTCGAGGGCTGGTTGGGGGCCGAGGCCCGGACGCCAGCCCAAGGCATGCTCATGAATGCCTTCTAGGAAGTGGGGTCTCCCCGGGCTTCTGATGCCGTGGGGCCGGGGGGCCTGGGAGGTGGCGTTTCTCAGCCGGCCTCAGGCGCAGCTCGTCTGGGGACCACAGTTTGGGAACCACTGGTACCCACCCCTGTGTGGTGCACAGGTGGAGCTTTCAGTGGCCCCTATTTGTACACATTTCACCATTAAAAACCCATGTTTTAAAAATATGAATTGTGATTGAGTGTCTAGAGAAAGTAAGATTAGAGCGTGAGTCCCACCTGCCTGTGGTCGCAGGAGCAATCGCAGGCCTCTCCCGTGCCCGTGGGGCTGGCCGTCGGTGTCTTCTGGGGGTGGTTACGGCCGGGAGGGGGTCCGAGTGTGTGCTGGGTTAGGTGTGAGGTGTCCTGTAGACCCTGCGAGTAGGAGCGGCTGAACTTGGAGAATTCTGAGATGCCCAGCTGACCAGTCCACCGTGAGAGGATCCGTGATGATTCAAGTCTAAACATACATCGATCACCTCTGTGGTCGGTCTCGTTTCATCGAGATTAAAAATAAGGGCAGCTATAAACGATGAGGAAAAGATTTGGAAAACTGTAAGTTGAGGATAAATGTATGAAAATACTTTATCATTTTTTTTTGAAATTTGATATGAACTTGACCCGCATAGATTTTTCACATTTTTGTTGTGAGAAATGCCAAGAACGTTAGGAATTTATGGCCTTACCCAGTTCACCACCTGGTTGTGGAGACAGACACACAGTTAGGGACTCTGCTGTCCCTCAGGTCTCGGCAGACACCACCTCCTCCGTGGGCCTGACCGCACAGCAGCAATAATGTAGCTTCTTAAACATACTTCCCGCCAGCGGCTGGCTGAACAAAGAGCTGACTGATGCCGTTTTCAGTTTAAAATCTTTCACGTAGTTTCTCTCTACGGATTCTTCTTCCCACAGTGGGGTTATCCCCCCGCTCTGCAAATGAGTAATTGTCAGGTTTCTTACTTGGTAAAGTGATTTGGTTTATGCAACATGGGATGCCTTTGGCTAGCTGGAATCACGGTCCCAGGCGGAGGGTCTCGGCCGTTTATTGGGGAGGACGGCCTGGCGGTGGGCAGAGGAGCAGGGGGAGGAGCCGCGGGGACGGAAAGGCCAGGCCCGAGGACGAAGCCATCGCGCGGACTCGGCCCTCACAGACCTGCTCAGGGTCTGACTGGTTTTCAAGACTCCTGCCGTTTTTCTTGTCTGATATCATCCCTTGATTTTATTTGAAGGCCTGATAGTTCACGTATTTTTTAGTTTAAAATAGCATTAACCCTTTGCACTCGCTTACTTTTTTCTCGATTCCTTTATTCTACTCGGGATTTAATTTTTTAAATACCCCAGATTTTACAAAGCGTGGCAGTAGAATAAAAAACGAGTTTCTTTTCATACAAACTTATTTATTTGGATTTTTTAATATTTCAAATTATTGATACATTCATACAGTTCATCATACGAGCTGCTACTGATGCTAACCGTGTCGAGTCACACTCGACATCCGAGTGCAAAAGGTTAAAGGAGGAACGACATTATTTTGCTTGAAAAAGTGTCAAAAGGCAGAAGGATCTCGATCTGCACTTGACCTTGGCCGAAAGGCGAGACTCGGTGACGGGTGTTGATCTAAAGGTCATTTCTGAGGGGCCTGGGCAGCCCCCAGGGTCATCTGCTCAGAGAGCAGCTCCGACCAGGAGGGGAGAGGAGGCACAGCAGGCACCACTCGGCCCTCAGCACCAGGGGTGGAGACAGACGGTAACGGCAGCTGCTCAGTCACAGTAGAGGGGCGCATGTTGGACGGAAAGCCTCGCTGTCTGGCGTGGCGGCAGGGCAATTGCTCATCATGCCTTCTGGGAAGTGGGGTCTCTGTCCCCTCCCGTCCCCTCCCCTGGGTACGGAGGCGGAGTTCTTGCTCCCTGAGAGCTGAGGCGTCTGTAAGTATCCTGTCCCCAAGGCTGCATGAGGGCGCTGGCATCACTTCTGAAGTACCCTGAGCCCCGTGACCCTGACAGCTGTGTGTTCCCGCTTACCGTCTAGTCTTCCCACGTGTGCGTGTCTTAGCAATGTTCGTCCAAACTAGGGAGGAATGTGGAACCTAGAGAACTGTGTGTGATTCCTCTTTTCTTTTAAGGTACGTGTTGGGTGGTGGCGCGTTATGTATGGAACTTCTCACAAAACAGGTGACTTTTTTTTCCTTTTCTTTTCTTTTTTGTTAATCCTCACCCGAGGATATTTTTCCCATGAATTTTTAGAGAGTAGAAGGGAGTGAGGGAAGGAGAGGGGCGGGGGGGGGGGGGGCGAGAGAGAGAGAGAGAGAGAGAGAGAGAGACATCGATGTGAGAGACACGTTGATCGGTTGCCTGCTGCACACACCCTGACCTGGGCGGGGACTGAGCCTGCCGCCAGGTGTGTGGCCTTGACCGGGAATCGGACCCGCAGCCTTTGTGTGAGGCCGAGGCTCTGGCCCCTGAGCCCCCGGCCGGGGCGGCTCTTTGCCTGAGGTGCTCGGGCTTCAGCCTCCACGGGGCTGCCATTATGTCCGTCAGACTGAGTGGAAAGGCTCGACTCCAAGATTTTTAAGTTTTTTCTTTTAATATTAAGCAGCCACTTTTAATGGTGAAAAAGCTATGCAACGTAAGTCATAACATGACATTGTCCTTGGCTGCCTTATCTCTGCTAAGACAGGAATGAGTTACATTTAAGGTTATCATTTGCTCATGTGGGGCATTTAAAATGGGTTTTTTCTCAAATGTGTGTGAGATTTTTTTAAAAAAAGATATATTTTATTGATTTTTTACAGAGAGGAAGGGAGAGGGATAGAGAGTTAGAAACATCGATGAGAGAGAACCATCCATCAGCTGCCTCCTGCACGCCCCCTACTGGGGATGTGCCCGCAACCAAGGTCCATGCCCTTGACCGGAATCGAACCCGGGACCCTTGAGTCCACAGGCCGACGCTCTATCCACTGAGCCACACCGGCCAGAGCAGAGATTTTAGAAGAGGCTCAGCTTTGCTTTCCCTCACTAAGCACAGCCGTCTCGGTGCTCCTCTGCCGTTGCTGCGTGTTGCCTGCGTGCGGCCGGCTTTCCCGCCTTTAGCGACGCTTTCCTCCCGCAGGGCTGGAGCAGCGCCTACTCCATCGAGTCCGTCATCATGCAGATCAACGCCACCCTCGTCAAAGGCAAAGCCAGGGTGCAGTTTGGAGCCAATAAGGTACTTTCTCTGACGTCACAGAACTGTGTGTCCCCCTCCCCCGCTCTCCCGGCCTCCGAGGCGTCCCTGTTCCTTTCGTCTTTGTCCTTTTTACTGTAGGTAAACAGGCATGGCTTTAATTTGTTATTGGGATGTATACACTAGTAAGTAAAAGATTATATGTACCTGGAAGTTTATAATTGTTAATTCCCAGGGAGCCTTTCTGTGCTAAGCTCTGATCTAGACCTTTTTTTTTAAATTTTTTTTTTTTTATATTGATTTCAGAGAGGAAGGGAGAAGGAGAGAGAGATAGAAACATCAGTGATGAGAGAGAATCATTGATCGGCTGCCTCCTGCATGTCCCCTACCTGCAACCTGGGCATGTGCCCTTGACCAGAATCGAACCTGGGACCCTTCAGTCCGTAGTCCGATGCTCTATCCACTGAGCCAAACCGGCCAGGGCATGCTTTATAGTTTTGTTAGCAAATAAATAAAACCATTTGCATAGAATGCCATCAGGCAGCTAAGAAATGTTTGCCTGTTAAAGTCTGTCTTGGCAGGTAAATTTTTTAAATGAATTGTTATGATGAGACCTTACGCTTCCATTTTTTTTCCTTGAGAAATGCTTGTCAGCTAAGAATATGGAAACTTTTCATGATACAAGTTTTACCTTCCAGGGTTCTAAGTCAGCAGGGGACAGTCTGTTAGCTTTAAAAAAGCTGCTATCCAAGGAGTAAGGTGCTGAGTGGTATTTAAAGATATGCTGCCGTGTGTGTGTGTGTGTGTGTGTGTGTGTGTGTGTGTGTGTGAGAGAGAGAGAGAGAGAGAGAGAGAGAGAGACAGAGAGAGAGAGAGAGCGAGAGAGCGAGAGAGGGGGGGCGCTATAGAGAGAGTATATAGAGTGTTCAAGGAAGGGCTGACAGCTGCTGTTTGTGATAAGGAGGTATTGAAATATCGGGGTGGGTGGGCTAGAGATGGGAGGGAGACTATATTTACTATAAATTAACTCATAACCAAGTAAGAGTATTTTTAAAAATAACTGGTACCATACAGATCATACATGTTAAATATGCTCCAACTAAGGTTAGAAGACAATAATGAAAAGACAAATCCCAATCTACATAAATCTGGAAATTAAACACTTCTAAGTCATGGTTTGTAAAAAGTCATATGAAGATTTAAAAATACTTGGAACTGAACTCTCCCCTACCCCCGCCTTCCTCCCCACAACCCCACCCCCCACCCCCCGAATGGTTGGAGGATCGGTAGGAAGGAGAGTTTTTATACATTTTTTTCGGTGCTGCTCACGGGCATTCTTTAGATTTTAAACTCCAAATGTCACTTGTATGTGTAGTCCTTAAAGTTCAGTGTTTGTTTTCTTTTTTAAAAATATATTTTATTGATTTTTTTATGGAGAGGGAGAGGGATAGAGAGCTAGAAACTTCTATGAGAGAAACATCAATCAGCTGCCTCCTGCACACCCCCCCACTGGGGATGTGCCCGCAACCAAGGTACATGCCCTTGACTGAAATCGAACCCGGGACCCTTCAGTCCGCAGGCTGACGCTCTATCCACTGAGCCACACCGGTTAGGGCTGTGTTTTCTTGTCTGAGGTAATAGTTTAGCCTTTGTTTTGGATACAGTTTAAGAGGAAAAGAGTTTGGGTTCTACTTAGGTCCTGTAGCCTCCCGTAACTCGATTCACACGTGTGTGGTGTGGCGGGCACATGAGCACTACAGGGTGTGTACTGTGCAGTGGTCGCAGGACTTACACGTGAACTGCAAGGCATGTACACTTCTGTTGGATACGCCTGGATTTGTTATTCATATATATATATATATATATATATATATATATATATATATTTATTTATTTATTTATTACAGAGAGGAAGGGAGAGGGAGAGAGAGCTAGAAACATCGATGAGAGAGAAACATCCATCAGCTGTCTCCTGCACACCCCCCACTGGGGATGTGCCCGAAACCCAGGTACATGCCCTTGACCGGAATCGAACCTGGGACCCTTCAGTCCACAGGCCGACGCTCTATCCACTGAGCCAAACCGGTTTCGGCTGTTATTCTTCTAAAATGATAAGGAACAATGAACTTCAGCCTGGAGGGCATTCAGTTAAAAATTGTTTTGAAATGGAAATATAATTGGTTCCTGTGTTCTTTTAAGCACAGTGTGACACATCCATAAATTATTTGCCATGATTTTCATCTGCTTACAGTTTTGATTGAAAATGTATAATTCTCTTTCAGAATCAGTATAATCTAGCAAGAGCCCAACAGTCTTATAATTCCATTGTACAGATACACGAGAAAAACGGTACGTTTCATTCCAGACGCATTTACTGCCACTTGTGTTCCATCATGTGCTGTTGATGTGTATCCTGTTCATTGTTGGTTTTGCTTTAGTATCTTGTAAAGTACAGTCACCCCCGAGAACATTTCACCTGGGGACCCACCCCCGTGCTCCCTTCCACGTCCTGGTTCCTGGATACGTGGCCTGAGAGCCGAGTCAGAGTCCCGCTTCCTGAGTGGGTCAGTGAGGGACGGAGCCTCTGACTCCTCGGCAGTGTGTGGTGTCGGGACAGGAGCTGAGTGTTCACCGGGGCGGTGCCTGTGCAAGCGCAGGTCCTGCTAACGGTGACAAGCCACCAGGCCGGGGCTGCCCCTCTGATGACGGTGCCCCTCGCCGATCGTGCACGCTTACCATCCACGCTAATCCCAATACCAGATCTGCTTCATAACCTTCGTGGCCTCACCTCACTTCGCTGCATTCTCTGTGCGGTTGAGTCTTGTCTCTGACGGAGGCAACGAGGTGACGGGATCAGACCTGTGTTCCTGCCGTTTGTGGCCGCTGCCACAGTCCCCTCGTCTCCAGCTGGCACGCGGTCTGTCCCGCCGAGCTGGGGAGGAAAGAGCAGTGTGCGCGCAGCTTCGTAGCTCCGAGTGTGGGACAGGTGGTTCTGTGTGCGGGGAAGCAGCTGAGGGAAACCAAGGCCTTTTCTCTGAGGGGAGTGACAGCACACTCTGCCCTGCTGGGCCTGTGCCAGCCCGTGGCCGGAGCGCCGTGTTCTGTGCTGTCACTTTAATGACAGCGGGCACTTGTCACTTCCCCGAGGGCTTGCTTCTGGGAGGCTAGCACGGCCCGCGCAGAGGTCCTGGGTCTGGCGCAGACCACGCTGAGGCGAGCCCCCCAGGGTGGGGCCTGGCGCTCCTGCTGGTGGGGGTCGCCCTCGGTGTGTGGAAGAAGCAGTGAAGCGAGGTTTGATTGTATCCAAACCGTCTGCAGGTTCGGAAGCGGGACAGGCTCAGACTGGGGCAGGTCTGGCTTTCTGGGCCGACCTCGCAGCCCTGGGAGGGTCTGCGGGGGGCGTGGGGTCAGAACCAGGCGGCGCCTCCATTTGGCTTCTGCTCAGGGGTCTCGGCCCGTCGCTGGGTCCCTGCCGCTGACTTCCTCGCTGCTGGTTGCAGCGTCTCCTCCCCCGGCCCGGCCCGGGCCTCTGGTTCTGGCGCCAGGACTTCGTTGGGGTGAGTTGTTCTCAGTTGTTCTCCTTTTAAACACGGAATCTAAGAGGATTATGAACCGAGCTTGTAGTCCAGTGTCCCACACTCACCTTTAGCAGAAAAGCCAGTGTAGCATGGAGCTCGTATGTTGACACTCATGTGCAGTTCGCTCATAGAAATGACTGTGCGGACAGACAGTCCCCGCTCACACTGGTCGGACCAGGCGCTTTGACTTCACGGGGGTGTGGAAGTGACACGACTCAGAGGAACCACATTGTGGGTTTGCATCCGGATCTTTCCGGGGCAGCGCTGCACGTGCTTGATGCTCTCGAGATGCTGGGCAGCGGCTCCGATGGCAGCTCCCGTCAGGCAGGGACCGCGAGGTCACCCGCTGCTCGCGTACTCCCGGGAGAGCCGGCTCTGCCCACGGTGGGCTCGGGCGCATCGGGCGCAGTGACCCTCTGGCCACCAGGAGTGTCTGTTGTAAACTTGGGGGATGCTGGGACCAGCCCCAGTGTGAGCTCCATTTTCGCAGTAGGTTTAAACGTGAAAATTACCATCGAGAAAGGGCTAACTGAGTAAGTAACACGGCAGTTTAGGAATTAAAGTGCCCCCGTCTGTTTCAGGCTGGTACACCCCTCCGAAGGAAGACGGCTAAGCGGACAGACTGTCCCCGGCTCGGACCAACGTTGCTTTAAAGAACCTTCCCACGTGCAGACCAGCTTCGAGTGCCCATAACAGCAGCCCGACGACGTTAGCTGATAGACACTTAGTGGATAACTTGTCACCTGGCATCCCGCATAAGTTCCAGCTCCTCATCCGCTCATTAGGAATCTCGGACTCGGCAGCGGGGCCTTGACTGTATTTTTCCTGATAAATACACACACTGGCCACTCCTTTTCATCTCTTTTTCTTGGAAAACGGAATCTGTTAAGCAGGCAAGTCAGCACCAGGTTCTGGAGGTGCAGCTTTAGGGCGACGTCTCCATGTGAGCGCGTGCGCTGTGAGGACTGGAGTGTATTGTTCCCTTAGAGCCAATAAAGGTCATTTGGTGTTCCTATTGGTTTAGAAAATGTAAGGTCTACTAAATCGCAGCAGCCTTTCCCGGTTAGAGCCATTCTGTGATATTGCCAAAATGACGACAGAACACCCGCCCCGGGAACGGGACACTTTATGGCCGCGTGACGATAGGGGCCACTTCCCACAGACGTGCTCGTAACCGACTGCACGGCGGGCCCCGTCAGCGCGTCCGCTGTCGTCCTAATTCCCTGGGCATCGGTCTTGCTGGCTGAACCTGCTGTCGGTTCAGTATGTCTGAGGGAGATCTGCAGCAGAGATCTTGAAGTTATTTAAAATACTAAGTCATTTTACATTTCCATGTTATTAACGGGATGTTGCAATCGTTTGTCAACTAATAAACTTATAAAGTGTTTGGCACGCAGACAGACTCCTTGAGCAAAAGCTGCACAGCTAAGGACAAAAATATCCCCAATTTGGAGACCTAAAAATTTTTGCTACAGTCATAACAATGGCTTTTACTTAAAGACTAATAGGAACTCCACACATATTAATTCTTTTATAAAACCTGACTCGAATCAGTATATACACTCTCCATTCTCTTTGCCTTACCTGAATCAGTCCTGTTAGATCGGAAATAGGTTTTTTATATACCCTTGTTTGGTTTAAAAGTAAGGTCTAGCTATTAAGCACTTTTAAAACGAAATCCAGAAGCACATTTTCTGCACAAATCCCTTACAAAGTTCAGAAGTGTCTCTTCGGCACTTGCTCCGAGAGTCAGTTTTTAACTTTGTAAGCCGCCTGGGAGAGGCCCGCTCGGCTGCATCGCGTGGGGGGTCGGGGGAGGGGATCCTGGGTGCCTGCTCACGCGGTTACATCTGTGCTCCGTTCTGATACAGTGGCTCAGACAAGCGACAAGGCAGAATTCTTTAAAGCATTACAGTTCCTTAAACCTAAGGCTGAATCTTGAATACATTATTGAATTCTTGAATATCCTGATGGCTAGCAGGTTGACAGCTGCACCTTTGGCATGCTTTGTTTTTATTTGGAGTTTATTTTTCATTGCAGATTTATTTGGCAATGTACAGTAAATTTTGTAAACTTGCATCAAGTTTATGAATAAAGAATCATTTAAAAAATAACTCTGTCCTCTCCCCTCATTAGAGGTGCCCTCTGCTCAGGTGACCGTAGCTCTGTGGAGGCTGGAGTAGGATCTGTGGGGCGATGGGTGAGGAGAGACTCGCGTGGGAGAGCAGGTTGGTTTGACGAGAGAGCGACAGACCAGGAACGGCGTGTGCCGATGGGGTGCACCCGGGTCTCCCTCCATCTCTTCGCTCTCCCACACTCGTTCTTCAATAGAAACGTCTCGTGGCCGCCCGTAGCTCCCCGTGTCAGTCACCTGCTCCCCCTTTGGGGTCCCTGTGTCCTCCTCACATGGAGGTTTCCTCTGTGTTGATGTCACCTGTGGGTTGAAAGTTATGGGTGGACGTGCCGTCATGCTCCTGCGGCCTGAGGCAGAGTCCTGTCTCCTGGGGCACCTTCCAGCGACCGACCGCGACCCCTCTCCCTCCCCCTGCCCCCACTTAGGGCCCTCCCCTTCCTGGCCGAAAGGAATGTCTGGTGGAAAGGATAAAGCCATCATCTCCTTGGACCCATGGTTCTCAGCATGTCATTTGGGGAACCCTGCGAGGCCCTTTTAGGAGGTTTTGAAGGTCAAAAGTTATCCTATATCATAAAACCCTAATAACAACTGGTCGCTATGATGCACACTGACCACCAGGGAGCAGATGCTCAATGCAGGAGCTGCCCCCAGCCCGCAGGCCCCAGGACAGCCGAGGTGGGTGCCAGTGGGGGCCCCCCAATCGCCCCGCAGAGGCAGGTGACTGGCAGCAGCGGTGGGGGGGGCGGGGCTAGCGAGTGGGTGGTGCTAGGCTGGCCAAGGCGGGTGCCAGTGGGGGCACCCCAATTACCCTGCCGGTTGCCCCACAGATAGGCCCTGATCACTGGCCAGGCCTAGGGACCCTACCCATGCACGAATTTCGTGCATCGGCCTCTACTTTTCCTAATAAAACACCATTGGCCCTTTTCAGTCTCGCTCTCAAGTGTGCAAGCCTGCATTCCGAGGCCAATCCAGCTGCCTCCTCTAGAGCCAGGCAGTTAGAGGTTTGCGACATGTTGAGATGTCACTCGTCACTATTGGGGGTGGGAGGGCGCGTCATTTTTCCCCCATAAAAATGTTTTTTGTTACCGTGTGATGGATTTGTTACCTTAACGTTACAGTGTTAATATGGCCAATATCCAACAGACATAACCCACAGGAACAGGGTGAAGGAGCCCTGCCCTGGCCGGTGTGGCTCAGTGGGTAGAGTGTGGGCCCAGGCACTGAAGGGTCCCGGGTTGGATTCCGGGTCAAGGGCACGACCCTGGTTGTGTGGGTGGCCTGCGGGAGGCCGCCAATCCGTGCATCTCTCTCCCATGGATATTTCCCTCCTGTCCCCTCCCCACCCTTCCACTCTAAAAGTCAATGGAGCCGAAGCCGGTTTGGCTCAGTGGATAGAGCGTCAGCCTGCGGACTGAAGGGTCCCGGGTTCGATTCCGGTCAAGGGCAGGTACCTTGGTTGCGAGCACATCCCCAGTAGGGGGCGTGCAGGCGGCAGCTGATGGATGTTTCTCTCTCATCGATGTTTCTAACTCTTTATCCCTCTCTCTTCCTCTCTGTAAGAAATCAATAAAATATATTTTAAAAAGTCAATGGAAACGCCCTGCGTGTGGGGAGGATTAACAGAAAGCCCGCGCGGGAGTCCCCAGGAAGTTTGAAACCCACTGGTGAGACCAGTGACTGGGGAGGAGCCAGGGCTGGGCCAGCGGGGCAGCGGCCGGAGTGGAGGTCGGGGCACAGGTGCACCAGGCGGGGGACCGCGGTGCAGGCGGGGGACCGTTGTGTTAGTGGGGGACCGCGGTGCAGGCGGGGGACCGCGGTGCAGGCGGGGGACCGAGGTGCAGGCGGGGGACCGCGGTGCAGGCGGGGGGACCGCGGTGCAGGCGGGGGGACCGAGGTGCAGGCGTGGGGACCGCGGTGCAGGCGTGGGGACCGCGGTGCAGGCGGGGGGACCGCGGTGCAGGCGGGGGGACCGCGGTGCAGGCGGGGGGACCGAGGTGCAGGCGGGGGGACCGCGGTGCAGGTGTGGGGACCGAGGTGCAGGCGGGGGATGAGGTGCAGGTGCGGGGACCGCGGTCCAGGTGTGGGGACCGAGGTGCAGGCGGGGGACCGAGGTGCAGGCGGGGGGACCGCGGTGCAGGCGGGGGGACCGCGGTGCAGGTGTGGGGACCGAGGTGCAGGCGGGGGATGAGGTGCAGGTGCGGGGACCGCGGTCCAGGTGTGGGGACCGCGGTGCAGGCGGGGGACCGCGGTGCAGGCGGGGGGACCGCGGTGCAGGTGTGGGGACCGCGGTGCAGGCGGGGGGACCGCGGTGCAGGTGTGGGGACCGCGGTGCAGGCGGGGGGACCGCGGTGCAGGCGTGGGGACCGAGGTGCAGGCGGGGGGACCGAGGTGCAGGCGGGGGGACCGCGGTGCAGGCGTGGGGACCGAGGTGCAGGCGGGGGGACCGAGGTGCAGGCGGGGGGACCGCGGTGCAGGCGGGGGGACCGCGGTGCAGGCGGGGGGACCGCGGTGCAGGCGGCGGTCCAGCCGGGCCACGCGCGGACCGGAGCAGCGCCCGTCCCCACACACGAGGGCGGCTTCTAAAGCAGACACCGCCCGTGGGAAGCTGGGCTCGTGGTGCCAACAGACTTTGGGGGGTTCGGGGGCGGCGGAGGCTTTGCTGTGCCTGCGGGACTGACAGCTGGAGCACCAGTCCCCCCGGATCCAGCGGAAGCCCGCTGCCGGAAGTCCCGCCCCATCCGGAAGTGGCGCGCGCCTGCGCAGTGTGCACCGGCCGGAGCTGGAGCCGGAGCCGGAGCTGGTGCAGCTTCCTGACCCCTCGGCGCAGCGGTCCGGCCGCGGGAGCCTGCGGGGCGGGATGGAGCCGGCGGGCGGCGGCGGCGGTCTCCCCGCGGACCCGCCGGGCGCCTTCGTGCTGAGCAACCTGGCGGAGGTGGTGGAGCGGGTGCTCTCCTTCCTGCCCGCCCGGGCGCTGCTGCGGGTGGCCAGGTGAGCGGCGGGCCGGCCGGGCTGCGGGCGGGTCCGGGCGGGGCGGGGCGGGAAGGACGCCCGCTCAGCTCACCGCCTTTGTGGTCGCGCCCGCAGCGTCAGCCGCCTGTGGAGGGAGAGCGTGCGCCGGGTGCTGCGAGCCAGCGCGGGGTGGCCTGGATCTCGGCGGGCCCGGCGGACGCCGGCCCCCCGCAGGAGCACTGCCTGGTCCGCGCGGCGGCCGCGGAGCTGCAGGCAAGTGGGGGACGCGGGGGCCGGGGGGTGCACGGGCCGGTGCAGTGTGTGTGTGGGGGGGGCGGGGGGTGCACGGGCCGGTGCAGTGGGGGGGGGCGAGGGGTGCACGGGCCGGTGCAGTGTGTGTGTGTGGGGGCGGGGGGTGCACGGGCCGGTGCAGTGGGGGGGGCGGGGGGTGCACGGGCCGGTGCAGTGGGGGGGGGCGGGGGGTGCACGGGCCGGTGCAGTGGCGGGGGGCGGGGGGTGCACGGGCCGGTGCAGTGGGGGGGGCGGGGGGTGCACGGGCCGGTGCAGTGGGGGGGGGGGGCGAGGGGTGCACGGGCCGGTGCAGTGTGGGGGGGCGGGGGGTGCACGGGCCGGTGCAGGGGGGGGGCGGGGGGTGCACGGGCCGGTGCAGTGGCGGGGGGCGGGGGGTGCACGGGCCGGTGCAGTGGGGGGGTGCACGGGCCGGTGCAGTGTGGGGGGGCGGGGGGTGCACGGGCCGGTGCAGTGTGGGGGGGCGGGGGGTGCACGGGCCGGTGCAGTGGGGGGGGGGCGGGGGGTGCACGGGCCGGTGCAGTGTGGGGGGGCGGGGGGGTGCACGGGCCGGTGCAGTGGGGGGGGCGGGGGGTGCACGGGCCGGTGCAGTGGGGGGGGGGGCGAGGGGTGCACGGGCCGGTGCAGTGTGGGGGGGCGGGGGGTGCACGGGCCGGTGCAGGGGGGGGGCGGGGGGTGCACGGGCCGGTGCAGTGGCGGGGGGCGGGGGGTGCACGGGCCGGTGCAGTGGGGGGGTGCACGGGCCGGTGCAGTGTGGGGGGGCGGGGGGTGCACGGGCCGGTGCAGTGTGGGGGGGCGGGGGGTGCACGGGCCGGTGCAGTGGGGGGGGGCGGGGGGTGCACGGGCCGGTGCAGTGGGGGGGGGCGGGGGGTGCACGGGCCGGTGCAGTGGGGGGGGCGGGGGGTTGCACTGACGGTGAGGGTGCTGGGCCGGTCTGTGAGCGCGAACTCTGGTTGCACCCCAGTTTCTCTCACGGGGTTGTTTTTTAGAGTTTGGGGACCATTTGCTCGGACACGGGAACATTTTGAAGCATCTCCTAAGGAGGTGCCGGGGTTTCGCTGGGCCCTCCCTCACGCGTTGGGGCGCCGTCCGCACCCGGAGCTTTGCTGCGGGGCTCAGGCGGCGGGACCCTCTCCTCCCGGGCTCCGCCCCCCCCCCCCCCCCCCCCAGGAGCGAGAGCTGCTGCCCCTGTTGGTGCGGAAAAGGCGGCGGAGCCTCTCAGAGCTCGTCTGAACCCACACATTTCCTTAATCCCCGTGTCCACTTCGGGCCCCGATTGCAAACGACGGGCAGCACCTGGGCCGGTGGAGACTGAACGGGAGCCGGAGGCTGCCGGTGACGGAGGCTGCGCTCCGGGGGCGGGAGAGGAGGGAGGAGCCCTCGGAGGGTGATTGTTCCGCCGCCCCCCCCCCCCCCCCCGTGCTTCCCTGCGTGTCACCCGCAAACCGAACCTCACAGACCACCGTCAGGGTGCGGGTGATCGGCTGACACATTCCTACCGGCTCACCCTCGGCTTCCGTCTCCCGTTTCGCCACTTTTCCCAGGCCGTCCCTCAAAGCCAAAGGACTCAGCTTAGAGTTTTATGTTGCATGTATTCGTCCTGATTCTTTTTTAAAAATACATATTTTAAAGTTAATTTCAAGGGGGAAGGGAGAGGGGGAGAGAGAAACATCAGTGAGGAGAGAGAATCATGGATCGGCTGCCTCCTGCACGCCCCCCACCTACTGGGGATGGAGCCCGCAATCTGGGCCTGTGCCCCCACCCGGGATCGAACCCTGACCTCCCGGTTCCTAGGTCGATGCGCAGCCCCTGAGCCACACCGGCCGGGCCTGTCCTGATTCTTGATTCTTTGTCCTGGACCCTTTTCTCCCAGCTTTTCCTGGACTTTCACAGCTCGGACACGTGTGTACATGGCAGGCTTTCACAGCTCGGACACGTGTACATGGCAGGCTTTCACAGCTCGGACACGTGTGTACATGGCAGGCTTTCACAGCTCGGACACGTGTACATGGCAGGCTTTCACAGCTCGGACACGTGTGTACATGGCAGGCTTTCACAGCTCGGACACGTGTGTACATGGCAGGCTTTCACAGCTCGGACACATGTACATGGCAGGCTTTCACAGCTCGGACACGTGTGTACATGGCAGGCTTTCACAGCTCGGACACGTGTACATGGCAGGCTTTCACAGCTCGGACACGTGTGTACATGGCAGGCTCTCACAGCTCGGACACATGTGTACATGGCAGGCTCTCACAGCTCGGACACGTGTACATGGCAGGCTCTCACAGCTCGGACACGTGTGTACATGGCAAGCTTTCACAGCTCGGGCACGTGTGTACATGGCAGGCTTTCACAGCTCGGACACGTGTGTACATGGCAGGCTTTCACAGCTCGGACACATGTACATGGCAGGCTTTCACAGCTCAGACACGTGTACATGGCAGGCTTTCACAGCTCGGACACGTGTACATGGCAGGCTTTCACAGCTTGGACATGTGTACATGGCAGGCCGGTCATGTACTAAAGCTTCTGTTGTTGGTTAGGTTGACATTATGTATCGTTGGCTGATGCTGGCCTGTCATCATTGCTGATATTATCTTTGATTTTTTTTTTTAGCAACATGGTGTCACCCAGATGTTGCTACTGTAAACTTAACTCTTCCACATAAGTGTTTGGTGGGGAGATACTTTGAACCTATGTTTATATCTTGTTTCAAAGTATTCATTTATTTATATCTATATAGACTTTTAGTCCCTTTTATTCAGTGGCACTTGGGGGAGCCCTAGCCGGTATGGCTCAGTGGATAGAGCGTCGGCCTGCAGACTGAAGGGTCCCGGGTTCGATTCCGGTCAAGGGCACACGCCTGGGTTGCAGGCTTGATCCCCAATGGGGGGCGTGCAGGAGGCAGCCAATCAATGATTCTCTCTCCTCATTGGTGTTTCTTTTTAAAAAATATATTTTAATGATTTTTTTACAGAGAGGAAGGGAGAGGGAGAGAGAGTTAGAAACATCGATGAGAGAGAAACATCGATCAGCTGCCTCCTGCACGCCCCCTACTGGGGATTGTGCCCACAACCAAGGTCCATGCCCTTGACCGGAATCGAACCCGGGACCCTTCAGTCTGGCGCTCTGTTCACAGCCAAACCGGTTAGGGCTCATTGATGTTTCTATCTCTCCCTTCCTCTCTGAAATCAATAAAAATGTATTTCACATTAACAATAAACTATCTGTTGGGGGAAACCATCTCAAACCACGTGGGAAAGGAACCAGCTGCAGGGAACATACAAGGAAGTGGTGTGTCCGGGCGATCGATCGTAAGCACACCGGGCTGCTCTGGCGGAAGTGAGGGCCTGGGATGTGTAATGAAATACCGAGCGTGCTACTTGCTGAGCAGTTTCTGTTCCTGCAGTGCCTGTGCCGATAGAGCAAGTGGCCTCTGGTTTCTTTCTCTGTTTTTTTGCTGGTACTTCATGTTTTTGTTTCCATCACCATGAGAATGGGCTTCTTGAGTGAGTCGGGGATGAGTTTGCCCGGAAGAAATAATTGATGTTTCACAAATGACTGAGCTGAAAATGCAAGAGCGTGAGTGAAGAATGAATGAGAAGTGGAGGGACTCAGAATGCCAGCATTGACCGACCGGAGTGGGGGGGGAGAAGGGGGGCAGTCGCCGCCGGGACGGGGGTGACACTTGAACCATTTTAACCACAGAAGCACGCGTCGCTTCCCGCGCTCTAATTCCGGTTCATTTTCTCCCCGCAGAACGTGCACATCTTACCGCAGACAGTCCTGTACATGGCCGATTCGGACACCTTCCTCAGCCTGGAAGAGTGTCGGGGTCACAAGCGAGGTGGGTGTTTGTCTCCTTATGTGTGTGCTTCCTTTTTTTTTTTTTTTTTAATATACTTTATTGATTTTTTTACCGAGAGGAAGGGAAAGGGAGAGAGAGTTAGAAACATCGATGAGAGAGAAACATCCATCAGCTGCCTCCTGCACGCCCCCTACTGGGGATGCGCCCGCAACCAAGGTCCATGCCCTTGGCCGGAATCGAACCCGGGACCCTTCAGTCCTCAGGCCGACGCTCTATCCACTGAGCCACACCGGCCAGGGCCTTACGTGTGTTCTGTTTGCAGTTCACTGTGGTCTTTGTCCCGAGAGCGACTTGAGTTCCCGAGGCTCTGGGCCCACTTAGCCCCATGGAGTGCATGACTGCATTGCCTTTGAAGAGCTGTTGTTGCTTCAAAGATTGGTTTCTGAACCTGGCGGGACCCTGGAAACAAATTCTTTAATTTTCTTGTTTTAAAATATTTCCAACCTCCAGGCACTTTTTTTTTTTTTCATATATATCTTTATTGATGTCAGAGAGGGAGAAGGAGAGAGAGAGAGAGAGAGAGAGAGAAACATCCATGATGAGAGAGAATCATGGATGGGCTGCCTCCTGCACGCCGCCCACTGGGGATCGAGCCTGCAACCCGGGCATGTGCCCTTGGCTGGAATCGAACCTGGGACCCTCAGTCCGAAGGCCGACGCTCTACCCACTGAGCCACACCGGCCAGGGTCAGGCACTTCTTTTTAGTACTGAAACAGGATGTGTATCTGTGACTATTCAAGCCTTTTTGTTGTTGTTTGATTTTCTTTTCTTTTCTTTTTTTTTTTATTGTCTAAAGTTTTGCATATGTCTCCTTTTTTCCCAATTGACACCCCTCCCCCATCCATTCCCACCCCGGGCAAGCCCCCACCGCCCCAGTGTCTGTGCCCATTGGCCATGCTCATACGCATGCGTACAAGTCCTGTGGTTGCTCTCTAACCCCCCCTCCTCCCCTGCCATTTGTCTCTGGATCTATTCTTGTTCATCAAATTATGTTGGTCATTATATCCCACAAATGAGTGAGATCATGTGGTATTTTTCTTTCATTGACTGGCTTATTTCGCTCAGCATAATGCTCTCCAGTTCCATCCATGCTGCTGCAAATGGTAAGAATTCCTTCTTTTTTATAGCAGCGTAGTAGTCCATTGTGTAGATGGACCATAGTTTTCTAATCCACTCATCTGCTGATGGGCAATTAGGCTAAATCTTAGCTATGGTGAATGGTGCTGCTATGGACATAGGGGTGCATATATCCTTTCTGATGGGTGTTTCTGGTTTCTTGGGATAGATTCCTAGAAGTGGGATCACTGGGTCCAATGGGAGTTCCATGTTTAGTTTTTTAAGGAAACTCCACACTGCTCTCCACAGCGGCTGCACCCGTCTGCACTCCCACCAGCAGGGCACGAGGGTTCCTTTTTCTCCGCCTCCTCGCCAGCTACTTGTTTGTTGATTTTATTCAAGCCTTTCATGGTGTTAGATGAAGGGGCCCCATTCACTGGAGGTATGGAGACGCAGTGCGACCTTGGCTCCCCGTGACCTTGGCTCGCAGCGAGAAGCAGTAGCCTGTGTCCCAGGAGAGGGGGGCGCCCTGAGACCTGAGTTCGCCTGCGGCTGTGGGTTACCTTCCCTTCGAATGCTGGGGCCTGTGTCTGCAGCATCTCTGTGCTGAGAAGAAGGTACAGTAGCTCGTCTACAATCCAGCTGCTGCTGCTGCTGCTGCCAAGTGTAACGTCCTTGGAGCAAAAGCTGTCCGTGGGCAAACTGGTGATGCTAAAGGTCACCTTTGGCATCTATAATAATAAAAGAGTAATATGCTAATTAGACCGGACGTCCTTCCTGACAAAGCCGGGGCGGAGGGAAGCCGGTGCCTCAGCCGGGGGAAGGAAGGCCTACTCTTGCATGAATTTTCATGCATCGGGCCTCTAGTTAAAACAGGCGTCCTCAGCCGAAACCGGTTTGGCTCAGTGGATAGAGCGTCGGCCTGTGGACTGAGGGGTCCCAGGTTCGATTCCGGTCAAGGGCATGTGCATTGGTTGCGGGCACATCCCCGGTGGGGGGTGTGCAGGAGGCAGCTGGTCGATGTTTCTCTCTCATCGATGTTTCTACCTCTCTATCCCTCTATCCCTCTCCCTTCCTCTCTGTAAAAAATCAATAAAATATATTTAAAAAAAACAAAAAAAAAACAGGTGTCCTCAAACTACGGCCCGCAGGCCACATGCGGGTGTTTTTGCCGTTTTGTTTTTTTACTTCAAAATAAGATATGTGCAGTGTGCATAGGAATTTGTTCATAGTTTTTTTTTTAAACTATAGTCCGGCCCTCCAACGGTCTGAGGGACAGTGAACTGGCCCCTGTTTAAAAAGTTTGCGGACCCCTGAGTTAAAATATAAAACAGGCCCCACCCAGGATCGCATTTGTTTTCATCAGCATTTTAGTGGTTTTATTTTTTAAATAATATATATATATATATATATATATATATATATATATATATATATTTTATTTCAGAGAAGAAGGGAGAGGGAGAGAGAGAAACATCCATGATGAGAGAGAATCATGGATCGGCTGCCTCCTGCACGCCCCGCACGGGGGATGGAGCCCGCAACCCGGGCATGTGCCCTGACCGGGAATCGAACCCTGACCTCCTGGTTCCTAGGTCGACATTCAGTCACGGAGCCGCGTGGCCGGGCTTTATCAGCGTTTGGAGACTTCCGTGCACAGCTTTCTGGCTTCAGCTTTGTTCGGCGTTTGCCTTTCTTTCCCTCCGCGCCGTGGGACGCGACCTTGGGCGGGTGACCTTGACTCCTTGTGCCCCTGTGTTCCTGCAGCCAGGAAGAGAGCGACGATGGAGACGGCCATCGCCCTGGAGAAGCTGTTCCCGAGACAGTGCCAGGTCCTGGGGGTCGTGGCCCCCGGGATTGTCGGTGAGAGCAGTGCCCACCGGGCGGCCTCCCACCCCGTATCCCTGCGGGTCCTGTCCTGGGAGCGGGGGGGGGGGGGGCGTGGGGGGTAGGGGGTGGGGACCTCCAAAGCACATAGAAGGTGGTCCTCCTTACCAGGGTGTTAATTCGACTTCTGTGACTGTGGTTCCTACGGCCCATCGCAGGGCTGTCTGTATGAACCAGCTGTACTGCACGTCTTTCTTCTTCCTCTTTTTTAAATGTATTTTTATTGATTTCAGAGAGGAAGGGAGAGAGAGAGAGAAACATCAGTGATGAGAGGGAATCATGGATCGGCTGCCTCCTGCACACCCCCCACTGGGGATCGAGCCTGCAACCCGGGCATGTGCCTTTGACCAGAATCGAACCCGGGACCCTTCATTCCTCAGGCCGATGCTCTATCCACTGAGCCAAACCGGCAGGGCTCTTTCTTCTTCTTTTTAAAAAAATATATTTTATTGATTTTTTACAGAGAGGAAGGGAGAGAGAGAGTTAGAAACATCGATGAGAGAGAAACATCGATCAGCTGCCTCCTGCACACCCCCTCCTGGGGATGTGCCCGCAACCAAGGTACATGCCCTTGACCGGAATCGAACCTGGGACCCTTCAGTCTGCAGGCCGACGCTCTATCCACTGAGCCAAACTGGCCAGGGCGATGTCTGTCATTCTTAATGACTAAATTTCATTGTATAATGTAACTTTAAAAAAAAATTTTCAAGAAAATTGATCTTTGATATATAATGTAACTTTTAATCTTAATGCCAGTTTTTTGTTATGAAAAATTCTCTGATAAAAGTATTTCTGTGTGTGTGTGTGTGTGTGTATGTACTTTATATAATGGTCAAATATTTTAGCTCAGGGTACATTTTTTAAAGCGGAATTGCTGTGAAGAAGTATTTACCCCCCCCTCCCCCACACACACACACACACAACTTTTTATTTAGAAAAACTTCAAACCTATAGAAAAGTTGAGCCCTAGCTGGTTTGGCTCAGTGGATAGAGCGTCAGCCTGCAGACAGAA
The DNA here is from genome assembly GCF_951640355.1 of Cnephaeus nilssonii. NCBI lineage: Eukaryota > Metazoa > Chordata > Mammalia > Chiroptera > Vespertilionidae > Cnephaeus > Cnephaeus nilssonii. Next base: position 3,911,624 of record NC_137095.1, on the reverse strand, counting down.
GGGTCCCAGGTTCGATTCCGGTCAAGGGCATGTACCTTGGTTGCAGGCACATCCCCAGGAGGGGGCATGCAGGAGGCAGCCGATCTGTGATTCTCATCATGGATGTTTCTCTCTCTCTCCCTTCTTCTCTGAAATCAATAAAAATATATTAAAAAAAATAGAAAAGTTGGAAGAATAATAGTACAATACACACCCCCACGCTCTCCCATCTAGATCCACCATTTTAAGAAGTGTGGCAACACTAACTTGTTTCTTCGCAAACCATTTGCGAGGGACTCGCAGACCTCAGGACTCTGTACCCTCAGACGTCAGGGCTGAACGCGTTCTCGGGTAGTGGCCTGGGAGCCTGTTGGCTGGTGATCATGCGCGCTGTTACGAAAGGAATCCTCCGTTTTGATCGACTCCGTGGACGAAACTGCTCCCCTTTCCTCCTAGTGACTCCCATGGGCTCGGGGAGCCATCGGCCTCAGGAGATAGAAATCGGGGAGTCTGGATTTGCCCTGCTGTTCCCCCAGGTGGAAGGAATAAAAATACAACCCTTTCGTTTTACGAAGAATCCAAAGAACTTAACGCTCGAAAGACGTCGCTTCACCGAAGTAGGTAAGTCGCGGTCATTACCGGCCCGTCCCCAGTCTTGGTGGTGGGTTCTGTTAGACAGTCCGAATGAAGCGCACGACCCCGGAGAGAGGGGTGGGCGAGTCGGACTCGCGGTGAACGAGGCTGGTGCGGTGCATTCTGAGCTTTATTTATTTATTTTTAAATGCGTGTTTAACTTTTAAAAAATATATATTTTATTGATTTTTTTTTTTTATGGAGAGGAAAGGAGAGGGATAGAGAATTAGAAACATCGACGAGAGAGAAACATCCATCAGCTGCCTCCTGCACACCTCCTACTGGGGATGTGCCTGCAACCAAGGTACATGCCCTTCACCGGAATCGAACCCGGGACCCTTCAGTCCGCTGAGCCACACCGGTCAGGGCGGAGCGAGGCCTTTTATCTACATCTGCAAATGAGTCGATCGGCACTTGCTGTTTAAAAAAAAAAGTCACTGTTGCCATAGAAACTTCCGTGGTGGCCCCTGGTGTGCGCGTGCCAGCCGCCCCTGGAGATAAGCCTCCGTTATTGGAACCGGCTCTGAACCCCGTGGGGGTAAAAGATTGTGCAGCCGCCAAGGGGAGAAATCTGTGAATGGTTTGCTAATCACAAAAGGAAAGGAGCCCTGGCTGGTGTGGCTCAGTGGATAGAGCCCTCGGCCTGAGGACGAAAGGGTCTCAGGTTCGATTCCGGCCAAGGGCACACACCTCGGTTGCAGACGCGATCGCCAGCCCTGGTCGGAACGATGCGTTTGGGAGGCAACCAGTCGATGCGTCTCTCTCAACGTCGATGTTTCTCTCTCTGTCTCTCCCCCTTCTCTTCTGCCACGTAGTTTTTGTTTTATTTTTTAACTAGAGGCTCGGTGCACGAAATTCATGCACTGGGGGCTTGCGGGGGGGGGGGGGGGGTGTCCCTCAGCCCGGCCTGTAACCTCTCGCAGTCCAGGACCCCTCAGGGGATGGCCGCCTGCCAGCTTAGGCCCACTCCCCACAGGCAGGCGGGCATCCCTCTCGCAGTCCAGGACCCCTCGCTCCTTACCACACGCCTGCTCGCTGCTCCCTCACGCTCGGCTCGCTGCTCCTTGGTGCTGCCACTGAGGCTCCCGCCACCGCTGCTGCACTCCACAGTCATGAGCCCGGCTTCTGGCTGAGCGGCGCTCCCCCTGTGGGAGCACACTGACCACCAGGGGCAGCTCCTGCATTGAGCGTCTGCCCCCTGGTGGTAAGTTCATAGCGACCAGTCATTCCACCGTTAGGTCTATTTGCATATTAGTGTTTTATTATCTAGGATTTATTTATTTATTTTATTTTATTTTTTTAAATATACCTTTATTGATTTCAGAAAGGAAGGGAGAAGGGAGAGAGAGATAGAAACATCAATGATGAGAGAGAATCACTGATTGGCTGCCTCCTGCATGTCCCCCACTGGGGACCAAGCCCGCAACCCGGGCACGTGCCCCCGACCAGAATCAAACCTGGGACCCTTCAGTCCACAGGCCGACGCTCTATCCACTGAGCCAAACCGGCCAGGTAGGATTTATTTTTATTGGTTTCAGAGAGGAAGGGAGAGAGAGAAGCATCAATGATGAGAGAGAATCCTGGATCGGCTTCCTCCTGCACGCCCCTTATTGGGGATCGAGCCTGCAACCCAGGCCTGTGCCCTGACCCGGAATTGAACCCGGGACCCTTCATTCCGCAGGCCGGCGCTCTGACCCCTGAGCCACACCGGCCAGGGCCTTAGTTTTTTATTAATACGGGGAAATAGTTGCCCCGACGTTGCGTCGTGTTGCAGTCTGCAGCCATCGGGACCCTCGGCGGCGTCCCCAGCTGCACCCGCTGGTGCGTGTCCGTCACGGGGAGAGCACGTGGCTCAGAGCGGGGACAACGGAACTTCTGTCCGCAGCGTCTCTCACGGCCGCCCCCTCCCCGCAGGCCTCCTGGACAACCCCGAGCTCCGCGTGGTCCTGGTGTTCGGCTACAACTGCTGCCGCGTGGGGGCCAGCAGCTACCTGCAGCGGGTGGTCCGCACCTTCAGCGACAGGAACGTCGTGGTGGCCGGGGGCCAGGTGGACAGCCTGGTGTCGCTGACCTCTGACACGTACGTCCACGCGTCCGATCCGCCGTCTGACCCGGGGTTTTGTGACCGCGGGTGTTCTTTGTTTGTTTTTTATTTTGTTTTTTTCTCCTCCGGCTTGATCGTGAGACACGCTGTACGGACACAAAACAGCAGGCAGCCGGGGTCCTCTTGGGAACGGAAAAAACAACACGAAACAAAACAGCCCTGGCTGGTGCGGCTCAGTGGGTAGAGCGTCGGCCTGCGGACTGAAGGGTTCCAGGTTCGATTCTGGCCAAGGGCACATGCCCGGGTTGCGGGCTCGATCCCCAGTGGGGGGGCGTGCAAGAGGCAGCTGATCAGTGATTCTCTCTCATCATGGATGTTTCTCTCTCTCTCTCCTTCTCCCTTCCTCTCTGAAATCAATAAAGAAATATATACAAAACAACAACAACAAACAAAACAGCAAGGAAGGGAGAGGTTCCAGAAACTTGATGGACCGAGCAACATAAAGCTAAAAATGGCCCTAGCTGGTGTGGCTCAGTGGATAGAGCATCGATCGGCCTGCAGTCCAAAGAGTCCCAGGTTTGATTCCCGGTCAAGGGCACGTGCCTGGTTGTGGGCTTGATCCCCAGTGTGGGGCTTGCAGGAGGCAGCCGATCCGTGATTCTCTCTCATCATGGATGTTTCTCTCTCTCCCTCTCCCTTCCTTCTCTGAGACCAATAAAATATATATTAAAAAAATAAATAAATAGAGCTAAAAATACCCTCCATGATTGAATATCTGTAGCTGAATATTCGGGGGGAAAAGACACCAGAGAGGTAAATAATACCGAAAAGCTGCATTTCCGAGACCTCACTGTGTGCAGGCGTAGAAGGACCAGGTGACTGTTAAGGCAGCGAGGAAGGTCAGGGACCCTCCTCAACACGCAGGAGTCTCGGTGCAGGTACATTTGCCCTTCTGTGCTTGTTTTAAAATATATATATATACTAGAGGCCCGGTGCACGAATTCGTGCATGGGTGGGGTCCTTCTGAGTGGCCTGTAGGGATCGGCCGAAACTCACCGTCCAGTGCGGCCTGCAGGTCCTACCTGCTGCTCCCGCCGCGGGCTCGCGCCCAATCAGTCCCCATCAGGAGAAGCTCGCACTGCCGCACCAGCACTCACCAGCCATGAGCCCTGTCTCTGGCGCCCTCCCAATGGGAGTGGCCGGTGGGATCGAGCTGAAACCGGCTCTCCGACATCCCCCGTGGGCTCCCAGATTGAGAGAGGGCACAGGCCAGGCTGAGGGCCCCCACTGGGCCCCCACGGGTGCACAATCAGGCCGGGGAGGGCCCGCCGGAGGGCTCCAGGGCGTGTCTGGCCCGTCTCCCTCAGTCCCGATCGGCCGGACCCCAGCAGCAAGCTAACCTACCAGTCGGAGCATCCGCCCCCTGGTGGTCAGTGCACGTCATAGCGAGCTGTTGAGCGGTCTTAGCATATCATTAGCATATTACGCTTTGGTGGTTCTGCCATTTGGTCTATTTGCATATTACCCTTTTATTATATAGGATATATATGTGTGTATATTTTATTGATTTCAGAAAGAAAGCGAGAGATAGAAACATCCATGATGAGAGAGAATCACTGACCGGCTGCCTGCTGCACGCCCCCCACTGGGGATCGAGCCCGGGACCTTTCAGTCCGCAGGCCGATGCTCTATCCACTGAGCCACCCAGGCTAGGGCTGTGTTTTTTTTAAATATATCATTGATTTCAGAGAGGAAGGGAGAGGGAGAGAGAGAAACATCCATGATGAGAGAAGCCTCCTGCACGCCCCACACTGGGATCGAGCCCACAACCCAGGCATGTGCCCTTGACCGGGAATCGAACCCAGGACCTTTCAGTCCGCAGGCTGATGCTCTATCCACTGAGCCACCCCAGCTAGGGCTAGAGATACTATTATACATGTGTATATTTTATTGATTTCAGAGAGAAAGTGAGATAGAAATTCAATGAGGAGAGAGAATCACTGACTGGCTGCCTCCTGCACGCCTCCCACTGGGGATCGAGCCCTCAACCCGGGCCTCTGCCCTGACCTGGAATCGAACTCTGACCTCCTGGTTCCTAGGTCGGCGCTCGACCACGGAGCCACGCGGGCCGGGCTGATCTTGCCTGTTGACACGTGCACGTTCCGTGTGTGTTGTCTCGTGGTGAACGGCCCCGTTTGGTTGCGTTTCCCCAGGAGCCCCGTGGATGTGGACGGCACAGGCGTGGTCGGGCTGTCGGTGAGCGGCCAGCGCGTGCAGAGCGCCACGGTGCTGCTGAGCGAGGACGTGAACGACGAGAAGGCGGTGGAGGCCGCCGTGCAGCGCCTCAAGGCCGCCGGCATCCCCGAGCAGGACACCGTGGGCTTCATGTTCGCCTGCGTGGGCCGGGGCGCCCAGTTCTACCGGGCCCGGGGCAACGTGGAGGCCGACGCGTTCCGGAAGGCGTTCCCCGGCGTGCCCCTGTTCGGCTTCTTTGGCAACGGGGAGATCGGGTGCGACCGCATCGTCACGGGGCACTTCGCGCTGCGGCGGTGCAGCGAGGCGCGGGACAGCGCGGTGCGGGACGAGGACCTGTTCCACAGCTACACCACCGTCCTGGCGCTGGTGCACCTGGGCGCCTCCAAGTGAGGCCGGGGAGGGGCGCCCCGCTCACACCTGCCGGGCCCGCAGTGCCCACACCTGCCGGCCTGCAGCGCCCACACCTGCCGGCCTGCAGCGCCCACACCTGCCGGCCTGCCTCGCCCACACCTGCCGGGCCTGCAGTGCTCACACCTGTTGGGCCCGCAGCGCTCACACCTGCCGGCCTGCCTCGCCCACACCTGCCGGCCCGCAGCGCTCACACCTGTTGGGCCTGCAGCGCCTACACCTGCCGGCCTGCCCCGCTCACACCTGCCTGCCGGCCCGCAGCACCCACACCTGCCGGCCTGCCTCGCCCACACCTGCCGGGCCTGCAGCGCTCACACCTGCTGGCCTGCCCCGCCCACACCTGCCAGGTCCGCAAGCGCTCACACCTGCTGGCCTGCCCCGCCCACACCTGCCGGCCTGCCTCGCCCACACCTGCCGGGCCTGCAGCGCTCACACCTGCTGGCCTGCCCCGCCCATACCTGCCAGGTCCGCAAGCGCTCACACCTGCTGGCCTGCCCCACCCACACCTGCCAGGTCCGCAAGCGCTCACACCTGCTGGCCTGCCCCGCCCACACCTGCCAGGTCCGCAAGCGCTCACACCTGCTGGCCTGCCCCGCCCACACCTGCCAGGTCTGCAGCGCCCACACCTGCCGGGCCTGCCCCGCCCACACCTGCTGGCCTGCCCCGCCCACACCTGCCGGCCCGCAGCGCCCACACCTGCCGGGCCCGCAGCGCTCACACCTGCCGGGTCCACAGCGCTCACACCTGCTGGCCTGCCCCGCTCACACCTGCAGGGCTGCAGCGCTCACACCTGCCGGGCCCGCAGCGCTCACACCTGCCGGGTCCACAGCGCTCACACCTGCTGGCCTGCCCCGCTCACACCTGCAGGGCTGCAGCGCTCACACCTGCCAGGTCCGCAGCGCCCACACCTGCTGGCCTGCCCCGCTCACACCTGTCGGGTCCGCAGCGCTCACACCTGCCGGCCCGCAGCGCTCACACCTGCTGGCCTGCCCCGCCCACACCTGCCGGCCCGCAGCGCCCACACCTGTCGGGCCCCACCTTTCCGGGAACTGGGGAATACACGTCTTTGAAATGAAAATGACTCTACATGTGTCTGTTCTGTCGCCTGGATTCTCTAAAAGGTTTCTGGGGTATTTTCTAACCCAGTGGTCAGCCAACTCATTAGTCAACAGAGCCAAATATCAACAGCACAACGATTGAAATCTCTTTGGAGAGCCAAATTTTTTAAACTTAAACTTCTTCTAACGCCACTTCTTCAACATAGACTCGCCCAGGCCGTGGTGTTTTGTGGAAGAGCCACACTCAAGGGGCCACAGAGCCGCATGTGGGTCGCGGGCCGTGGTTTGCCGACCACTGTTCTAACCTGTCAGAGGAAGGAGGGCTCCTGAGTCGGGCGCAAACCCGCCGATCGATCCATTGATCGATCCATCGATTGTGGCGCTGGCCCAGGTCCCGTGGCTGCCGTGCGTGTCGTTGAACCAGACACCTAGGTGCCCGGACTCGGGGAAGGGTCCGGGACCGGATGGAGGGGCGTCCGTGGCTCCCCGTGCAGGGCCAGCCCGGTCGTGGAGCAGAATCGCGAAGACACTTTTCTCCCCGAATGAAGGAGGAAGCCGTTCGGGCGGCCTGAGAAATCTTTTCTCCGCTTTCCCGTCTGACCACGTTGTTCAGAAGCAGGACTGACTGTTGACGCCCCTGATGATCCATACGAAGGAGTTATTTTTGTCTTCCTACTCTCCAGTTGCTCAGCGAGATGAACGGCCACGGGGAATCGGCAGTGTTTTATTCTCCGATGAGGAAAAGGTCCCCCCCCCAAACCACCTCCAACCCCTCCGCCCCAGGTCTTCATTGCAGGATGACTGACATTAGCAGAGCATCCCCCCTAATTAATGTAACTAACAATGCAAGGCTCAGTGGTCCTGACAGGACGGCAGGAAGCGTGTCGGGTAAATGAAATCGAGTGTGTTGCCTTTCCCGCTTGTCTGGTTTGTGTGTGCGTGTGTGTGTGTGTGTGTGTGTGTGTGTGTGTAATATATTGATTTTTTTACAGAGAGGAAGGGAGAGGGAGAGAGAGTTAGAAGCATCGATCAGCTGCCTCCTGCACACCCCCGATTGGGGATGTGCCTGCAACCAAGGTACATGCCCCTGACCGGAATCGAACCCGGGACCCTTCAGTCCGCAGGCCAACGCTCCATCCACTGAGCCACACCGGCCAGGGCCCGCTTGTCTGTTTTCAATCACTCTCCGCCCCCCCCCCCCCCCCCCGTTTTTACCTCGAAAGGTTTTCCTCTTCCCGCTTACGTTCGCGATAAAAAGACTGAGTTTCCTTTGCTTGGTGGTTAGCTCATCTCGGCTCCTGAAGTACAAAGAAAAGTTGGTCAGAACTCTCTGTCTCTGAAGAGTGGTTAACTTTTATAGTTCTTCAACATCGGTGCCCGTTACCAAGGAGACAGGGCCTCGGAGTTTGAGCCCTTGGATGTGATTACATAGCCACATACGGAAAATACCGTGTGAATCTGTGTTCCGGGATCAACAGTACAGGAAAAGGAAATTGAAAACTGGAAAAAAAAAATTAAATATGAGCCGGGAGCTGGGGGCGGGGGGAGGGAGTGAATGAATGATGTTATTTTTTTCAGATAATCTATAAAGTGTTTTGTTACTCCTCAAAGGGGAGCCCGGTGCGGGGCCCTTTCCGGTACTATCTGGGGTTCACGCGGGTTCCTTTTCATAGCCGAGCCTCGGGGGCTGGTTTTGAGGGGGAGATTCCTGTGGCCACGAGACGATGGTCCCCTTGGTGGGGAACGGAACGAAAAGCAGAGCCCGCAGAAGCCGTAGACGTACAGCAAGTCCTCGCCGCACGGGGTCTGTCGATAGGGTGCTAGGACTGCGGTGACGTGACATCTAATGAAACCAGTGTTGCCATAGGCTGCTTGTTCCCATGGCAACTCATCACCGTGGCAACGAAATGACAGTGCTACAATGCTGCTCTAAATGCTACGACGTTACTCCTAGGTCTGAGAATGAAAGTCATCACCTGAGGTCGCGTGGAGAGGGCGGGGAGTCCCTCTAACCAAAGTTAGAATGGAAGAACGAGCTGCGATTGTGAAAGGCCGGTCTTAAGTGAAAGCAGTCATTATAGGAATAGTTACCGTCTCAGCTAAAAACGTGAGTGTCCCGAGACGCGGCCACTGTTGTAGCCCCTGGTGAAACCGGAGAAGGGTCACGCGAAAACACGGACGCGGGCGGGAGAGGAGAAGCGAAGGGGCCGGCAGATCTTGCCGCACCGGACGGCCTCGTGAGCGAGGGGCAGACCGATTGCGTGGTTTGTTTAATCAGGACATTAAAACACATTCACTTCCGTGATGTGCTTTCCGAGCAAGATCTTCCCGCAGCTGCAGGCCGCGTGCAAAGGGAATACACGCTGAGCGGACAGATTGTGATGATCCCTGAACGCATAATAACCTGGCCACTCAGTGTGTGTGTGTGTGTGTGTGTGTGTGTATCTATACATATATATATATATATATATATATATATATATATATATATATATATATATATATATGAGGCCCGGTGCATGAATTCATGCATGGTTGGGGTCTGGCCAGCCTGGCCAGGGGGAGGGGACATGGGCGGTTGGCCGGCCTGCCTGCTGGTCGAACTCCTGGTCGAGGGGACAATTTGCATATTAGCCTTTTATTCTATAGGATATACACTGAGAGGCCAGATTTTTATGCGTTCAGAGATCATCATAATCTGGCCACTCGGTGTATTCCCAGCCCCTTCCCAAGTGGAAGTGAACTCCTCCTGGGCCCGTAACAACCCTGGGAAGTAAAGGGAAGCCAGGCCTTGCGACTCCGACCTGGAAACGGACACCTGTTCGTCGATGTGGGGGATCATCCAGGACTTCTTCCCAGGAGGAGGGGCCCGTCGGCCAGGTCACCACACAGGTCCCCCCTCTAGCGTGCCTGAGCCCGGATGCCTAGCAGACACCCCGCCTTCTCAGCAAGTCAGAGGCCGGAGCGCAAAAGCTCCGCCATCTACACTAATAAAAGAGCAACATGCTAATTGACCATACTTTTGCAATGCCCACCAGCCAATCAGGAATGAGTATGCAAATGAACCCAACAAAGCTGGTGGGTTAATTTGCATACACAGGCACGGAGCCGCCGGGGGCAGGGCAGGACGCTTGTGTTGTCACCACGGTGACAACGCAGGCGTTCCGCACCGCCCCAAACGCTCCGGGCCTCTGGGCAGCGTGGGAAGGCGGAAAGGCGGCTCCGGCCGGAGCGAAGGCGGTGCTGGCAGCCAGGGGAAGGAAGGCCCATTCCTGCACGAATCTCCGTGCATCAGGCCTCTTGTTTATTAATTTTGTGCACGTTCAACACAGTGACCATGCAGAGAATGTAAATGAACTACAAATCCATGTACAAATTGTTGAGGAAAAATAAATCTACTTTTGTCAGCTTACGCCCGCCCCGTACGACTGCGGTGAGCCTCGCCGTACGTCACGTGTTCGTGGAATCAGATAAGCTCCTGTTGGTTGGAAACGGTGAGGTTTTCGGACGACTGGCTTGATTTTCCTTCGTGGAGACTGGGCATGGGTCTGCTACATAAAAGTCCTAAAATAGCCCTGACTGGTTTGGCTCAGTGGATAGAGCGTCGGCATGCGGACTGAAAGGTCCCAGGTTCGATTCCGGTCAAGGGCATGTACCTTGGTTGCGGGCACATCCCCCGTGGGGGGTGTGCAGGAGGCGGCTGATGGATGTTTCTCTCTCATCGATGTTTCTAACTATCCCTCTCCCTTCCTCTCTGTAAAAAATCAATAAAATATATTAAAAAAACAATTCCTAAAATAACAAAGCGGAGCATCAGTAATAACGTCCTTGTGAAATGAACAAAAATAATTCCCATTTCACATGAAGAGTGTGTCCCCTGAGTTGATTTTTAGTATTTTTGTCTCCTAAAGGCACCGTTCTTGCCCTCCAGCACAACCGAGACAGCCGACAAGAACATACGCGACTGGAACGTAGAAAGCCGCCAAAGCCGATGAACATTTCGGGTTTTGTTACAAAGTGTGTAGGAGCATTTTCATTTATCAACAGTTTGTATAAAAGTTGTTCTTGGGAGTGAGTCCATCGGAGGAAAGTGAGATATTGTAATACTTTAAACAATTAACAAAAAAAGCCATGTCAAAACAAAAAAAAAAGTTGTTCTCTAGTGACTCATCACAGCCTGCAAAAAAGGGCGAGATTCATAATTCCAAGAAATTGGAAGAAAACCTCAAAGTGGATTCTTAAACACAGATGGTCAGATGAAGAATTCTGAGGCAACTTTCTTTTTTAATCCTCACGCATGGATATTTTTCCCATTGCTTTTTTTTCTATATTGATTTTTTACAGAGAGGAAGGGAGAGGAATAGAGAGTTAGAAACATCGATGAGAGAGAAACATCCATCAGCTGCCTCCTGCACACCTCCCATTGGGGATGTGCCCGCAACCGAGGTACATGCCCTTGACCGGAATCGAACCTGGGACCCTTTAGTCCGCAGGCCGACGCTCTATCCACTGAGCCACACTGGTCAGGGCTCCCACTGCTTCTTACATTTATTTTTATTTTATTTTTATTGATTTCAGGAGGAAGGGAGAGGGAGAGGGAGAGAGAAACATCCATGAAGAGAGAGAACCATGGATCAGCTGCCTCCTGCACGCCCCCTACTGGGGATTGAGCCCACAACCCAGGCATGTGCCCTTGACCGGAATCGAACCTGGGACCCTTCAGTCCGAAGGCCGATGCTCTATCCACTGAGCCACACTGGCCAGGGCCACGCTGCTTTCCTGAAAGTCACTGTTGCTTCTTTTTTTTTTTTTTTATTGATTTTTTACAAAGAGGAAGGGAGAAGGATAGCGAGTTAGAAACATCGATCAGCTGCTTCCTGCACGCCTCCTACTGGGGATGTGCCCGCAACCAAGGTACCTGCCCTTGACCGGAATCAAACCCGGGACCTTTCAGTCCGCAGGCCGGCGCTCTATCCACTGAGCACACTGGTCAGGGCAGTCACTGTTGCTTCTTGCTTTCTATTAAGTTTCAGGGTATCGTCATAGTTGGAGAAAACCAGACATTGTTCCGGCCTAATGAATCCTTCATATGCCACCTACTACGATGAAAATCCTTGATTCTGCATAATCATGCCCTAACATTTAAAAGCCTCCTGGGCCCTGACCGGTGTGGCTCAGTGGATAAAGCATCGGCCTGCGGACTGAAGGGTCCTGGGTTCGATTCCAGTCAAGGGCATGGACCTTGGTTGCAGGCACATCCCCAGTAGGGGACGTGCAGGAGGCAGCTGATGGATGTTTCTCTCTCATCGATGTTTCTAACTCTCCCTCTCCCTTCCTCTCTGTAAAAAGTCAATAAAATGTATTTTAAAAATGAAAATATAAAAAATAAAGGAATTTCCACCTTTTCTCTTTAATTGTGAGAACGTCTGCCTCCCTCCGCAGCCTCACCCCGTTAGCTCAGCGGGAGAAACCGCGTCTGGCCCATGCGGCTTCCCCACGCGGACTGGCATCACCTCCCTGTTCGCCACCCGCACGGCAGGAGCCCGCACACCTTGCAGAGGACAGCCCGTCCCTTGGTGTAGCAACTTCCGTCTTATTCAGGGAGAAGAATTAAGTCTCTGTTTCTTTTAACGTTAGGGTCACAGAGCAGCAGTGATGAGCTTCACTTTGAGATTTCTTCAGTGTCCTCCATGACCTGCGGAGAACAAGAAGGCAGAGGTTCTCTCATATTTTTTCTTTTTAAAAAAATATATTTTTTATTTTTTAAAATTATTTTATTGATTTTTTACAGAGAGGAAGGGAGAGGGATAGTTAGAAACATCGATGAGAGAGAAACATCGGTCAGCTGCCTCCTGCACACCCCCTACTGGGGATGTGCCCGCAACCAAGGTACATGCCCTTGACCGGAATCGAACCTGGGACCCTTCAGTCCACAGTCCGACGCTCTATCTACTGAGCCACACCAGTTAGGGCTCTTTTTTTAAAAAAAATATTTTTTTATTGATCTCAGAGAGGAAGGGAGAAGTAGAGAGAGAGAGAAAGAAACATCAATGAGGAGAGAGAATCATGGATCGGCTGCCTCTTGCACACCCCCTGCTGGGGATCGAGCCCACAACCCGGGCATGTGCCCTTGACTGGAATCAACCAGGGACTCTTCAGTCCGCAGGCTGAGGCTCTGTCCACTGAGCCAAACCAGCCAGTGAGGGCTGGTGAGGGCTGAGTGCAGGGCAAGTCCCTCTCAGCCAGGGGTCCCGCCCCCCACCCCCTCCCGTCTGCAGAGTGGAAGTGCAGTCAGAAAACCTGGGTCTGGGAGCTGGACTCACCTGGGTTTAAATCCGAGACCCAGATGTGTGATTTTTATTTGTCATCTTTTTTTTAAATTTATTGATTTTTTACAGAGAGAAAGGGAGAGGGATAGAGAGTTAGACACATCGATGAGAGAGAAACATCGATCAGCTGCCTCCTGCACACCCCCTACTGGGGATCGAGCCTGCAACCAAGGTACATGCCCTTGACTGGAATCGAACCCGGGACTATAGATTGATATCAGAGAGAAAGAGAGTTAGAAACATCAATGATGAGAGAGATGAGCTGCCTCCTGCACGCCCCACCCTGGGGATTGAGCCCACAACCCGGGCATGTGCCCTTGACCGGAATCAAACCTGGGACCCTTCAGTCTGCAGGCCACTGCGCTATCCACTGAGCCACACCGGCCAGGGCCAGGATGAGATTTTAAACAAGTGTCCCCAAGTAATTCTTACAAGACAAGTTTAAGAACAAGCAGAAGAGGCCTGCCACAGACCTTCACAGCTTCTCTCCCAGGGGTGGGGAATGTGAGGAATGTTGGGCCCGCGGGCCAAGTAAGGCCCAAGAAATCATTCGGTCTGGCCCTGCCAAGGCATTAGGGGTGAGTTAATTAAGTGTTTGACCAAACAGAGCAGGCTAATTTTCAAGCTGATGATTTTGTATGGCCCTCAAATCTATATATATAAAAGCCCAGCGACCAAATGGTGGAACAACCCGAAGGACCAGTTGACCAGTCGCTATGACGCGCACTGACCACCAGTCAATGCAGGAGCCGCCCCCTCGTGATCAGTGCGCTCCCACAGCGGGAGCAGCCGCTCAGAGGGCGGGCCCACAGCTGCTCAGCTGACTGAGATGAGTGGCATTCCCACAGTGGGTCGGTCCCTACAGGCCACGCCCCCACCAGTGCACGAATCCGTGCACTGGGCCTCTAGTAATGTTATAAATACCCAAATGGCCCTGGGCAGAAAAGAGATTCCCACCCCTGCAACTGATCGGCCTCAAGGGCTAATCCTCCCCCGGGGGGTTAGGGTTCAGGGTGTTTGAAAAGAAGAGCAGGACAAGTTTGGGGAAAGCAGAATGGCATCTTGTCTGATTTATGTTTTCCACCCAAGAGAGGGGAAGATTTTAGTGTGGATACGTGCTGCGAAGAGGGACGCCACCAGGGGGCAGCACAGAGCTGACAAATTATACATGTTTGGGGATATTTTTGATTTCTCATGACCACATAAAATGGTTGCACCTACATTTTTTTTTTACAAACTCAGATTACAAAAAAAAAAAAAAAAAGCACTTGAAAGGCACATGTTAGCATCTACTTTCCAGTCTTAGGGTTCTTATAGACAGCGATCATAGAAAAAAGTTCCCTGATGAACAGAAACAGATCCAGAGACATGTCGAGAAGCATCGATCAGACCATCAAACCTCAGAGGGAAGGCAGGGGAGGGTGGGGGGGAGGGGGAGGGATCAACCAAAGGACTTGTACGCATGCATGTGAGCCTAACCAACGGACACAGACACTGGGGAGGGTGAGGGCATGAGTCGGGGGGGGGGGGTGGAGGGTCAATTTGGGGGATAAGGACACATATGTAATACCTTAATCAATAAAGAAAAAAAAGTTCCCTTACAATAGGTAGCATTGCACCTGAATCAAAAAAATGATTCCAGGGAAACAGAAGTGGCGTTCCAAATTCTCTGTCTGCAACTTTCAAAATACGTGTCCCACTCTTTTTTTAAAAAATATTTTTTTTATTGATTTCAGAGAGGAAGGGAGAGGAAGAGAGAGGCAGAAGCATCAACAACGAGAGGAAATCATGGATCGGCTGCCTCCTGCACGTTGGACTGAGCCCGCAACCCAGGCATGTGCCCTTGACCGGAATTGAACCTGGGACCCTTCCGTCCGCAGGCCGACGCTCTATCCACTGGGCCACACCGGCCAGGGCTTGTCCCACTCTTTTAACCAGCATTGTAGCTGGGTGCTTTTCAGTGGTTTTGATCAAATCGTCAGTGTTCTACGAGGTGGACAATTTGGGCAAGTGATGCCAAAGCTATTTTTTTTTTTTTTTAACAATTTTTCAAGTGTGGTTGAAATGTTGCCACCACCTGTCAGAAACCTGTACCTCCTTCCCCGGCACCATCTGTCTTCCCCAGTTGTCTTGGCCCACCGCCACTTTTTCCAGTCCACATTTCTTTCTTTCTTTTTTTAAATATATATTTTTACTGATTTCAGAGAGGGAGAGGGAGAGAGAGTTAGAAACTGCGATGATGAGAGAGAACCATAGATCAGCTGCCTCCTGCACGCCCCTCACTGGGGATCCAGCCTCCAACCCGGGCCTGTGCCCTGACCGGGACTCGAACCCTGACCTCCTGGTTCATAGGTCGACGCTCAAACACGGAGCCACGCCAGCGGGGCCGCTACACGTTTCTTGCAGAAATCTAGAAGAAAATCCCTCTGGCAACCCAGGCAGCTTCTACAAATATCACCACCAAGGGGTTTTCATCCCCCTTTGAAAGGCCACCATTGGATTTGGGTATGAAACATTGAAATGTGGGGAGGAGGGGGGCTTATTTCTCAGCTCTGCACAGTTAGATGCCCCTCAATGAGAGGCGCAGACAGGTATTCCTGTGTCTAAGGAAGGTGTGACCCAAGCCTCAGTTTTGAAAGCTTCCTACTCCACAGGTTTGTTTTTTTAAAAAAGTATTTTATTGATTTTTTACAGAGGAAGGGAGAGGGATAGTTAGAAGCATCGATGAGAGAGAAACATCGATCAGCTGCCTCCTGCACGCCCCCCACTGGGGATGTGCCCACAACCAAGGCACATGCCCTTGACCGGAATCGAACCCGGGACCCTTCAGTTCGCAGGCCGACGCTCTACCCACTGAGCCACACCGGTTAGGGCCTCCACAGTTTCTTTTACCTGGAAAAGCTGAAGGAGGCCAGGAAGGCAGATATTCCTGGGAGGCCAAATGGACCGACCGACCAACCAACCAACCAACCAAACAACCAACCAAACAGGCCCCCCCCCCCCCGCCTCCCCCCCCCCCCCGCAACAACCAAAACGCTGCTTTAGAGGAGGCGGGAGAACGCGACAGGGTTCCAATCTTTTCAACGAAAAACGCCAGGGGCCCAGGGGACAGTGGCCATGATTTTAGGGTGACTTAACGGAGACTGCACATCACCCAAAGCTGCCCCAGCCCTGGCCGGTGTGGCTCGGTGGATAGAGCGCCAGCCTGCCGACTGAAGGGTCCCGGGTTCGATTCCGGTCAAGGGCATGTACCTGGTTGAGGGCACATCCCCAGTAGGGGGCGTGCAGGAGGCAGCGGATCCATGATTCTCTCTCATCGATGATGTTTCTCTCTCCCTCTCCCTTCCTCTCTGAAATCAATAAAGAAAAAAAAAAAAAAAAGCTGCCACGAATCCGAGGCTGCCTCGGCGGCACCTGCCACCTGCGGACACGGGGCATCTGCGCACAGATGCGCGGGGTCCCCGCCCCGCGCCGCCGGGACCCCCTCCTGCGCATCACGCAGCGGCACCCACGCTGCATGGAGGTCTGGGGCGGGGGCGGGGGCCATCAGTACACGCAATGTCTCCACAGGCTCCTTGCGGGTGGGCGGCCCGGAGAGGAAGCGCGGAGACAGTGTCCCCCCGCCCCCCAGGGACTGACAGGTACCCGCACCCGGGCCACGGGGGGCGCGTGCGCCTCGGGACGCAGCGCGGGAGCCACAGGGTCCCCGAGGGCCTCGCACCTGCGGCCGCCGGGCCCTCCAGCCCCTCGGACTGCGGCTCCCGACCCTCCGGCGCCCGCACGCGGCCCCGCCCCGCGCCCCCTCACCCGCGCCCGCAGCCGGCGCTCCGGGAGTCCGCGCGAGGCTCTGGACGGGAGGGGGGCGTGCGCGTGCGCGGGGGCGGCGGCGGGGGGCGTGCGCGTGCGCGGGGGGCGCCGAGGCCGGGGGTGGGGTGGGCGCTGCGTGCGCGTGAGGGGGGGGCACCCGGGGGGAGTGCGGAGGCCGCGCGGCCAGCGCGCAGGCGCCACGGCGCAGGCGCGGGCCCCGGAGAGCGGGCGGGCGGGCGGCGCGAGGCGTGAGGAGAGCCCGGCGCGCGAGCGGTGGCGGCCGCCGCTGCAGAGGCGCGCGACGCGGAGCCCGCAGGTACGTGTCCCCGCAGCTGGCGGGTCGGCAGCGTCCTCACGCGGGGCCGGGGGTTGGGGACCGGGGGGCCGGGCCGCCTCCTCACGCGGGGCCAGGGGGCCGGGCCGCCTCCTCACGCGGGGCCGGGGGTTGGGGACCGGGGGGCCGGGCCGCCTCCTCCCGCGGGGCCGGGGGTTGGGGACCGGGGGGCCGGGCCGCCTCCTCCCGCGGGGCCGGGGGTTGGGGACCGGGGGCCGGGCTGGCCGCTGACCTTCACCCCGGGGCCGGTGCGTGTGCCTGGAGGCAGCGGGGACCCGCCGGTCGCCCCGCGTCCCCGTCCGTGTCTGCAGCCGCCGGGTCGGTCCGGCCGCGGTGCCTGGCGCGTCCCCGCCTCCCGGGCACCTCGCGTGTCGCCGCAGCCCGAGGCGGGGGACCGGCTGCGGGGCCGCTCCGCTCGGTGCGGTGTCGCCACCTGTTGGCAGCCAGACCCCGGGAGCCCGGGAGCCGCCCCCGTCCGGCCGGCTGTGCTTTGGTCTCCCCGGAGCCCGCGGGTTCCGCGCGGCGCCGTGGCGGGTGCCCGGGTTTGCCCTCGGGTGGAGGTGCCGTGTCCCCCGCTCCTCCTCCCTCCGCGCCGCGGGGTTTGTCACTGTTTCCCCCCAAACACTCTGGCGGCGGCGAAGTGGAGCGCAGCTGGGACGCGGCCACCCGGGTGCAGGGCTGCGGCCCCGGGACGCCCCGCC
Organism: Cnephaeus nilssonii; assembly: GCF_951640355.1. Taxonomy (NCBI): domain Eukaryota; kingdom Metazoa; phylum Chordata; class Mammalia; order Chiroptera; family Vespertilionidae; genus Cnephaeus; species Cnephaeus nilssonii. Next base: position 3,894,075 of record NC_137095.1, on the reverse strand, counting down.
CCCCCCCCAACACAGTCCCGGTGGCGCGGAGCATCCGGAGGGGACACCTTTCTATTTTAATTTTACCCCCAAGGCTACATTTCTTTTTAAAAAACAATTTATTTCAGAGAAGAAGGGAGAGGGAGAGAGAAGCATCCATGGTGAGAGAGGATCATGGACCGGCTGCCTCCTGCACGCCCCCTGCTGGGCATCGAGCCCGCAACCCGGGCCTGTGCCCTGACCTCCGGGGCATAGGTCACGCTCAACCACTGGGTCAAGGACACATTTAGTTTTCCCTTTTTTTCTTGTTTCTTTTATAATTCTTTATTGTTGAAATATTACCTAAGTCCCCTTCCTCCCCCCCATTAATCCCCCGCCCCCCCAGGCCGTCACCCCCTATGGTCTGTGCCCGTGGGCGTGCATATATGCACACAGGTCTCCCTCCGTCACCCCCTATGGTCTGTGCCCGTGGGCATGCATATACGCACACAGGTCTCCCTCCGTCACCCCCTATGGTCTGTGGTCTGTGCCCGTAGGCATGCATATATGCACACAGGGTCTCCCGCCGTCACCCCCTATGGTCTCTGGTCTGTGCCCGTGGGCATGCATATATGCACACAGGTCTCCCTCCGTCACCCCCTATGGTCTGTGCCCGTGGGCATGCATATACGCACACAGGTCTCCCTCCGTCACCCCCTATGGTCTGTGGTCTGTGCCCGTAGGCATGCATATATGCACACAGGGTCTCCCGCCGTCACCCCCTATGGTCTCTGGTCTGTGCCCGTGGGCATGCATATATGCACACAGGTCTCCCGCCGTCACCCCCTATGGTCTGTGCCCGTGGGCATGCATATATGCACACAGGTCTCCCTCCATCACCCCCCTATGGTCTGTGCCCGTGGGCATGCATATATGCACACAGGTCTCCCTCCATCACCCCCTATGGTCTGTGGTCTGTGCCCGTAGGCATGCATATATGCACACAGGGTCTCCCGCCGTCACCCCCTATGGTCTCTGGTCTGTGCCCGTGGGCATGCATATATGCACACAGGTCTCCCGCCGTCACCCCCTATGGTCTGTGCCCGTGGGCATGCATATATGCACACAGGTCTCCCTCCATCACCCCCCTATGGTCTGTGCCCGTGGGCATGCATATATGCACACAGGTCTCCCTCCATCACCCCCTATGGTCTGTGCCCGTGGGCGTGCATATATGCACACAGGTCTCCCTCCATCACCCCCTATGGTCTGTGCCCGTGGGCGTGCATATATGCACACAGGTCTCCCTCCGTCACCCCCTATGGTCTGTGGTCTGTGCCCGTGGGCGTGCATATATGCACACAGGTCTCCCGCCGTCACCCCCTATAGTCTGTGCCCGTGGGCGTGCATATATGCACACAGGTCTCCCACCGTCACCCCCTATGGTCTGTGCCCGTGGGCATGCATATATGCACACAGGTCTCCCGCCGTCACCCCCTATGGTCTGTGCCCATGGGCATGCATATATGCACACAGGTCTCCTCCGTCACCCCCTATGGTCTGTGCCCGTGGGCATGCATATATGCACACAGGTCTCCCTCCGTCACCCCCTATGGTCTGTGCCCGTGGGCATGCATATATGCACACAGGTCTCCCTCCGTCACCCCCTATGGTCTGTGCCCATGGGCATGCATATATGCACACAGGGTCCCCGCCTTCCCTCTGAGGTTCCATGTCTCTGGATCCATTCCGTTCATCCGTCTGTTTTGTTACTTAGACTCCACGTAGGAGTGCGATCATGGGATGCGTGTCTCTGTGACTGGCTTACGTCAGTCCCTCAGCACGGTGCTCTCAGGTCCCTCCATGCCACGTTTTCTTAGAAGCGTGTGCGTGCCGTGCTGCACGCTCTCATGTCATCCCTGCGACCCGCCTGTGGTCTCCAGGAGGGAGCTGAGACGTAGAAAGGTTCGGGAACCTGCCCAAGGTCACGGTCAGGGACAGGAGGAGGATGCAGACTCAGTGCATTGGGTGGCTGGGGGTGTTGGGGCGGGGGCCTCGGGCGACGCCTTAACCCCTTCACCCCGGTGCTGCTGCTCCATCCACACCCTCATTAAGATCGAGCTCATGCATGAGCACACCGTCTCGGATTTTCCATTTCGTAGATTCCACACCGACCTTTGTGGCTCCCCGCGAAGAGAAACTGTTGTTGTACAGTGGGTCCGTGTGGAATTTTTGAGGCGGCACTGAGCCTATAAAAAAAAAAAATGTGCCCTAGCCAGTTTGGCTCAGTGGATAGAGTGTCGACCTGTGGACTGAAGGATCCCGGGTTCGATTCCGGTCAAGGGCATATGCAATGGTTGCAGGCTCCATCCCCCGTGGGGGGGGGGGGGTGCAGGAGGCAGCCGATCAATGATTCTCTCTCATCGTTGATGTTTCCATCTCTCTCTCCCTCTCCCTTCCTCTCTGACATCAATAAAAAATATATTAGAAAAAAATGGGGTCCAGAATGCTTCCGTTTGACTCTCCCAAACAAGCAGTTTAAGTTGAAAAAGCAGCCTTAGCAGGTTTGGCTCAGCTGATAGAGCGTTGGCCTGCGACAGAGAGGTCCCAGGTGCGATTGGGGCATGGACTTCGGTTGCAGGCTCCATCCTGGGTCCTGGTCGGGGTGTGTGTGGAAGGCAACCAATCCATGTGTCTCTTCCACGTTGATGTTTCTCTCTGAGTCTCTCCCCTTCCCTTCCGCTCTCTACAAATGAATGGAAAGCCCGGCTGGCGTGGCTCAATGGTTGAGCGTCGACCTAGGAACCAGGAGGTCAGGGTTCGAGTCCCGGTCAGGGCACATGCCCGGGTTGTAGGCTCGATCCCCAATGTGGGGCGTGCAGGAGGCAGCCGATCCATGATTCTCTCTCTCTCTCTTCCTCTCTGAGATAAATAAAAATAAGTTTTTAAGAAAATGAATGGAAAAATATCCTTGGGTGATATTTTTGGAAGAGCATTAAAAACAAAAAGTTCAAAAAGTAGTTCCCCTTCAGGTTTAAATCTGTAAATTGAATACACACCAGGTAGAGCCATTCACTTGTTTTTCATTACTGAACCCTCCTCTGGCCTTTGGGTCCCGCCCTGCACACCGTCTTCTCGTCTCACTGGCCATCCTAGGACCAACGTTGCTATTGTAGGAATTCATTCTTCCCGTGGGCCCTCAGCTGGCCTCTCTATACTTACAGCGGCTATTCATGCGACAGTCTTGGAATGTGTGCATTCAACTGTGGATGTATGGTTCATTCTTTTTTTTTTTTTTTTACAAATGCATTATTATAATGCAGGTATTGGCTTTTTAAAAACATATTTTTATTGATTTCAGAGGGAAGGGAGAGGGAGACAGACACATCAATGATGAAAAAAAAATCATTTATCATCTGCCTCCTGCATCCCCCCCCCCCCCTCGCCTTGGGGATTAAGCCACAACTTGGGCATGTGCCCTGACTGGGAATTGAACTGTGACCTCCTGGTTCATAGGTCAACGCTTAACCACTGAGCCACGCCAGCCAAGGCCAGGTGTTGGATTTTGCTACACTTTCCTAGCAGTTCTCATAGATGTAGAGATTGCTGTAGTTAGGGCAATGGCAAATTTAACCAATGGAGCTACATCCTGTCATGCTCAGCTTCCATATTTGAGATGGAGGTGAGAAAGGTGTACGGATCATGTATTTGAAAATTACTTTCCATGGAAGTTACAGCTTTCGGTGATGAACTGGTGAATGCTATGAGGTAGGGAATATGAGACTCGTAAATCCCGTAAGCTCTGTGTTCTAACTTGGGCGATATGACTGGTTTTAGACCCTCATGACGTTCCTTTTCCTCACACTGTTCTGTTGACAGGAAAGCGATCTGTACGGCTGGCTTAGCCTCCTGGAAAACACGTGGTTTTGGAAGAGCATAGTCCCCAGTGCTTAGGGGAATGCTGGAGTCTTTCTGCCCCAGGGGTTTGCAGTCTGTGATCAGAATAGCTGGAGTGGAGTCCTGATGTCGCTGGGAAGAAGCAGACGCCTAGAGGGGTGCTGCTTGATGTGTGAGGAATAAGTGGGGTTTTCCATGGGGGCATTGCTGTCTTTTCCAGTCAGAATCTCATAATTAGAAAGCACCCACGGCCCCACCTGGTGTGGCTCAGTGGATAGCGTGTTGGCCTGCAGACGGGAGGTTCTGGGTTCGATTCATGCTTGGATTGTGGGCTCAATCCCCAGTGTGGGCGTGCAGGAGGCAGCCAATCAATGATTCTCTCTCGTCATTGATGCTTCTATCTTTCTCTCTTCCCTTCCTCTCTGAAATCAGTACACACACACACACACACACACACACATACTGGTGGCCCGGTGCATGAAATTAATGCATGGGTGGGGGAGAGGGTGTCCCTCAGCCCGGCCTGCACCCTCTCCAATCTGGGACCCCTAACCCGGCAGTCAGACATCCCTCTGGCAATCCAGGACCGCTGGCTCCTAACCGCTCACCTGCCTGCCTGCCTGATCGCCCCTAACCACTCTGCCTGCCTGCCTGCTCGCCCCCAACTGCCCTCCCCTCCTGGCCTGACCGCCCCTAACCGCCTCTCTCTCAGCCCCGCCACCATGGCTGTGTCCAGAAGGACGTCTGGAAGGTCTCCCGGTCTAATTAGCATCTTACCCTTTTATTAGTGTGTGTGTATATATGGCACCCGGGAAGTAGACTAGCCTACTCTCTCCCATTCAAGCAGCATTTTATTTAATGCAGAGCTGAGCACCCTTTTTGGTGCAGTGGTCAATTCGAGGAACGTAAAATGTTTCTGAACTACATTATTCTTTTTTTCTTGAAACATATTTAAACGGGAGAAGCCATAGGGAAACTACAGATGCTTAAGCATTACTTTTTAATTCCCCTCACCAAGTGTTCTTTGTTTTTTGTGGCGGTAGGGGGAGAAACTAACCATTTTCCCGGCCATATGCCCACCATACATCGCAGTTCTTGCTGTAACGCACCTTTCAGCTCATTGCCGAGAGAGACACCGGGAGCCGCCACGTTGTCTTTCCTTGTCTGACCTTGTCAGCCATTTAGTTGTGACGTTTTCCCTCCTCCTTGATTTAGTATTCTTAAGGTGGGATGTTTTTTCTTTCTCAGTATCAACAGTCTTGACTCAGAGGAAGTTCACAGTCAGCTTACGTGGAAGACTTGCTTTTCTTTTCTTTTTTTTCTTTTTTTAAATTTATTGCTTTTTTACAGAGAGGAAGGGAGAGGGATAGAGAGTTAGAAACATCGATGAGAGAGAAACATCGATCAGCTGCCTCCTGCACACCCCCTACTGGGGATGTGCCCGCAACCAAGGTACATGCCCTTGACCGGAATCGAACCTGGGACCCCTGAGTCCGCAGGCCGACGCTCTATCCACTGAGCCACACCGGTTTCGGTGGACTTGCTTTTCTTTTCTTTTCTTTCTTTTTTTTTTTAAATTACTTTATTGATTAAGGTATCACATATTTGTCATCAACCCCCCCATTCCCTTCCCAAACCCCCCCCACACGCATGCCCCCCTCCCCCTGTTGTCCGTGATCACTGGTTAGGCTCATATGCAAGCACACAAGTCCTTTGGTTGATCTATCTCCCTTGTCCCCACCCTCCCCTACCTTCCCTCTGAGGTCTGACAGTCTTGTTCTTCAGTCTATGTTGTTCATCTTTTCCCCTAGATGAGTGAGCTCATGTGATACTAGGAATACACTTATAGGAACTGAAAATGAGACAAGCAATAATGGTTATGCTGAGAGGCAAATGAATCAGTCTATAGTGAGTTTCTTTCTGGGCCAACAGTTCTTTTGAGTCCTGATTTCTATGTCCAACAGTTGTTTATGTGTTCATAACAGCAATGATATTTCAGTTCTGGATGGTGGACAAATGGTGGTAATGCAGGTCCGACCCTCTCTGGTTTGGTCCTGGGCAACCTGCAGTGACGCACAGCTGCTGACTGCTAGTATGGCAAGGCATCGTCAGCGTCTTCCATCTCTCTTTTCTTTTTTTAAAATATATTTTATTGATTTTTCACAGAGAGGAAGGGAGAGGGACAGAGAGTTAGAAACATCGATGAGAGAGAAACATCCATCAGCCGCCTCCTGCACACCTCCCACTGGGGATGTACCTGCAACCAAGGTACATGTTCTTGACCAGAATCGAACCCGGGACCCTTGAGTCCGCAGGCCGACGCTCTATCCACTGAGCCAAACCGGTTTCGGCAAGACTTGCTTTTCATCCGTGTCTTCTTTCCTCCTTGGTGGCAGCCCTAGCAGGGCTTGTGGGGCGATGGCCGTGGTGGAGAGACCTGTGGGTTCCCCGCTCATGGAGAGCAGAAGGTTTTGAAGACTTCCAAAGATCCCACCCATTTTCCCCGTGGCCCGAGTCACTGGGAAGGAGAAGGAGGAGTGCGTGGACTCTCAGGCAGGTTAACCGCGGCGTGCTTGAGGGATGGAACACCGCAGGTGTCTCCCCTGTGTGAGCCTGGGAGTGAGATCCGGCGCCCGAGCACCCCAGCCTGAGGCCCTTTGGCCCAGGCCGCCCTGGACCCCGTCCCCGCGCTCTGCTGTCGGCCGTGGTCCTTGAGCTGCAGCACGCGACGGCATCACCTGGATGCTGGAGGGAGGACCGGTTCTGGGGTGAAGTCTCCCCCAAACTGCTGCTCAGCCACGGGGAGGCCTCCTTCTGCCCCTTCTTTCTTCCTGCAGCGTTAACACTGCTGCAGACGACCCGAATTACCCAGCAGGAGAGACTTCCCCTTCAAAAAACACAGCCTCCTAACACTCTTCTGATTGGTTACAGAAGTCAGTGAGCGCCCCCAGCTCCTCAGAACAGAGACTGTCCGTCTGCGTGTCGGCCCTCTGCGGCCCGGGTGTCTGGGAGTCGAGGCTGCGACGGGGCGGCTGTTCTCTGCGTTTCGGGCTCAAGTCATAACACAGACTCTCGGCTGCTCTCGGGCTCAAAACACACACCACAAGTCGAAGCAGGTTCTTTCCTCCTATCCCCCAGCCGCCCACCCTCATTCCAGAACTGCCGTTTCGTCCAGCCAGTGCCCCGCGTAAGGTGAGCGACAGCCCTCCCCTCTGTGGCTTCCCGTGACATAGCTAGGTCCTGTGTCTCACCGAGTTAGAGGCAGTGCTTCCACAGAGGAGCTCCATGACACTTGCTAATTCTCCCTTAAACACGGCTACTACCATGTGCTCGTCTTGTCCTTCGAAGCAGAAGAACAGAACCGTGTAATCTCTCCAGGGTGACAGTGCTCCATTGCTTTGGGGAAAGGCTTGGAAATGTCTCTCCTGTCCTTTCGCTGTGTGTTTCTGCCCTGGGCGCGCTCTGCTGTCACCGCCTCCTGCGTGTCCTACAAGGAACCCCTGTCTCTCCCCCCCCCCCGCCCCAACCCCCACCGTCTGCTGAAACGGAACTCCTGAAGGTCGCCTGGGGTTGCCTAACCCCCCCCCCCCCCCCCCCCCCGTCCGTGGCTGTTTCTCAGATTTCGCTGCTGATAGCTCAGCTAGCCTGACCCTGTCGACTCCTGCTCCTTGAAATGCTCCCTGTGGCCGCTCCTCCCCGAGGTGTCTGTTAGCGTCCTCCCTGAGCTGAGGCGAGGCGTCTGCAGAAGAGGCTGTGCGCCGGCTGTCCCCAGGGTGTTGGTTTAATGTATGTATAGATATGTATATGTATGTATATATGTATATGTATGTACATTCATATATTTTATTGATTTCAGAAGGAAGGGAGAGGGAGAGGGGGAGAGAGATAGAAGCATCCATGATGAGAGAGAATCATGGATCAGCTGCCTCCTGCACACCCCCCCACTGGGGATCGAGTCAGCCATCCGGGCACGTGCCCTGACCAGGAAGGGAATCGAACCATAACCTCTTAGTTCATGGGTTGACACTCAACCCTGAGCCAGCATGGCCGGGCACTCCGCAGGGTTTGAATCCTGATGGGAGCACTTGCTAATGGTGTGACTCTGAGTGGCTCACCACTCCCTGTGCCTCAGTTTCCTCCTCTGTGCAGTGGACAGAAGAGGGGCTGTGCCCCAGGGCGGTCAGGAGAGGCCTTCGGGGGCCCCGTCAGGAGTGAGCCCTCGGGGAGTGTCACCTGTTAGCATCCTCCTCAGACTCCGTCCGAGGCTCAAGGCCCTGACGGCCGCTCTCAGTATCTTTCTTCCCTGGCCCTTCCCAGTGTGTGCCCTCTTCCGAGCCTTTGTCCATGCAGCCCCCCGTCTCGGACCACCTTCACCCCTTCCTGGCCGGGCAGGGCGAGTGCTGAGGCTGTGCCTGCGGGAGACACCCAGGGAGGACGTGGCGTGAGATCCTTGCCCGGCACCCAGCTTGTCTCCTCAGGAAGATTATAAATAACTTATCTCAGGACGCCAGCTGTGACTTACACTTTTAAGAACATCCTCCTCAGCATTTAACACTATGCTTTACACATAGTAGGAATGTAATGCATACCTTTTAGCTGCCAAACATTGCTTTTCTTGGCCCTCTCAAACCCTGTTGCCTCCTAGGTATTGATCAGTCCGAAAGCCCACGTAAGCTTTATATGGGAAAGTGGAGTCAGCCCCCCAGGGAGAGCTAACCACCTCAGAATAAATTTTGGAACGAGGAGGGATACATAGAAATCATTTTAAAAACAGGAGCGCAGGGAGTAATGTAATGCTTTTAGAAAGGAGTCTGAAAGCCTACCACGCTAGGAAGCTGTTCGGATTTTATACAGCGTTTGGAGCTTTACCCCCTGTTCTCACGACGTTTCTCCCAGTGAAACGAGCTCCGAGGATGTCGTGGGAACTGTTTAAACTCTTCGGACCTCGTCACGGGCTGGTCCTGAGCCGCTAGGTTCTGGGCCTGCCTCCTGTCCTCTTCCCACCTTGCACAGAGGACATGGACGTGGAATGAAGATCGAAGGAGGGACCGCCTGCTTTTTTAAAGCTTGGTGTCCCTCATCAGTTGAAGAGGACATCAGAAATCAGGAGGTGTGCACAGCTGGAAGAGTTACAGAATCCAGACCATCTTACCCCAAAGTTCTCACGTCTGAGTGCAGTAGCACGTGCGGGGCTGGTGCGGGCATCCTCGGGTGCTTTTGCTGGCGTTGTGTGTAAGTGCCCAAACACCTCCACGGTGGCTTTGACAATACGTGTGTTATTCCAAAATGACGTTTCCGGAGAAAGCTCCGTTGGTTACTGTTGTGGGGGGCCGGCTGCGCCCCCAGAGGCTGCTCTGCGACAGGACCGGCAGGTGCTCTGTGCTTTGTAAGGGGCCACCGTCGCTCAGGGGTGTGTGGCTGTTAGGAAGTTTATCTGTGGGCTTGTGGTTTAAAACCCACCTCCAGCCCTAGCCGGTTTGGCTCAGGGCAGTGGTCGGCAAGCTCATGAGTCAACAGAGCCAAATACCAACAGCACAATGACTGAGATTTCTTTGGAGAGCCAGATTTTTTAAACTTAAACTCCTTCTAACGCCACTTCTTCAACATAGACTCGCCCAGGCCGTGGTATTTTGTGGAAGAGCCACACTCAAGGGGCCAAAGAGCCGCATGTGGCTCGCGAGCTGCAGTTTGCCGACCACGGGCTCAGTAGATAGAGCATCAGCCTGCGGACTGAAGGGTCGCGGGTTTGATTCTGGTCAAGGGCATGTGCCTTGGTTGCAGGCTCCTCCCCAGCCCACTCCCTGGTCAGTGTGTGTGCAGGAGGCAGCCGATCAGTGTGTTTCTCTCACATCGATATTTCTCTCTGTCTTTCCCTCTCTCTTCCACTCTCTCTAAAAATCAGTGGGAAAATATCCTTGGGTGAGGATTAAAACAAACAAACAAAAACCCCCACCTCCAACAGACAGCCTTTGTTCTTGGTAAAGGCAGGAGCCTTCCTGTAGACTGAAAGCAGCCATGTCATTCACTTCCTGAAAAACATCGAGGCTGTCTCTTGTTGCTCTCCTTTTCCAAAGCTCACACCCCGAGCTCTGGGAAGAAGCCTCGCACGAAGGCGTCAGGACTCCCGGCGGCCAGCCCCAGCTGCTCCGCAGACGGAGCCCTGCCCCGGACAAGCACTTCGCTCCCCTGGACCCGGTCGCCCTTTCGTGTTCAGTGCGGGACTGGCTTTGTGGTGTAGGGGTCTCAGAATAACTCCTCCACCGCAGACCATGCCGTGCCCCAAACCAGCCGGGCAAAATAACTCCCCCATGGTGCTTTGCGGTGTTTGCTGGAAAAGTCGAGCGTAGATGAATGGCGTTTGGCGGGGGAAAGCCTGGTGCAGCCAAAACCCTTAATTATGACGAGAGAATCATGGGTCAGCTGGCAGCTCTCGCTGGGTCTGCGTCGGGAGCCGCAGCGTGATCAGGTGTCCCGTCGTGGCATAGGCAGTGTCTGCGACAGCGGCTTACCTGCGGCACGACGGCCTGGGTCGGGCAGGTAGCATCCTCGTGTTGAGCCGAGTCCGCGTTGGAGACCCCGGGGCTCCTATCCCGATGTCAGCGGAAGGCCGGGGTCCGGGTCCTGTGGACACGAGGCCTCTGAAACGGACGACACTCGGCGGGAAGCCCGGGCCCGTGGCCAGGGACACACACGGTTGTCCCCCACCCCCAGTTTTATGTATAAACACCGTCACCGTTCCAGGTGTACGTTTCGTTTTGTTTTTTCAGTCCTCATTTTCATATCTCAGGCCAACATTTCTCAATTGGGATGTTATGGTCACTATTTTTTTTTCAAATATATTTTTATTGATTTCAGAAAGGAAGGCAGTGAGAGAGAGAGAGAGAGAGAGAAACATCAGTGATGAGAGAGAACCATGGATCGGCTGCCTCTTGCATCTCCCCTGCTGGGGATCGAGTTTGCAACCCGGGCCTGTGCCCTGACCGGGAATCGCACTGTGACCACCTGGTTCATGGGTCGACGTTCAACCACTGAGCCACACTGGTGGGCATGTTATGGTTACTATTGCTGCATAACAAGTTATCCCAGAACATAACGGGGTAATGTAATGACTCAGGTAACAAGTTATCCCAGAACATAACGGGGTAATGTAATGACTCAGGTAACAAGTTATCCCAGAACATAACGGGGTAATGTAATGACTTAAAACAGACATTCCGTTTTGCTCAGACTCCTGGCCTGAATTTGAGCTGGAGACAGCTGTGGTGGTGCAGGGACGGTCCCCTCCTCTGTGCTGGCTGGGAGGCGCCCCGACTTCCTGCTGCACCCCTTATAACTGACGGTCGCTAATTCTGGCCCTGGCGTTTGGGATAGTGCAGGAGAAGCTTTCTCCCCTTCTCACACGTTTGCGGCCTGGTGTTTATTTCCTGTGAGCTTGCTTAGCATGATCTAGCTGATCGCGCTAAGGTTGACTCAACGTCGAGAGGCAGAGAACGCGAGGCCACCTCCTGACACTTGGTAAGTGTGCCAGGCTCCAGCCTCGCCTGAGCCTTCTTGGTAAACAGCCTCGGGGCATCATGCCTCTCCCTCCATTTAAATCTGGGGAGTGCTCTTGTTCCGCAGGCATTTTTTCTTGGCCCTTATATGTGGGGGTGCACTCTGGCTGGAGGGCCCCTGACGTGCCGATGAGGGGGAAGGACCTCAGGGCCCGTGTAGGTTCCCGGGGCTCCTGTAGCCAAGAAGCCCAGCCGGGCAGTTTGAAAAGGAGACGTGTATTGTCGTGCAGTCTGGAGGCCAGAGGGGCAAGGTCAGGGTGGCAGCAGGCCACACGCCCTCTAGAGACGAGGGGGGCCCCCTCCCCTCCCTGGGGCTCTCAGCAGTCCTCGGCTTGTGGCGGCATCTGCCTCCGCCTGGCCTTTCCCTGCGGCCTCAGGAGGGCACTGTCGTGGGGCTCGGGGCCCACCCCAGTCCAGGATGAACGCATTACAAAGACTGTTTCTCAGGAAAGCCACGTCCTGAGGTTCCGTGACTTGGGGTCAGCACTCCTCAGCCACGGCGCCCTCCGAAATGGAGAAAGCGCTCGGGGCAGAGCCCTAGTGAGCGAGTCAGGCCCGGGTGTGTGAGTGCGAGCGATTGCTGTAAGAAGCCTGGAGACCGGGTTATTGTCCAGGGACACGGGCAGCAGGGATCGCAGTGGTGTCTCCTGGTCCCGTCCCGAAGGCGCCGTTCCAGACCGGCACAACCCCCGCCTGCGTGGATCGCCTGCCTCCTCTGGCTGAGCTCACCCCTCGGCACTGCCCTGCGGACAGGCCTGGCCTCAGCCCCGTCCCTGCGGTGCCGCCACCTGGCCCTGGCCCTCACAGCGCGTGGCTTCCCGCGGACACGGGGATGGCTCCGGAGGCCCTCTCTCCGTTCTCTCCCGGCTGCTCCCCCACCACCCTCCGTCAGCCCGTCATCACCGGCGGCGTGGCCTTGGTGCACCGAGCTCGGGAGGTCCCAGCAGAGCAGGCTCCGGGGGACCCAGCACTCCGGGTGCCCTGACCGGGGAGCCACTGCGCCGTCCTCGGTGGGTAACCCGTGACGCACGCCTTTCTCTCTGTCCTCCCTTCTCCGTGGAGGACAAGCACGTCCCGGGTTCCCTCACCAGACCCGCGGCTCATCTGCGGCGGAAGCCGCTGTCTCCCTCCTCGGCCGGCTCCCGGGTGCCGGGCTGTGCTGGGCTGTGCGGGGCAGAGCATCGGCGGGAGAGTGCGGTGGCGTCAGATGGGTCAGATGGACGGGGTCCAGGTCCAGGTCCCCCTCCCGAGCCCTGTTCTGTGAATTGTAAAATCTCCGTAAATTGGGCCTAAAACGGTACGCTTTGAAGTTATTGTAAAAACTTAGGCAGAGTTCCTGCGCCAGGCCGGTTCGCTTGCGCTGTGGGCAGAATCCACGGCGCATGGATAACACGTGGCGGTCGATGGCACCGTGTAGATTCGGGAAAATGGGCCCCAAACCACGTGACCACCATCACGCCTCTCCCAGCAGGTGGTGTGCTTTCTCTAGAGCGTTCCTCACGTTCCAGCTCTTCCTCCACTCCAGGGGGAATTATTCTTCCTTTTCTAAGCCGGTAACTGTGCTCTGTCCCTCCCACCCATGTCAGAACGCACTCACACGGTCCACCCTTCATCTCTGTGGGCTCCTTTCCCTCAGCAAACTCGAGGTGTGCCTCCCTCAGCCCTGCAGCCCTACCTCAGCCCTGCAGCCCTCCCTCAGCCCTGCAGCCCTCCCCTCAGCCCTGCACCCCTCCCCTCAGCCCTGCAGCCCTCCCTCAGCCCTGCAGCCTCTCCCTCAGCCCTGCAGCCCTCCCTCAGCCCTGCAGCCTCTCCCTCAGCCCTGCAGCCCTCCCCTCAGCCCTGCAGCCCTCCCCGCAGCCCTGCAGCCCCTCCCTCAGCCCCTCCCTCAGCCCTGCAGCCCTCCCCTCAGCCCTGCAGCCTCTCCCTCAGCCCTGCAGCCCTCCCCTCAGCCCTGCACCCCTCCCCTCAGCCCTGCAGCCCTCCCCGCAGCCCTGCAGCCCTCCCTCAGCCCTGTAGCCCTCCCTCAGCCCTGCAGTCTCTCCCTCAGCCCTGCAGCCCTACCTCAGCCCTGCAGCCCTCCCTCAGCCCTGCAGCCCTCCCCTCAGCCCTGCACCCCTCCCCTCAGCCCTGCAGCCCTCCCTCAGCCCTGCACCCCTCCCCTCAGCCCCTCCCTCAGCCCTGCAGCCCTCCCCTCAGCCCTGCAGCCCTCCCCTCAGCCCTGCAGCCCTCCCTCAGCCCTGCAGCCTCTCCCTCAGCCCTGCAGCCCTCCCTCAGCCCTGCAGCCTCTCCCTCAGCCCTGCAGCCCTCCCCTCAGCCCTGCAGCCCTCCCCTCAGCCCTGCAGCCCTCCCTCAGCCCTGCACCCCTCCCCTCAGCCCCTCCCTCAGCCCTGCAGCCCTCCCTCAGCCCTGCAGCCCTGCAGCCCTCCCTCAGCCCTGCAGCCCTCCCTCAGCCCTGCAGCCTCTCCCTCAGCCCTGCAGCCCTCCCTCAGCCCTGCAGCCCTCCCTCAGCCCTGCAGCCCTCCCTCAGCCCTGCAGCCCTCCCCTCAGCCCTGCAGCCCTCCCCTCAGCCCTGCAGCCTCCCTCAGCCCTGCAGCCCTCCCCTCAGCCCTGCAGCCTCCCTCAGCCCTGCAGCCCTCCCCTCAGCCCTGCAGCCTCCCTCAGCCCTGCAGCCCTCCCCTCAGCCCTGCAGCCTTCCCTCAGCCCTGCAGCCCTCCCCTCAGCCCTGCAGCCCTCCCCTCAGCCCTGCAGCCTCCCTCAGCCCTGCAGCCCTCCCCTCAGCCCTGCAGCCCTCCCTCAGCCCTGCACCCCTCCCCTCAGCCCCTCCCTCAGCCCTGCAGCCCTCCCTCAGCCCTGCAGCCCTGCAGCCCTCCCTCAGCCCTGCAGCCCTCCCTCAGCCCTGCAGCCTCTCCCTCAGCCCTGCAGCCCTACCTCAGCCCTGCAGCCCTCCCTCAGCCCTGCAGCCCTCCCCTCAGCCCTGCACCCCTCCCCTCAGCCCTGCAGCCCTCCCTCAGCCCTGCACCCCTCCCCTCAGCCCCTCCCTCAGCCCTGCAGCCCTCCCCTCAGCCCTGCAGCCCTCCCTCAGCCCTGCAGCCCTCCCCTCAGCCCTGCAGCCTCCCTCAGCCCTGCAGCCCTCCCCTCAGCCCTGCAGCCTCCCTCAGCCCTGCAGCCCTCCCCTCAGCCCTGCAGCCTTCCCTCAGCCCTGCAGCCCTCCCCTCAGCCCTGCAGCCCTCCCCTCAGCCCTGCAGCCTCCCTCAGCCCTGCAGCCCTCCCCTCAGCCCTGCAGCCCTCCCTCAGCCCTGCACCCCTCCCCTCAGCCCCTCCCTCAGCCCTGCAGCCCTCCCTCAGCCCTGCAGCCCTGCAGCCCTCCCTCAGCCCTGCAGCCCTCCCTCAGCCCTGCAGCCTCTCCCTCAGCCCTGCAGCCCTACCTCAGCCCTGCAGCCCTCCCTCAGCCCTGCAGCCCTCCCCTCAGCCCTGCACCCCTCCCCTCAGCCCTGCAGCCCTCCCTCAGCCCTGCACCCCTCCCCTCAGCCCCTCCCTCAGCCCTGCAGCCCTCCCCTCAGCCCTGCAGCCCTCCCTCAGCCCTGCAGCCTCTCCCTCAGCCCTGCAGCCCTCCCTCAGCCCTGCAGCCTCTCCCTCAGCCCTGCAGCCCTCCCCTCAGCCCTGCAGCCCTCCCCTCAGCCCTGCAGCCCTCCCTCAGCCCTGCACCCCTCCCCTCAGCCCCTCCCTCAGCCCTGCAGCCCTCCCTCAGCCCTGCAGCCCTGCAGCCCTCCCTCAGCCCTGCAGCCCTCCCTCAGCCCTGCAGCCCTCCCGCCCTCCCCTCAGCCCCTCCCTCAGCCCTGCAGCCCTCCCTCAGCCCTGCAGCCCTCCCTCAGCCCTGCAGCCCCTCCCTCAGCCGCACACTTCACAGACACGTCTGAGACCCATCAGTTCAGCAGGTGTCTTCTGCGCACGTTCGCGCTTTGGGCACCGTGACAGGATGGGCACAGAGGACCTACCAGCTCTGCTCCTCCTCTCCAGCACGACAGTGACGGGACCCTCCGTGGAGCCGGTCTGGCCAGGGCCCAGCCCTCGCCCTCACCTGGGCCCTCCTCTGACCCCAGCGCCCAGGCTCCTCTCAGTGTCCAGCCAGGCCCTCCCCGCACGGAGGGCGCACAGCCCCCTAGTCGCCGCCCTGGCAGTGTCCTCAGGGAGACCTCACCCCTCTCCCCATCGTGCAGCTCCTCTCGCATCCTGCCAGATGCACCAGCGTCTTGTTCAGAACCGGACTCGGTCTCTAACCCCACGCCTTTCCGCTCTGCCCTGCGCTCTGTGCGCGGTCCACACCGGGTCTGTGTGGTGGGAGGGGGCAGGAGCCGGGCAGGTAGAGAGAAGTAAACTGAGTCTCCTGCGTGGGGCGGTCACACAGGAGACGGGTGTGTGTGTGAAGAGGGCACGGAACCCAGCAGCTAGGTCACAGGGTGCGGGTGTGAAGTCATCAGCCTGCACCTCCAGAAACACAAGCAGGCATTTGCTGTGCAAATGAGGAGGGACATGGGACTGTGGCCGAGGGAAGGGCTTCTGGGAAGCTGTGACAGAACCAGTGTGTGTGAGCAAGGGGGGTGTAAGGGGAGTGGGGGAGTGAGTGAGGTGGGTGTGAGGGGGATGGAGGAGTGAGGGGGGCGGGTGTGAGGGGGGTGGGGGAGTGAGCGAGGCGGGTGTGAGGGGAGTGGGGGAGTGAGCGAGGCTCTGACCCTTCCCTCACGGAGACCCCCCGAGGAGGAGAGGGGGGCCGGGAAGAGAGAAACAGAGTCCCCAGATGGAAACAGAAACGGGAGGAAGACGTTGGTGGGAACACAAGGTTTTTTTTTTTTTAAATTTAATAAATCTTTATTGTTCAGATTATTACAATTGTTTCTCCTTTTTTCCCCCCTTAGCTCCCCTACACCCGGTTCCCACCCCTCCCTCTGCCCTTACCTCCCCCTCCCCACTGTCCTCATCCATAGGTGTATGATTTTTGTCCAGTCTCTTCCCGTACCCCCCACACAGACACCCCTTTCCCCCTGAGAATTACCAATCCACTCCCATTCTATGCCTCTGATTCTATTAAGTTCACCAGTTTATTCTGTTCCTCAGATTTTTAATTCACTTGATTTTTAGGATCACTTGTTGATAGATATGTATTTGTTTTTCATAATTTTTATCTTTACTTTTTTCTTCTTTTTCCTCTTTTTAAAGAATACCTTTCAGCCAAAACCGGTTTGGCTCAGTGGATAGAGCGTCGGCCTGCGGACTCAAGGGTCCCAGGTTCGATTCCGGTCAAGGGCACATCCCCAGTAGGGGGTGTGCAAGAGGCAGCTGATCGATGTTCCTCTCTCATCGATGTTTCTAACTCTCTCTCCCTCTCTCTTCCTCTCTGTAAAAAATCAATAAAATATATTAAAAAAAAAAAAAGAATACCTTTCAGCTTTTCATATAATACTGGTTTGGTGGTGATGAACTCCTTTAGCTTTTTCTTATCTGTGAAGCTCTTTATCTGCCCTTCATTTCTGAAGATAACTTTGCTGGGTAGAGTAGTCTTGGTTGTAGGTTCTTGCTATTCATCACTTTGAATATTTTTTGCCATTCCCGTCTGGCCTGCATAGTTTCTCTTGAGAAATCAGCTGACAATCGTATGGGTGCTCCCTTGTAGGTAACTGTTTTTCTCTTGCTGCTTGTAAGATTCTCTCTTTGTCTTTTGCTCTTGGCATTTTAATTATACTGTGTCTTGGTGTGGTCCTCTTTGGATTCCTCTTGTTTGGGGTTCTGTGCGCTTCCTGGACTTGTAAGTCTGTTTCTTTCACCAGGTGGGGGAAGTTTTCGGTCATTATTTCTTCGAATAGGTTTTCAGTGTCTTGCTCTCTCTCTTCTTCTGGAAACCCCATAATTCCAATGTTGGTACGCTTGAAGTTGTCCCAGAGGCTTCTTACGCTATCTTCAACTTTCTGGATTCTCTTCTCGCTTCTCCAGAGGAGTGTCCTTTGCCTCTTTTTATTCCAAATCTTTGACTTGATTCTTGCGTTCCTCTAGTCTGCTGTTGGGTCTCTGTATAATATTTTTTTATTTCAGTCAGTGTATGTTTCATTTCTAGTTGGTCCTTTTTCATATCCTTGAGGGTCTCGTTAAATTTATCAGCCTTTTCTAGAAAATTCTTGAAAAACCTTATAACTGTAGTTTTGGACTCTTTACCCAGTTGTTTGTTTTCCTCCATTTCTTTCATTTGTAATCTGTTTCTTTGTCTCCTCATTTTCGCCGCTTCCCTGAGTTGGTGGGGTGGCTTTGTGTGCTAGGTGTCCTATATGGCCCAATGGGTCAGCCTCCCAGTTACCTGAGGTGGACACTCTTGGTGCACCCCTTTGTGGACTGTGTGTACAGCCTTGTTGTAGTTAAGTCTTGATTGTTGTTGGTGTCACTGGGAGGAATTGACCTTCAGGCCAATTGGCTGTGAGGACCCGCTGTGTCTATAACGGAAGAATTTCTGTGCTGGAGACATGTTTATGGGGCAGGACTTGTTCCAGTAGGGCTTTGGTGCTCACTGAGTCTGCCTCTTGAATGTGTCCCTTATGAGAGTGGTTGAAATCTGGTGTCGTTTCACACCAATCACTAGATACCCTAGATCCTGGATCTCCAATGGGGTGCAGGTCAGCTACTGTCTGA
Source organism: Cnephaeus nilssonii (assembly GCF_951640355.1). Lineage (NCBI taxonomy): Eukaryota > Metazoa > Chordata > Mammalia > Chiroptera > Vespertilionidae > Cnephaeus > Cnephaeus nilssonii. The sequence continues at coordinate 3,875,995 of NC_137095.1, read as the reverse complement.
GGCCACCCAGCAGGAGCTACAGCAAGAACCACAGTTTTCTCCTCTTTGCTTGGGATTTGGCCGTTTTGGAGCAGTCTGACTGGAGCTGCAATTTATTTGGTTAAGCTGCGATAGGGCAGGCCATTTATATGCAAAAGCCGCTGTGTGGAGCCTGGGCGGGTTTGTAGATTGTGCGGGGCGGGGTCTCAGGGCGTCACTAGGCTAGGGCGTGGCAAACAGCGATGGCTGCTAATCTGCCTTCTCTGCCTTTCCGTGTTTCCAAGTCCCCGCGTCCTGCCCTCCAGCCCAGTAAACACTGATTGCTGGGCGCACCTCTGCAAGAAAGTCACTCTCACTTTCCGACCCGATGGCCGAGAGTCCAGCTTCTCCCTGTAGGCGTCTGCGTCCCCCACGTGTCCCCAGAAACTGGGTTTCAGAGTGATCTGGAGCTTATCTCCTTTCGGGTTGAAAAAAATCCGCGTGCCCAGTTGCCCGCCACCAGCCCTATTCACGTGCCTCCGTACCTCAGCCTTTCCGCGCTTGTGCTCCTTTCTCTTTCCTTCTAGTTGTAGAACCTCCACTCAGCCAGCTTTCCCGTGGTTCTGGGTGATAGATGTTTTGTCTTTTAGTTGTAGTTTTGAAATTGTTGTGCGCGGCGGCAGTTTAGGCGTTTACCTTTGCCGCCATCTTGTTTAATCCTCCGGAACATGAGGTTTTTGAGACAGGCCTTATCATTGCGATTCCTGCAGCTGAAACATAACATTACCCGGGTTTCCTGAGCACGGGTGGTGGGGAGAGCCGTGGCTGAGACGTCGGAGAGCCTGGTCCATGCTCCTGGCTCTTCTGCCCGCTGTGTGACAGGAAGCCGCTGTCACTCGCGCCCGTTGCTTCATCTCGCAGCAAGCGGGAGCTCCTGCGTGTTGTCCCCGAGGATAACCCTAGAGTCTGTCCAGCGTTACGGTGAGGAACTTCCTCTTTCAGATGGCCGGCGTGTAACACTCCTCTGCACTGGTCTGTTTCAGGGTGCTGTGCGTGTGGGCCTGGGAGAAGGCCCGCTGGGAAATGCCGACCACAGGCTTCCAGGCAGCCGAGCCCCGCTAGACCCCAAGGAACCCGGGGCTCCGGCTGCGCCTCAACATGAGCAGCCCACAGTAAGTCGCACGGAGCTGCGCCCTGGGTGCTGAGCGGGCGCTCAGTCACGCGGGGGCAACCGTGGCTCCTTCCAGGGGCCAGCTGCATGACCTGACTATTATTTATTTTTATTTTTATTGCTTTCAGAGGAAAAGAGATGCCGAAACCGGTTTGGCTCAGTGGATAGAGCGTCGGCCTGCGGACTGAAAGGTCCCGGGTTCGATTCCGGTCAAGGGCATGTACCTTGGTTGCGGGCACATCCCCAGTAGGAGGTGTGCAGGAGGCGGCTGATCGATGTTTCTCTCTCATCGATGTTTCTAATTCTCTATCCCTCTCTCTTCCTCTCTGTAAAATATCAATAAAATATATTTTAAAAAAAAGAAAAAGAAAAGAGAGAAACATCCATAATGAGAGGGAATCATGGATTGGCTGCCTCCTGCACGCCCCACACCAGGGATCGAGCCCCCACCCTGGGCCTGTGCCCTGACCGGGAATCGAACCTGGACCTCCTGGTTCATAGGTCACCGCTCAACCACTGAGCCACACCAGCCAAGCAGAGCCAAATATGACTAGTCTCAGAACCTGTCACCCGGGAACACCCCACTGGTCAGAAAGCTCTGTGTGTTTAGTCCACAACCCGAGTTTCCTTGAGACCAGCTTCAACCCAGAACCCACTTTTCTGAAAACATCTGGAGGAGCTGGGTTCCCCATAAACACGCACACCGTTGTTTTGATTATTGAGACATGAGGCCGCGTGCCTGGGCTGTGCCGCCTGAGGACCTGGAGTCGTTTTGTAAAAGCCTCGCGGTGAGGAGGGTGCCTGTGCCTGATGGAGCCAAGCACGGCCTGAGACAGACCACAGACAGGAGTCGGGCGGGGCACCTACCTGTGAACGGCGCTCCGGCAGCGCCCGCCCCTGGTGTCCCATGGAACCCGCCCCCCCCTCACTCCCCTGGGCGATTCGAGGAAGAGAAGCAGGTGGTTCGGCTCTGAACCTCCCGGTGACGCCCCTGAGCGCTGCTGTCCGTTCAGTGGTGGGGCAACCGAGACCTGAGCTGCAGAGCTCCCGGGCAGGGCCCTCCTGCGGGGGCGAGAGGGCCTGGCTGAGGGGCTGCCTGTTGTCCTGTCCCGCAGGCCTTCCTTCCGCGGGGCGGGGGTGGGGGGGGGGAGGGAGAGGCCTGGCTGAGGGACTGCCTGTCGTCCTGTCCCGCAGGCCCGCCGCCGGAGGAGGAATTCCCGAGGTGGAGATCATCTCCCAGCCGGGGGACGAGGACGCCAGGAGCACTGCCGCAGGGCAGCTGGCGAACTTTGCGTATCGGGACTTGCCCCTGGCCCCAGGCGACCTCTCCACGGCGGGCTCGCAGCTCCTGTCAAACCTGGACGAGGATTACCAAAGAGAAGGGTAGGTGCTGGGCCGTCTGGGCATAACTCCCTGGAGGCACACAGGGTCGAGGTGCTGAGTGTGTGTGTGTGGGGGGCCACACAGGCCCTTTCCCCTGGAGAAAAACCTGCCGGTGCCAGACACAGCGTCCGTCCGAGTCACCGCATCTGTTTAAGGACTGATGTTCTCCCTAAGGCCCCACCCGACTGCGCTGCACACTGGGGATCCATCGGGACGCCCCAGAGAAGTGGCTTGGACTGCACTGCCCTGGCCAGCCACCTCTGCTTTGAATCTAGAAATGAAGGTTGCCGGGCTGTTTAGGAGCTCGTGAAAAGTATTGGTTAGAATTATGTTTTTACAGCTTGGAGCCCCTCTGTTTGTTTTCCAAACAAAAACAAAGTTTTTCGGAGAGAAATGGCCCAACAGCTGTGAAACCCTGCACCTTTTTTAGAAGCGCCACCCAGTGGCTTTCTCTGAAAATACAAGTTTCTCTGAGCGCTGTGCGCCGGTTCAGCAGGACCCGGGAGAGGGCCAGGCAGGCAGGAGCGAGAGCGAGGGGGTGCTGCCCTCTGTTGGTCAAAAGCGGTAGTACATCCCCAAGCCTCTAGGGTCTAAGCATCTCCCAACTGGAAAGGCCTTGAAGGATGCTGGTTGGGCAAGGTGCAGGGCTGCAGCCTGCGGGCGTCCCCCGCCGGGGGGTGTGTGGGGTGGGGGGGGGGAGGTAGAGGGGAGGTGGGAGGGTGTGGGAGAGGTGCGAGGGAAGCCACAACCAGCTGGCCGGGAGGAGGCGGAGGCCCACCTCACCGCCATTGCATTTGCTTCTGAACGGAGGGCTCTCAGAGGTTCTCCCATCCGGGGGATTACAGTGAGGGACCACGGCAGAGGCTCTTGGCTTGACTCGAGCGCCCGGTGTGCCAGGAAAGCTGCTCCTGGCGGAGGCAGTGCTGCGGCAGCGGGAACAGCACCCGGTCTGGCCTCACTGGTGGGGTCAGACCCAACCTGGGTTCAGCCACCTCGGTGCTGGGTTCTGGCTCGGAAAGCATTCAGAGCCAGGCCCCGCACTGCCCGCGAACATTTATTCGGCAGATCTCCCAGTTCTAGAGGTCACTGCTAGGAGAAATGGGCTTAGGGAACAAGTTCTAGAGGTAAGGACGGCCTGGGGGCTGGGGAGTGAGGGAGCTAACGGTCAGTGCCTGGGCGGGGGGGCGGGGGGGAAGGCATGGGCAGGTGGGAGAGGCCGGGTCCTCCGTCCCGAGGGCTCTCCGGTGGGGATGGTGGGGTCCCAGGGAAAGACCTCAGTGGGACATGCAGCAGTTTCCCCGGTGTGTCCTCAGGGTGGTGGTCTCCACTGAAGGGCGGGCACCAGGGCAGGGGCCGTTATCGGAACAGCGGGCCCTGACCTGAGCGGTGGCTGGCCTTGTGCTTGTCTGTCTGGGCCGGGAGCTGGAATACAACGTGAGGCGCACACGTTGCCTCTCGGGTGGAAAGGCCGGGGTCCACAGCGCCTGGCCAGGCCATGCAAGGGGAGGAGAGCCACCGGGGGCAGAGCCCCTGCACCTGCTGGTCCATGGCGAGGCGTCTGGGCTCTCGCCGGGGACTCTGCCTGCTCGTCGCTCCTGCTCGGCTCACGGCCGCCATCGCAGTGGGGTCCGTGGTGAAGGGGTTTGTGTCGCTGCGGGCTCCGCGGGCTCCTTGGCAGCCAGAGGGCTTCCCGGAGGGAGGCAGGAAGAGCAGGCGCAGGACGGAAGCCAGGGGAGGGAGCGAAGTGGAAGCACGCTGCGCGGGGGCGGGAGAGGCCTCTTGGCTCCGGCTGCACCTCCCGGGGTGTCCCCACATTCCCACCTGCCCTTCCTGGTGCAGAACACAGGCGTGCCCTTCTGCTCTCTCAGGAGCTTCAGTGAAGGTCTGGTCAGACACGCTTCCTGCTGGGTCCCTCCTGCAGGAAACAAGGGGCTTCGGGGGCCCGGCGCCCCACCATTCACTTCTCTCCAGTGTCCCAAGTTTCAGAACCTGAGGACGTTGGCGCTGGGACACAGCTCAGAAAGCGTCTGTGCCACTGGGCTCTCGGGTCTGTTCTGGGGTCTGTCCCCGCACTGGCCTGGGGGCTCCCCACGGCAGGGGCCAGCTCCTGCGAGCCCGGGACGGGGTGTTTGTGAAGGAAGGAGGGACTGCATGCATGAGTGGGTGGGGGAGGCCATGTGACGATGGGGATTAGAAGAGAAGGGAAGCCAGTCCCTTTGGGGAAATGGGGGGGACCCCGACCTGTGCGGGGTCCAGGACACACCCTGGAGGGCCCGGCTCTGGGCCAGAGCTCCAGGCCGTGGTCCTGGCCGGCGCCTCTGAGCTAACGCCACACCCTCCACAGTCACCCTGAGGAGACCGCTTCGCCTCCGGACTCAGGGCAGTGTAGCGTCTTCTTAGGAGCAGGAAACGCCTTTTGGGGTTCAGGGTTAAAAGGCAGGTTCGTCCTGCCATGACCTTTTGCAGGTGTTAAGTCTGGACGTTCCTGCCTGTGAACTCTGCGTCATTTTTCCCCCAAAGGAGAAAAAAGTTAGAAGTGAGCTTTATTAGTCCATTCTCTCGAGGCCACAGAGACCCATCTGTAATCGGCACAGCCCCCCTCGTACGGGGACGCGGGCTTCCCGGGGTCCTGACGCCTCAGAGGGATAGCGGCTCCGTGCAGATCACAGTCTCTTTCCGACCAGCACAGGTTAGCCTCTGTCTCGGAGTCCAGGAACTGCCAGGCCTTTCCACTGATTAAGGAGTGAATTCACAGATACGTGGTTTTCAGCAGAATAAGCCCCACGTCCCGCCTTCTCCCAGGGACGGGGGTACACCCGGGCCACCACGGCGTGGCAGCGAGCCCCGCTGAGCGCGGCCTGGAGGAGGGAGGGAGAGCCATTTGAACTTAAGGTCAGGTCCCCCAGGAAAGTGAGCTGAATTTACGGGGTTCTGGTTCCCCAGTCATCTTTGGAGGCTCCTTGGATCTGGACTTTGGCTAAACAGGAAGGGGGAGCGTGGCCAACCCCGGATTTGCCAAACTACAGCTGAGAACAGAGAGCTGGACAGAGAAGCCTGAAAACTAGCCACCGGCTCCCTCCCCACCCACCCTGTTAGGAAACCACCTCCTCCAGGCAGCCCTCCAGGCAGCCCTGCAGGCACAGGGAGCCTGGGGTGGGGGGCAGTTCCCAACACTGAGGACCCGGTTCCCTCCCAAGTCAGGCTCTTCAGCGATGTGTGGGCAGTGCCCTGGACCCCCCGCGGGGCGTGTCGGCCGTTGTGTCCCCAGAAGGGGTTTTGGGGCGCGCTGCCTGAGTGGGGTGGCAGCTCCTACCTCCTGGCCTGAGCTCGTCATTTCTGAGGATGCAAGAAACGTGGATTCTGGGACAAGCGAATGCAGACTCCGTGACCCCCCACCCTCCACCCCGTCCCTCCTCCCCCGGGTGCAGGGCTGAGGCTGTATGGAAACTCCCGTTTCTCCATTCCCCCGGAGGGCTGGGAGGCCCCTCCCCCCAGCCTGTGAGTTCCTGGTAGGCACGTGTGCCGGACGCCTGGGCCTTCCTCCTGGCAGCGGGCACGGAGAGGGTGCTGGACAGGACGTGGCTGTGGTCACGGTTCTCCCGGAGGGCGAGGAAGCCGCCCGCCCCGTGCACACACGCAGCGCGGGCCCTGGGCGCTGGGCCCGGGGCTCTTCCAGGCGGATACTGGGCTGTGTGGGGAAGTCCTGCCCGTGTGCGCTCGTTCCCGCCCCTGCTCTCCCCCTATTCCTGTGCGTTTCCTGAGCGGGCTGGGACCCGGAGCCCCCGGCACAGTCAGACCCGCTCGCAAGGCCGCAGGCTCCGTGCGGGACGGCCGCCACCCTGGGCGCTCAGCACCCACACAGCGGGGGAGTGGGATGTGGTAGCGCCTGACCCGTGGGCGGACGGAATGGAGGTCGGCCCTTCCCACCTGTGGACAGTGAGCCCCGTCCTGAGGGCCCTGTACCCACACCCCGCCGTGGACGGACGTGGTAGCTGCTCAGTAAGCACCGAGCTCGGGCTCACACGTTATTTTTAATATTTCAGAAGAACAGCCCAGCACGGCTGGGGATGCTGCTCCCGGCCGGGGTTAGGAAGCGGCTGCGCTCAGAGGGCCAGTCCCCGCGGCTGCGTTTGGAGTCACCAGTGGCCCCCAGATGGGAAGGTGGGGAACAGATGGGAGGTCAAGCTGTCCCCCCGGGTGTTTGTCAACAGAGGAGGCAGCTGAAGAAGGAACCCCTTTTCAGAGACGGGACGAGGTGACGTGTGTGAAGCGCTGGCGCAGCTCCGGCCCGTCCTCAGGGCTGGACGGCGTCGGTCACGTCCGCAGACTGAAGCCGGGCGGTGGCCGACGCTGGGTTCCAGTCAGCGCCGGGGCCTCCCCGGCAGCACTTCAGCCCTGGGGACGGATACCGCCACGGCCCTGCAGCGGGGCCTCGGGGTGCTCTCCCAGGGAGACGCCGCCGAGCCCGTGCCGTCCAGGCCCGTCAGCATCGCAGAGCGGGGCGTCTTGGGGACGTGGGGTCCCGGGCTCCCGTCCCCGGTGTGCCCCTGGGCTCCAGGCGTGCAAAGCTGCCCCGTCCGTGAGGCACGGTGCTGTGATGGTGTGCGTTTTGGGGCCGGTGCAGGGCCGTAGTTGGCATCCCTGTGGGAGAGCTTTGCCACCAGAAGGGTTCTAGCCTCTGGCCCGGCCGTGCCGCCGTGGTCAGCGCCAGGCAGGAGGCCCGCCGGAGCTCTGGACCTCACTCCATGCCTGCGGCCAGGCCCTCCTACTCCCTGGACCCTCCCTCTTCCTTCTTGGGGGCCGAGAGGGGTGAGCCTCTCAGTGCAGGGCTGGCAGGGCTGCCTGCCTGGCTGCCTACCGGGCGGGGGGCTCTGCTGTGCCCCCTGGCTGCACGGCCTGTGAGCACGGGCTGGGACGACTGAGGGTCTCCACAGCCCCCCCCCCCCCCCCGAGTACTGCTCCCTCCCATGGCTCAGCCTTCCCCTTCGCTGGCCTGGCAGCCACGCAGCCGGATCGCATGGCTCTGCGGCGTGGGGGCCCAGGCCCCCGGCACCAGGCCCGCCCCCTCAGGAAGGGCTGCTCAGCGGAGCAGTGACCTGGAGCCGCCCCTTCAGGGCCACTCCCGTGGCCTTGCCTCACGTGGAGCCATCAGACGTGGCCAGAGTTCACTTAATGTGCTAGAGCCGCTCTCTCCAGCTTTGACCGGGACGCCAAGTCCATAGAGCAGAGGCGGCACGGCGGGTGCCCGCCCAGCCAGGATCTCTGCAGCCCCCGGAGGACTGGTGGGACCGCACATGGAACACGGCCCCCGCGGGCCGGCCATCTGCTCCGGGTTCCGGCCTTGGCAGCCCCACTGGCCACGGCGCTGCCCTCCTGCTCCAGGAGCTGGAGCTGGGACACGCCTGCCCTCTGGCGGCCGCTCGGGCAGCACCGCCGGGTGGGACGGGCTGATGCTGAAGAGGTGGAAGGACAGTGTCTTCAGGAGCGGAAGTCAGCACAGGCCAGGTGTGGGCTCCACCCCCAGTGGGGGGCATGCGGGACCCATCATCCTCTCTCATCACGGATGCTTCCCCCTCTCTCCCTCTCCCTTCCTCTCAGAAATCAACAACAACAACAAGAGAATTGAAGTCAGCCTGGCCAGTGGCTCGGTTGGAGCATCGTCCCGAACACCAGTGCACGTTTGTGTCTCACGTTGATGTTTCTCCTCCCTTCCTCTCTCTCTGAAAAGGAAAAAGCCAAAATAAAAAACAGGTCCCGCCCTAGCCGGTGTGGCTCAGTGGATAGAGCATCAGCCTGCCGACTGAAGGGTCCCGGGTTCGATTCCCGCTCAGGGCACAGGCCCGGGTTGCGGGCTCGATCCCCAGTGGGGGGCGTGCAGGAGGCAGCCGATCCATGATTCTCTCATCATTGATGTTCCTCTTCCTTCCTCTCTGAAATCAATAAAGAAATATATTAAAAAAACAAAACAAAACAAAAAAAACACAGGTCCCGCATGAGGATGAAGAAAAAATCGCAGAGTCCGTGCCGATTTCCCTTTGGGCCCACGAAGCTCCTCGAGTCGTTCTTTAACCACTTGGACATTTTGACGCTGGACACATCTTGTTTTTCTGCTAAAACACCGTCTCCCCGGAATGTCGGACTCTTCTGGGTCTCAGAGGCCGTTTTATTAGCAGTTTGGAATCTCCAGACACCCGGGCAGCCAGACACCTGCTCCTTCGGCTCGCCTCTGTGCCGGGGCCTCGGCGTCCCCGGTCCTGCTCCCCAAGTGGCTGCAGCCGAGAAAGCCGTCGGCACCGGACTCACAGACGGCTGCTCAGCGCGATGCCGTCCGGAGCGCCCGTCACCGCTGTGACCGGAAGGGTGCTGGCTCACACTCGGGGGCAGTGAACGCATCGGCGGGGGGGGGGGGGGTTAGCGGGTGTGGAGTTGGAGCTGGGTCTCCTTTGAGACCTGTGGCGGTGGGAGGAGTTGACAGGAAGCCGGAAGCCGAGGGACGAGGGACGTGTGAGCTGGGGAAGGTGTGAGAGGTGTGAAGGGTGAAGATAGGGCCGGGGAAGGTGCAGGAATGGCGCTTGTGGGAGGGGAGGGAGGGGGAGTGGGTGAGGATGGATCAGCAGAGCAGTCAGCTGAGCGAAGCCACCTGCTTAACGTTCAGGGGTCTTCCGTGCACAGAAGCAGCGCAGCTGACAGCACCTGGGGGGGCACCTGGCTTCTCGGGGCCTCGGACAGGTGGGGGCCGCCCCTCTGAGCGGGAGGTGGGGCTTCATGCCTGTCCTTCCTGCCGCCCGGACAGACACGCCTGGCCCGTCCCCTGGTGGCCGCTCCCCGTGTCCCCAGGTTAGTGCCGCCTTCCTGGGACCCGCGTCCCGAGCGGGGGATTGAACCCCAGTCTTGGCGTTCCCCCAGAGCCCAGGACCGCCCCTTCCACTCCAGAGATTTAGAAAAGATCCGGAAAGCCGCGGCTGAGCCCTTTCCTGCTGGGTCCCTGAGCCCCAGGCGGGGCTCCGCAGGCTTCGCTGGGCGGCCTGTGAGGGGGGAACCCTGGGATCTGGGGGGCCGGGCACGGCTGTCCGTCCCCTCTGGATAGGAAGGAGGGGGTGGCCCAGTGTGTGGGCCATCGCCATCCTCAGCTCTGTGGGCTCAGGGTGCTTCTAGACCAGCTGCAGCCTCATTGGGCCCGTGACTGGGGCGAAGGAGCATACGAACGGGGAGCCGAAGGCAGGACTCCCTGACTCCCTCCAGCGCCTCACCGACCTCAGCCTTCCAGTCCCCCGCACAGCACCCCGTGCCCGCATCTTGAGTTTCTGAGGGGAGTGGGTCAGATGCCCCAAGAGACCCTCTTCGTAATTCGACTCCGCAGCCTCCCGCATAAGATGGTGGGAGCGGGCCCGTGGGGGTTGAGAGCAGGGCCTCTGGGCCCCCCTCAGCGCCTCCTCCCCCTCTTGTCCCCGCAGGTCCACCTGGCTGAGGCCGTGCTGCGGGAAGAGAGCAGCCGCGTGGCAGGTATTTTTGCTCAGTGCCAGTCTCAACAGTGTCCTGGTAGCCTGTGTAATATTGGTGGTGATCCTCCTGACCCTGGAGCTGCTAATAGATATAAAGCTCCTCCAGTGTGAGTAGCCGGAGGGACCTGTCAAATACGTTGATGTCGATATTCACTGTGCACCCACCAGGGGTCCCCCACGAGGACACCGGGCAGCCTCTGTCCCCCCAGCATCGGTGCCCCCTCACCCTGTGGCCGCTCCCGTGTCCTCCCAGCATCCCACCACCCGAAACTGAGGTCAGACATGTTGGGGACCCCTGCGTGCACTTCTTTTACTCCCATTTGGAATTGTCTGGGTTGGAGTTTTTGTAGCTTAAGGAGAGCTCCCCTGGTCACCCACAGCAGCCGCCACCGGGGTGCGGTTCTGGTGTTGTTGCCCACGGGAGTGCTTTTCTGTCCTCGGACCTCGGGCAGCCCCCCGAGAGGGGCAGGCCTGACGGCCTCCCACTGTGCAGACCGGGGATTGAAGATCCGGAAATCAGGTTACGGCAGGGTCGGCTGGCCTCCCTCCCCCCCCACCCCCTCCCCCGTCCCAGTCATTGGTCCGGGTTCCGGGTGCTGGAGGCCCACGGCGTGTCTGCTGGACATCCCGGCTGCAGGGCTGCGGGGGGGTGGGGGGGTGCCCAGTGGGTGCCCGGGGGAGGGGTGAGACTCGGCTCTGCCTGAGGGGGTGGTTCTGTAGACTCCCGGTGCTCACAGGTCCCCAGTTCAGAAGGTGGGTCGTTCAAGGCCAGAGACAGAAGAGAGGAGATTATTCCCACCCCCACCCCTCCTCCCACCCCCACCCCCTCCGCCCCGCCCCAGGGTTTCCTTTCCTGCCTCGGCCACACCCAGGACTGCAGACCCCACCCCAGAGCGGGCCCAGGACCTGTTTCTCAGACGCCTCCAGGCCCTTCCCAGGCCCACCTGCCGCCGACGGGGGTCCGTCAGCTCCCTGGGTTCCAGTCAGAATCTTCAGGCCCAAGGTGGCCCGCACGGTGCACGCGGCCTGTCTGCAGTGAACCACGTGGGGGGCTCTCCCTCCCGCGCCCACCCATCTGTTTTACGAGGTCTGCCCCCAGCCCCCAGCCCCCAGCGAGCCTCTCCCTGGGGTGCTGCCAGGCACCGGGGAGGCTGGGGCCTGGCCGACGCTGGAATGGGGCTTAGAATGGAATCTCCGGGAGAGGGGCTGGGGGGAGGTCCAAAGCAGCTCACAAAGGCGTCTCCCCTCCATAAAACACACCAGAGGCCTCCCGCTCTTAACGCAGCCGTGAAAAGGCCCGAATTCCCCGGAGAAACGACGGGGTTATGTTTCCGAAGTCCCCGGAGGCCCTCAGAGCCCGCGGCTGCTCACGGCCGAGGTGGGAGCCTCCGGCGCCTCCTGGCTCGTTTTTAAGGGTCATGTGGGCCCAACGCCAGGGGACCCCGAGTCCCCCACCTGGAGCCTAGGATTGCAGCCCTCCCCGCTCCAGACCTGTGTCTGCCACCCCCGGGGTCCCCCAGCCTCAGAGCTCTGGTGTCTGCCACCCCCGGGGTCCCCCATCCTCAGAGCTCTGGTGTCTGCCACCCCCGGGTCCCCCAACCTCAGAGCTCGTGTCTGCCACCCCTGGGGTCCCCCAACCTCAGAGCTCTGGTGTCTGCCACCCTCGGGGTCCCCCAACCTCAGAGCTCTGGTGTCTGCCACCCCCGGGGTCCCCCAACCTCAGAGCTCTGGTGCCTGCCACCCCCGGGGTCCCCCAGCCCCAGAGCTCTGGTGTCTGCCACCCCCGGGGCCCCCCAGCCCCAGAGCTCTGGTGTCTGCCACCCCCGGGGTCCCCCAGCCCCAGAGCTCTGGTGTCTGCCACCCCCGGGGTCCCCCAGCCCCAGAGCTCTGGTGTCTGCCACCCCCCGGGTCCCCCAGCCCCAGAGCTCTGGTGTCTGCCACCCCCGGGGCCCCCCAGCCTCAGAGCTCTGGTGTCTGCCACCCCCGGGGTCCCCCAGCCCCAGAGCTCTGGTGTCTGCCACCCCCGGGGTCCCCCAGCCCCAGAGCTCTGGTGTCTGCCACCCCCGGGGCCCCCCAGCCTCAGAGCTCTGGTGTCTGCCACCCCCGGGGTCCCCCAGCCCCAGAGCTCTGGTGTCTGCCACCCCCGGGGCCCCCCAGCCTCAGAGCTCTGGTGTCTGCCACCCCCGGGTCCCCCAGCCTCAGAGCTCGGGGGAGGCTGTGGGTCCACCTGCCCCTGCGGTGACCCTGGCGTCGTCCTGCAGCCCAGGGCGCTCTGAGCTGGGTGGGCCCCGCTTGGCCCAGAGGGGGAGCAGCTCATGTTCCCAGCGGCTCCTGTGCCCGTTAGGCCCCTGCCCAGGATGTGCGGCCAGCATCTCTCCTGGCCCTGTCCGCCGGGGAGCACCTGCACCCCCAGTCTCCGTCAGAGCCCCCTGGCCCTGTCCTCCGGGGAGCACCCTGCACCCCCAGTCTCCGTCGGAGCCCCCTGGCCCTGTCCTCCGGGGAGCACCTGCACCCCCAGTCTCCGTCAGAGCCCCCTGGCCCTGTCCTCCGGGGAGCATCCTGCACCCCCAGTCTCCGTCGGAGCCCCCTGACCCTGTCCTCCGGGGAGCACCTGCACCCCCAGTCTCCGTCAGAGCCCCCTGGCCCTGTCCTCCGGGGAGCACCTGCACCCCCAGTCTCCGTCAGAGCCCCCTGGCCCTGTCCTCCGGGGAGCATCCTGCACCCCCAGTCTCCGTCAGAGCCCCCTGGCCCTGTCCTCCGGGGAGCACCCTGCACCCCCAGTCTCCGTCGGAGCCCCCTGGCCCTGTCCTCGGGGAGCACCTGCACCCCCAGTCTCCGTCAGAGCCCCCTGGCCCTGTCTTCCGGGGAGCACCCTGCACCCCCAGTCTCCGTCGGAGCCCCCTGGCCCTGTCCTCCGGGGAGCACCCTGCACCCCCAGTCTCCGTCGGAGCCCCCTGGCCCTGTCCGCCGGGAGCACCTGCACCCCCAGTCTCCGTCAGAGCCCCGGGCCCTGCCCTGGGCCCTGGCGCCTGCTTCGGGTCCGCCCCGGTAGATGTGCCGTGCGGTGGGAGCTGACCGGCTCCTGTGTTTAAAGGCCTCCGGAGCTGGTGCCGTGGCTACGGGAAGGAGCCACTAGGCAGCGTGGCAGACCCAGCCGCGTGCTCTGCCACCTTTGGGGGCTCCCTCTTCCCGTCCTTCCAGCCTGTTCCCTGAAACAGCCCGGCCGACACCACCACCTCCTTGTCAGAGACGTCCGAGTGAGCGGCCTCAGTCCCCGCTCAGTGTGGCGCCCTGGGCTGACGGTGAGGCGTTCCAGCTCGTCCGGGTCCGAAAGCCCGGGTTTCCCTGAGCCCCTCGGGAGACGAGCCCCTTGAGACTGCAGGGCTGGGCTGGAGCCCCGGAGGCAGCCTGGGTGGGGGGCTGTAGAGGAAAGCATGGCCTGGCGGCCCGCCCCTCCCGCCCCCTCTTTCAGACACCCCTGGCGGGCTCGGCCTGGCTCCATCCAGACCTCCTGCTCCCGGTGCGCCACGTCCTCGCTCCTGACCTCGGCCCGTCCTTGTGTTGCAGTTCCCAGCGCCTTCCAGTTCGCCGGGGTCATTCACTGGATCAGCCTGCTCATCCTCTCCGCCTTCTTCTCCGAGGTAGGCCCTGGCTCCGCTCCGTCCCGGGGAGGGGGCTCCTGGGGGCGGGGAGCCCAGGGCACGGATGAGTGAGTGCCCGGACCCGGCCCTCCCTCTGCCTGTGCACCCAGCGGGCGAGTGACCCTCGGGCAGTTCCCGGCTGTCGCCCTGGCCTGCGTGTCAGTAGGGGCCGCAGGCAGAGCCCCCAGGAGAGTGGGGAGACTGGCCTTCCTGCTGTGGGCGCGGCGCTCTGCAGGCCGGGCGTTACCTACACATGGGATCCAGCGCCAGCAATCTGCTCTCCTCTGTCTCCCTCTGTCTCTGTCTCTCCCTGTCTCTCCCTGTCTCTCTCTCCCTGTCTCTCCTTGTCTCTCCCTATCTCTCTCTCCACATCTCTCTGTCTCTGTCTCTCCCTGTCTTTGTCTCTCCCTGTCTCTCTCTCCATGTCTCTCCCTGTCTCTCCCTGTCTCTGTCTCTCCGTGTCTCTCTCTCCCTGTCTCTGTCTCTCCGTGTCTCTCTCTCCCTGTCTCTCCCTGTCTCTCCCTCCCTGTCTCTCTCCCTGTCTCTCCCTGTCTCTCCCTCCCTGTCTCTCCCTGTCTCTCCATGTCTCTCCCTGTCTCTCTCTGTCTCTCCCTGTCTCTCTCTGTCTCTGTCTCTCCCTGTGTCTCCCTGTCTCTCTCTCCCTGTCTCTCCCTGTCTCTCTCTCCCTGTCTCTCCCTGTCTCTCTCTCCCTATCTCTCCCTGTCTCTCTCTCCCTGTCTCTCCCTGTCTCTCCCTGTCTCTCTCTCCCTGTCTCTCTCTCCCTGTCTCTCTCTCCCTGTCTCTCTCTCCCTGTCTCTCCCTGTCTCTCCCTGTCTCTCTCTCCCTGTCTCTCTTTCCCTGTCTCTCCCTGTCTCTCTCTCCCTGTCTCTCTCTCCCTGTCTCTCTCTGTCTCTCCCTGTCTCTCTCTCCCTGTCTCTCCCTGTCTCTCTCTCCCTGTCTCTCCCTGTCTCTCTCTCCCTGTCTCTCCCTGTCTCTCCCTGTCTCTCTCTCCCTGTCTCTCTTTCCCTGTCTCTCCCTGTCTCTCCCTGTCTCTCTCTCCCTGTCTCTCTCTCCCTGTCTCTCTCTGTCTCTCCCTGTCTCTCTCTCCCTGTCTCTCCCTGTCTCTCTCTCCCTGTCTCTCCCTGTCTCTCTCTCCCTGTCTCTCCCTGTCTCTCTCTCCCTGTCTCTCTTTCCCTGTCTCTCCCTGTCTCTCTCTCCCTGTCTCTCTCTCCCTGTCTCTCTCTGTGGCGTGCAGAACCCTGGGTGGGTGGGGACATGTGGGCAGCATCAGTGAACCTCAGCTGGCTCTCCTGCAGCCCTGGGAATCGACAGGTGACCCCAGGGCTGAGGGTCAGACTTGGGGGTCAGATCCCCGGGGTCCCAGCAGCTCCCAGGTCACTGTCCCGGAGGTGCCTCCGCCGCCAAGGAGTGCGGCTCCCCGCTGCTGCCCCTGAGTGCCCGGCCCCCCCGGCCCCCTCCCCCTCTGCGCCGCCCACCAGCTCCTGGGCGGGGCCGGTGGTCCCTGCGGCGGCCTTGGAGAAGGAGCCTGGGTCTGTGCTGCCCGCAGAAACGCTTCCTCAGTGGCTGAGGTTCCCGCCGCCCGACGCTGCGGTCTCACTGGCTTTGCCGGATGTATTGCCCTCCCTCCGCCCTGCTGCCCGCCCCCCCCCCCCCACCCAGACAAGCCGCTCCCTCTCCCCCTTACCCAGCGGGGCAAGGCCCAGCTTCCAGGGCAGAGGGGGAGAAGGGGGGCTGGGAGACGGGTGGCACCCTGACCTGGACCTGGTAGAGGACAGGGCGGGGTGCACAGTAACGGGGTCACAGGACAACAGAGCACAGGGAGCCCCCCCCCCCACACACCCTGTCCTGCACGAGCAGAGGGGCTGCTGTGTGGGTCCCACGTGCTCCAGGGTGTGTCCTGCTCGCAGGCACTGGGCCCCTCTGGTGAGAAGGGCCAGGGAGGTGCGGGGGGGGGGGGGGGGGGATGTTCCCAGGATTCCCAGGGGGCTGCGGGGGGCACTGAGCCGGGTCCTCAGGGGTGCCAGGAGCCGAGGCCAGAGGGACAGAGGCCCCGCCCCAGGCCGTGGCGGAGCGGAGGCCGAGCTGCTGCCCCGAAAGCCAACAGCCCGATCCGATCCGGGGCTCTGCCTTCCGGGAGGACCGCGGGGGCACGGGGCGCTGAGCGCCTGGCACAGGGGGACCCAGCACGCTCCCCGCTGCCCAGCCCCCGTGGGAGACGCCCCAGCACCACCGCTGTGCACCCACAGCCTCGTGTTTGGGGGAGGAACGGGAGGGTGAGCCGGAGCCCCGAGCCCGGGGGGCACAGCCCGGACTTGTGCACAGAACTGACGGGAGGGGGCTGGGCGCTGCGTCTCCCGCAGGGAGGGAGGGCCGGGGAGGGCGTCACGGGAAGGCCGCCCCCCCCCAGGTCGGGCAGGGGGGGAGCTTGCACGTCTGTCCTGTGCAGGTGGCACGACGTGCCGGGGCTGCCCCCGCAGAGGGGCTCGTGGGGCCTGGGGACATGAGCGAGGGGCTGGCACCCTCACGGGCACTCGGTCGGGCGGAGGGGGCACTGAGGGGGGTGGACGAGGACTCGGTCGGGTGGAGGGGGCACTGAGGGGGGTGGACGGGCACTCGGTCGGCGGAGGGGGCACTGCGGGGGGTGGACGGGGACTCGAGGTCCGGCACTCCGCTGTGGGGGCAGGGCCGCCCCCCAGCTCCCGTGTCTCCTCCTCAGACTGTTCTCCGCATCGTGGTGCTTGGGATCTGGGATTACATCGAGAACAAGATCGAGGTGAGACCAGAGTCCCCGCAGCCACCTGGTCCTCCTGGACAGACGGGACCCGCGAGGTGGGCGGGAGGGAACGTGGGAGAGTTCCCAGGAAAGGGGGTCGGAACAGGCCCCACAAGTTGTTCTGAAATGTGTGTTAAACCCTGGGTGCCGTCTGAGGCCCTGAGGCGGGGAGCTGATCCGCCCCCCCCCCCCCCCAGCGGAGACTGGGATGTGCTGGGTCGGGAGGTGGGAGGCCTGGCTGTCCCACGGCGTCTGCTGCCCACCCTGCCCTGCCTCCCACCCATGTTTAGCTTCTCTCGCTGAGCAGAGGGGGTGGGGTGGGGGGGTGGGGGGCTGGCGTCGAGATCTCACGAGGCTGGAGCTGCAGGGCCGAGTCACAGGCTGGGACCCTCCTGTCCTGGCCCTGCCTCCCCAGAACAGCTGCCGGGGTGTGTGTGGGGGGTAGGGGCCTTGGGCCTGCAGCCCCCAGAAGGGACGGGACGCTGGGGCAGCCCAGCCCTCTGGGGGGAGGACCAGCTGGACAGAGCAGCTCAGGAGCACCTGGGGTGGGGGCCTTTCGCTGGGGACAGGAGGGGGTGGGTGCCAGGCGGCCTGGCCTGGCTCAGGGGGTGTGAGGACGCCCAGCACTGGGGTTGCCCCCCCAGGTGTTCGACGGGGCCGTGATCATCCTGTCCTTGGCCCCGATGGTGGCGTCCACTGTGGCCAACGGGCCCCGGAGCCCCTGGGATGCCATCAGCCTCATCATCCTGCTCCGCATCTGGCGGGTGAGGAGGGTCATCGATGGTGAGTGCGGAGGGCTCTGGGGGGGGAGAGTGAGGAGGGCCATCGATGGTGAGTGCGGAGGGCCCTGCGGGGAGGGGGGTGAGGAGGGTCATCGATGGTGAGTGCGGAGGGCTCTGGGGGGGTGAGGAGGGTCATCGATGGTGAGTGCGGAGGGCTCTGGGGGGGTGAGGAGGGTCATCGATGGTGAGTGCGGAGGGCTCTGGGGGGGGGGTGAGGAGGGCCATCGATGGTGAGTGCGGAGGGCTCTGGGGGGGGAGAGTGAGGAGGGCCATCGATGGTGAGTGCGGAGGGCCCTGCGGGGAGGGGGGTGAGGAGGGTCATCGATGGTGAGTGCGGAGGGCTCTGGGGGGGTGAGGAGGGTCATCGATGGTGAGTGCGGAGGGCTTTGGGGGGGGGTGAGGAGGGCCATCGATGGTGAGTGCGGAGGGCTCTGGGGGGGGGAGAGTGAGGAGGGCCATCGATGGTGAGTGCGGAGGGCCCTGCGGGGAGGGGGGTGAGGAGGGTCATCGATGGTGAGTGCGGAGGGCTCTGGGGGGGTGAGGAGGGTCATCGATGGTGAGTGCGGAGGGCTCTGGGGGCGGGTGAGGAGGGTCATCGATGGTGAGTGCGGAGGGCTCTGGGGGGAGGGGGGTGAGGAGGGTCATCGATGGTGAGTGCGGAGGGCTCTGGGGGGAGGGGGGTGAGGAGGGCCATCGATGGTGAGTGCGGAGGGCTCTGGGGGGAGGGGGGTGAGGAGGGTCATCGATGGTGAGTGCGGAGGGCTCTGGGGGGAGGGGGGTGAGGAGGGTCATCGATGGTGAGTGCGGAGGGCTCGGGGGGGGGAGGGTCATCGATGGTGAGTGCGGAGGGCTCTGGGGGGGGGAGGGTCATCGATGGTGAGTGCGGAGGGCTCTGGGGGGAGGGGGGTGAGGAGGGTCATCGATGGTGAGTGCGGAGGGCTCTGGGGGGAGGGGGGTGAGGAGGGTCATCGATGGTGAGTGCGGAGGGCTCTGGGGGGAGGGGGGTGAGGAGGGTCATCGATGGTGAGTGCGGAGGGCTCTGGGGGGAGGGGGGTGAGGAGGGTCATCGATGGTGAGTGCGGAGGGCTCTGGGTGGGGGGAGGGTCATCGATGGTGAGTGCGGAGGGCTCTGGGGGGGGGAGGGTCATCGATGGTGAGTGCGGAGGGCTCTGGGGGGGGTGAGGAGGGTCATGGATGGTGAGTGCGGAGGGCTCTGGGGGGGGTGAGGAGGGCCATCGATGGTGAGTGCGGAGGGCTCTGGGGGGGGTGAGGAGGGCCATCGATGGTGAGTGCGGAGGGCTCTGGGGGGGGTGAGGAGGGTCATCGATGGTGAGTGCGGAGGGCTCTGGGGGGGGAGGGTGAGGAGGGCCATCGATGGTGAGTGCGGAGGGCTCTGGGGGGGGAGGGTGAGGAGGGCCATCGATGGTGAGTGCGGAGGGCTCTGGGGGGGGAGGAGGGCCATCGATGGTGAGTGCGGAGGGCTCTGGGGGGGGTGAGGAGGGTCATCGATGGTGAGTGCGGAGGGCTCTGGGGAGGGAGGAGGGTCATCGATGGTGAGTGCGGAGGGCTCTGGGGGGGGTGAGGAGGGCCATCGATGGTGAGTGCGGAGGGCTCTGGGGAGGGAGGAGGGCCATCGATGGTGAGTGCGGAGGGCTCTGGGGGTGAGGAGGGCCATCGATGGTGAGTGCGGAGGGCTCTGGGGGGGGGGGTGAGGAGGGCCATCGATGGTGAGTGCGGAGGGCTCTGGGGGGGGTGAGGAGGGTCATCGATGGTGAGTGCGGAGGGCTCTGGGGGGGGTGAGGAGGGTCATCGATGGTGAGTGCGGAGGGCTCTGGGGGGGGTGAGGAGGGTCATCGATGGTGAGTGCGGAGGGCTCTGGGGGGGGTGAGGAGGGTCATCGATGGTGAGTGCGGAGGGCTCTGGGGGGGGTGAGGAGGGTCATCGATGGTGAGTGCGGAGGGCTCTGGGGAGGGAGGAGGGTCATCGATGGTGAGTGCGGAGGGCTCTGGGGGGGGTGAGGAGGGCCATCGATGGTGAGTGCGGAGGGCTCTGGGGAGGGAGGAGGGCCATCGATGGTGAGTGCGGAGGGCTCTGGGGGTGAGGAGGGCCATCGATGGTGAGTGCGGAGGGCTCTGGGGGGGGGTGAGGAGGGCCATCGATGGTGAGTGCGGAGGGCTCTGGGGGGGGGTGAGGAGGGCCATCGATGGTGAGTGCGGAGGGCTCTGGGGAGGGAGGAGGGCCATCGATGGTGAGTGCGGAGGGCTCTGGGGGGGGGAGGAGGGTCATCGATGGTGAGTGCGGAGGGCTCTGCGGGGAGGGGGGTCGCCCAGCCAGCTCAGGGTGGGGGGTGGGGACTCGCGGGAGAGCCAAGCCTGTTGCTGCCCCCTCAGGGTCAGTTCAGTAACTGCTCACATGCTGCGCGGCTATCCCAGGCAGACACCTGGGGTCAGAGGTCAGAGGTCTCTGGGCCCCCGCTCCTGGCCCTCCTCTGCTGTCTCCCTTCCCGGCCAGGCTGCCCTCGCTCTGAGCACCTCCCCCGGTGCTGGGTCCTGACCTGGTGGCTCCTGTTTCCAGATGATGGTGATAGAGCAGCGTGTGCCCCCGAGGAGGGGCCTGGGTGGGAGGGCAGGAACCTGGCCCCTGAGCGAGGTGGGTTCCGGGCTGGGCACGCGGCACGCACACGGGCTGGGCACAGGGCACGCACACGGGCTGGGCGCATGGCACGCACACGGGCTGGGCACAGGGCACACACACGGGCTGGGCACGCGGCACGCACACGGGCTGGGCACAGGGCACGCACACGGGCTGGGCACACGGCACGCACACGGGCCGGGCACGCGGCACGCACACGGGCCGGGCACGCGGCACGCACACGGGCCGGGCACGCGGCACGCACACGGGCCGGGCACGCGGCACGCACACGGGCCGGGCACAGGGCACGCACACGGGCCGGGCACGCGGCACGCACACGGGCCGGGCACGCGGCACGCACACAGCTCGGCACGCGGCACGCACACGGGCTGGGCAAGCGGCATGCACGCACACGGGCTGGGCACATGGCACGCCCACGGGCTGGGCACGTGGCATGCACACGGACTGGGCACAGGGCACGCACACGGGCTGGGACGCGGCACTCACACGACTGGGCACACGGCACGCCCACGGGCTGGGCACAGGGCACGCACACGGGCTGGGACGCGGCACGCACACGACTGGGCACACGGCACGCCCACGGGCTGTGCACACGGCACGCCCACGGGCTGGGCACACGGCACGCACACGGACTGGGCACAGGGCACGCACATGGGCTGGGACGCGGCACGCACACGGACTGGGCACAGGGCACGCACATGGGCTGGGACGCGGCACGCACACGGACTGGGCACAGGGCACGCACATGGGCTGGGACGCGGCACGCACACGGACTGGGCACAGGGCACGCACATGGGCTGGGACGCGGCACGCACACGACTGGGCACACGGCACGCACACGGGCTGGGCACGCGGCACGCACACGGACTGGGCACAGGGCACGCACATGGGCTGGGACGCGGCACGCACACGACTGGGCACACGGCACACACACGGGCTGGGCACACGGCACGCCCACGGGCTGGGCACACGGCACGCCCACGGGCTGGGCACACGGCACGCCCACGGACTGGGTACAGGGCACGCACATGGGCTGGGACGCGGCACGCACACGGACTGGGCACACGGCACGCACATGGGCTGGGCGCACGGCACGCCCACGGGCTGGGCACAGGGCACACACACGGGCTGGGCACAGGGCACACACACGGGCTGGGCACGCGGCACACACACGACTGGGCACGCGGCACGCACACGACTGGGCACGCGGCACGCACACGGGCTGGGCACACGGCACGCCCACGGGCTGGGCACACGGCACGCACACGACTTGGCACACGGCACGCCCACAGGCTGGGCACAGGGCACGCACACGGGCTGGGCACGCGGCATGCACCGGGCTGGGCACAGGGCACGCACACAGGCTGGGCACGCGGCACGCACATGGGCTGGGACGCGGCACGCACACGACTGGGCACGAGACACGCACACGACTGGGCACGCGGCACGCACACGGGCTGGGCACACGGCACGCCCACGGGCTGGGCACACGGCACGCACACGACTGGGCACACGGCACGCCCACAGGCTGGGCACAGGGCACGCACACGGGCTGGGCACGCGGCATGCACCGGGCTGGGCACAGGGCACGCACACGGGCTGGGCACGCGGCACGCACACAGGCTGGGCACAGGGCACGCACACGGGCTGGGCACAGGGCACGCACACGGGCTGGGCACACGGCACGCACACGGGCTGGGCACACGTCACACACATGGGCTGGGCACACGTCACGCACATGGTCTGGGCACACGGCACGCCCACCGGTTGGGCACACGGCACGCACACGGGCTGGGCATACGGCACGCCCACGGGCTGGGCACACGGCACGCACACGGGCTGGGCACAGGGCACGCACATGGGCTGGGACGCGGCACGCACACGGGCTGGGCACAGGGCACGCACATGGGCTGGGACGCGGCACGCACACGACTGGGCACACGGCACGCACACGGGCTGGGACGCGGCACGCACACGACTGGGCACGCGGCACGCACACGACTGGGCACACGGCACGCCCACGGGCTGGGCACAGGGCACGCACACGACTGGGCACACGGCACGCCCACGGGCTGGGCACAGGGCACGCACACGGGCTGGGCACAGGGCACGCACACGGGCTGGGCACGCGGCACCCACACGGGCTGGGCACGCGGCACGCACACGGGCTGGGCACAGGGCACGCACACGGGCTGGGCACAGGGCACGCACACGGGCTGGGCACAGGGCACGCACACGGGCTGGGCACGTGGCACGCACACGGGCTGGGCACGCGGCACGCACACGGGCTGGGCACAGGGCACGCACACGGGCTGGGCACGCGGCACGCACACGGGCTGGGCACGCGGCACGCACACGGGTTGCGCACGCGGCACCCACACGGCTGGGCACACGGCACGCACACGGCTGGACACGCGGCACGCACACGGCTGGGCACAGGGCACGCACACGGCCGGCTCACCTCCTGCCCGGAGCAGCGGGCACGGCGGAGGTTGTGGAGCCCTTAGCCCAGGGGGTGTCACTCGGAGGACAGCTCTCAGCCCCCCAGGCGGCCGCCCTCCCACTCTCCGGTGGCCGTTGGGCCCTCAGGGAACGCGCCTCGCCCGGCCTGCTGCCGTCCCCTCCGGCTCCCGGCCCTCACGGCCGTCTCTGTCCTGCAGCGTACGTCCTGCCCGTGAAGGTGGAGCTGGAGCTGGTCATCCAGCAGTACGAGAAGGCCAAGGTCGTGCAGGACGAGCAGCTGGAGAGGCTGACGCAGATCTGCCAGGAGCAGGGGGTAACCGGGCACCGCGGTTCTGTTGGGTTCTGTCCAGGGCTCGGGTGCTGGGTGCCCAGAGCCACCGGGGCTCTGGGATCAGAGGTGGGGTGGGGGGGGGTGTCTCTAGGCCCAGCCAGGCTGACTTGGCCCCAACGCCGGCCCAGGTTCTTTCCACTGGCCCATGGCTCCCGCTCGGCTCTCCAGTCGCAACACCGAGCCGCAGCTCAGCCCTGGTCTTCCCGGCACGGCCCCTCTGATGCAGGTTGACGTCCATCTGCCGGGCGGCCGGGCGCCCACTCCGGGGCCCCAGACCCTCCTGAGCGTCAGCAGTGCTTTGCCCTCGGGGGCCGCGGTGAAGGCTCAGGGCCCTCCACCCCCAGGACTTCAGCCAAGTCGTGCCCCTTTGCCCTCAGGTCCTCCGTCTGTGGGCTGTGACGGGCAGCTGGCTCCTTCTGTGGGAGTTCAGTGCGGGGATGGCAGAGTCCTGCGGCGGCGGGGGGGGGGGGGGGCAGCGAGGCTGCATGCTCTGCGGGACTCGTGGTTCCGGGTGAGCAGGGGGAGCGCAGAGGGCCGGCCGGCCAGGAGGGGACCCTCGTGTCGGCCTCACCGGGTCCCTGCTCCCGGGCGGCTCTCCCCTGGAGGCGCTGGAGGGGTGGGAAGCCTGTGGAATGTCCCCGGGGAGCACACAGTGTCCCTCCCACAGGGCGCCCCTGGAACGTCTGTCCAGGAACCAGGTCTTTTTCTCTGGGACCCCACGCCTTCACGTCAGCACCCAGTGCCTGCGGGTGACGAGAGGGGAGGTGACCAGAGGGGCGGTGACGGAGAGGGGCGGTGACCAGAGGCGTCGGGCGCAGCCTGGGGAGATCCTTGTTTGGGGCCTGGGCGTGGCGGCCTGGGCGGGGCCTGGGCTGGGGCGTTCCGGCCCCAGCAGGAGGCCCGCTCCATTCTCACCCGCTCTGGGCTCGGCACCTGCTGGGCACCGGGACTCCGTCCTGGCAGGATTCGGCTCCGCTCTCACAAGGCTCTGGGGGTGGCAGGTCCCCAGTAGACGCGGGGTCCCCAGCAGGGACGTGCAGGGTCTGTGTGCTGGGCAGTGGGCGGTCCAGAGGAGCTGGCGCTGAGGGGCCACCTGAGGAGAGAGGCTGTAGCAAGCACAGGGGGGTGGGGGGGGCTGGGTTTGGGGCCCGGGGACGAGAGGGGAGGGGGCCTGGGTGTTACGCAGGGCCTGGCTGGCGCTCAGTCGGGCAGCCGTCCGTCTAACAGGAAAACAGAGGCTGTCCTCACTGCAGTGGCCTCGTCAGAGACCCCGACCCCATGGCCACCCGCCCCTAAATTCACAGCCTCCGGCCCCGCCGAGCACCTGCCCTCCCGCTCACACACGTCACAGCACCTGGCACCTGGCTGAGCGCAGACCCTGCCAGCCGCCTCCCCGGTCTCCTCCGTGGCCATCGAGCTCCAGGGGACCTGGTCCAGGTGGCCCCCGGGCGGCCTGCTCCCGCGGTCTGAGCCGGAGAGAGGCTCTGCGCAGTCAGAGCAGTGACTACGAGGCTCCCTCTGGGTGACGCCTGGGAGAGGGGGAGACCCACCACTTCATTCAGCAGCGCCGAGCCTGTCCCCCGAGTCAGAACAGAAAAGGAACAGGTGTCCTGGGGGGGAGGGGGCGCTGGAGGCCGGAGGGGCTGGTCTGCAGCCAGGACCCTGCCCTCCCCAGCTCGGGGCGCCCCATAGGCCAGGCGAACAGACGCCTCATGTTCAGAACGACCTGTGACAGCTTTGAGATCTGATGGGCAACAAACACCCCTCAGGCAGTGCGAGTGGGGCTGGGGGTCAGGGTGGCCTGACCCTTGGGGAGCACAGCGCCGGGCTGGGTGAGAACAGGCTTTGGGGACACACGGGTGCACAGCCGGAGCTCGAGCTTAGACGGCCCGGGGTTCTCTGTGGCCTTGGTTTTCCTGATCTGAAAACGGTGGGAATGACATCCTCGAAGGACGGCCGGGAGTGCTCAGCTGAGCCTGGCTCAGGACCCGTGGTGACCCCCCCCCCATGTTACAGGTAAGAAAACTGAGGACGGACTCGCCCAAGAGCGCGGCTAATCGAGGGCATCGAGTCAGGTGTCCTACGTGAACACGGCCTTCCGGTCCGCGTGGTGTAGGCGCATGTCCCACGCCCCTCCCCCATCACTTCTCAGCGCCTAGTGAGAACGGCGGGGGGGGTGGGGCACAGCTCCCTCGCAGCCACACCGCACCCCAGCCCCACGGCCAGGCCTCCCCGTCAGCTTCGTCACACGCGTGCTCGCTCCCTCCGCATCCTCACAGTGGAGTGACGCCGTTCCCAAACTGAATTCACATTCGCTGCCTAAGAACTGGGAACTCACCAGTGTCGTAAGGAAATGCGTAGGGTCTCGGTGTACGTGAAGGTCCGCCCGCTCTCTCCTGGGTGTGTGTGCGTGGATATTTGCCAAAACTTCACCCTTTGTGGCTTTTTAACGTAAGCGTTATTTCTTAGAGCAGCCGTAGCCTCAGGAAACTGGTGAGGTAGTTCAGGCCCCTCGCTCCCACAGGATGTCCTCACGTCCGTGTGGCACGTGTCCCATGGATGAGCCAGGAGTGAGACGGTCCCTGATGTCCAGTGTCCTCGGTCCTGTCCTCGGTCCGCCCAGGGCCGTGTCCAGCAGCCACCGCGTCTGCCTCCGGCTCCTCTCCTTGGAAAGCCCCTCGGCTGCCTGGTCTCAGGGCCGGGCCGGGGCGGGAGAGGCCGGTGTTTGCTGCTGCCCGGCTGTTGGGACTGTCTGGTGGTGTCTTCCGGCTGTTGGGGCTGTCTGGTGGTGTCTGCCGGCTGTTGGGACTCTCTGGTGGTGTCTGCCGGCTGTTGGGACTGCCTGGTGGTGTCTGCCGGCTGTTGGGACTGTCTGGTGGTGTCTGCCGGCTGTTGGGACTGTCTGGTGGTGTCTGCCGGCTGTTGGGACTGCCTGGTGGTGTCTGCCCGGCTGTTGGGACTGTCTGGTGGTGTCTTCCGGCTGTTGGGGCTGTCTGGTGGTGTCTGCCGGCTGTTGGGGCTGTCTGGTGGTGTCTGCCGGCTGATGGGACTCTCTGGTGGTGTCTGCCGGCTGTTGGGACTGTCTGGTGGTGTCTTCCGGCTGTTGGGGCTGTCTGGTGGTGTCTGCCGGCTGTTGGGGCTGTCTGGTGGTGTCTGCCGGCTGTTGGGACTGCCTGGTGGTGTCTGCCCGGCTGTTGGGACTGTCTGGTGGTGTCTTCCGGCTGTTGGGGCTGTCTGGTGGTGTCTGCCGGCTGTTGGGGCTGTCTGGTGGTGTCTGCCGGCTGATGGGACTCTCTGGTGGTGTCTGCCGGCTGTTGGGACTGTCTGGTGGTGTCTTCCGGCTGTTGGGGCTGTCTGGTGGTGTCTGCCGGCTGTTGGGGCTGTCTGGTGGTGTCTGCCGGCTGTTGGGACTGCCTGGTGGTGTCTGCCCGGCTGTTGGGACTGCCTGGTGGTGTCTGCCGGCTGTTGGGACTGTCTGCCGGCTGTTGGGACTGTCTGGTGGTGTCTTCCGGCTGTTGGGGCTGTCTGGTGGTGTCTGCCGGCTGTTGGGACTGCCTGGTGGTGTCTGCCTGGCTGTTGGGACTGCCTGGTGGTGTCTGCCGGCTGTTGGGACTGTCTGCCGGCTGTTGGGACTGTCTGGTGGTGTCTGCCGGCTGTTGGGACTGTCTGGTGGTGTCTTCCGGCTGTTGGGGCTGTCTGGTGGTGTCTGCCGGCTGTTGGGACTGTCTGGTGGTGTCTTCCGGCTGTTGGGGCTGTCTGGTGGTGTCTGCCGGCTGTTGGAACTCTCTGGTGGTGTCTGCCGGCTGTTGGGACTGTCTGATGGTGTCTGCCGGCTGTTGGAACTCTCTGGTGGTGTCTGCCGGCTGTTGGGACTGTCTGGTGGTGTCTGCCGGCTGTTGGGACTGTCTGGTGGTGTCTGCCGGCTGTTGGGGCTGTCTGGTGGTGTCTGCCGGCTGTTGGGACTGCCTGGTGGTGTCTGCCCGGCTGTTGGGACTGCCTGGTGGTGTCTGCCGGCTGTTGGGACTGTCTGCCGGCTGTTGGGACTGTCTGGTGGTGTCTGCCGGCTGTTGGGACTGTCTGGTGGTGTCTTCCGGCTGTTGGGGCTGTCTGGTGGTGTCTGCCGGCTGTTGGAACTCTCTGGTGGTGTCTGCCGGCTGTTGGGACTGTCTGATGGTGTCTGCCGGCTGTTGGGACTGTCTGGTGGTGTCTTCCGGCTGTTGGGGCTGTCTGGTGGTGTCTGCCGGCTGTTGGGACTGTCTGGTGGTGTCTTCCGGCTGTTGGGGCTGTCTGGTGGTGTCTGCCGGCTGTTGGAACTCTCTGGTGGTGTCTGCCGGCTGTTGGGACTGTCTGATGGTGTCTGCCGGCTGTTGGAACTCTCTGGTGGTGTCGGCCGGCTGTTGGGACTGTCTGGTGGTGTCTGCCGGCTGTTCGGACTGTCTGGTGGTGGCTGCCGGCTGTTGGGACTGCCTGGTGGTGTCTGCCCGGCTGTTGGGACTGCCTGGTGGTGTCTGCCGGCTGTTGGGACTGTCTGCTGGCTGTTGGGACTGTCTGGTGGTGTCTGCCGGCTGTTGGGACTGTCTGGTGGTGTCTTCCGGCTGTTGGGGCTGTCTGGTGGTGTCTGCCGGCTGTTGGGACTGTCTGGTGGTGTCTTCCGGCTGTTGGGGCTGTCTGGTGGTGTCTGCCGGCTGTTGGAACTCTCTGGTGGTGTCTTCCGGCTGTTGGGACTGTCTGATGGTGTCTGCCGGCTGTTGGAACTCTCTGGTGGTGTCTGCCGGCTGTTGGGGCTGTCTGGTGGTGTCTGCCGGCTGTTCGGACTGTCTGGTGGTGGCTGCCGGCTGTTGGGACTGTCTGGTGGTGTCTGCCCAGCTGTTGGGACTGTCTGATGGTGTCTGCCCAGCTGTTGGGACTGTCTGATGGTGTCTGCCGGCTGTTGGGACTGTCTGGTGGTGGCTGCCGGCTGTTGGGACTCTCTGGTGGTGTTTGCCGCTGCCCGGCTGTTGGGACTGTCTGGTGGTGTTTGCTGGCTGTTGGGACTGTCTGGTGGTGTCTGCCGGCTGTTGGGACTGTCTGATGGTGTCTGCCGGCTGTTGGGACTGTCTGGTGGTGGCTGCCGGCTGTTGGGACTCTCTGGTGGTGTTTGCCGCTGCCTGGCTGTTGGGGCTCTCTGGTGGTGTCTGCCGGCTGTTGGGGCTGTCTGGTGGTGTCTGCCGGCTGTTGGGACTGTCTGATGTTTCTCAGGACGAGGTGCAGTCCTGGGTTTGGGGGAACCAGAGGTGAGTGCAGGTGCACGCTGTTGCTGTGACATCACTGTTGGTCCCGGCCGTGGCCGCCTGCTCAGGCGTGTTTGTCGGGTCTGTTCGTTGTAGTTTCTTCAGGAAGCCGTGGCCCTGGACACTCGCGTGACGTGGTTTGCTGTGTCTTGCATAAACGTCGTGTGCACTTTATCTTCATGTCTTACCACGGGCCGTGCCCCAGGTGCCCAGAACCACCTGCGACAGGCCCGGGACTGGGCTGCGGGGAATCTGAGGCCCGAGAAGGGTGAGGCGTGCCCCTCCCGTCCCTCCCGCGGGGAGCCCTGAGTTTGCTCGGAATCTCTGAGCTCACCTCCCGGGTGTGCAGACGGCTCCAGAGGCGCGGCCGTTGCTGCCCCCAGGGCGGTGGTGGGCGGCCCCTGCTCTGGCCGCTGCAGAGAGCGGGGCTGCGCAGGCCGCGCCCGTCAGTGCGATGGCGCATCTTGCCAGCTCGGCCTGTGACGCGCTCCTGGGCCTGCGCGTCCTCCCGCTCTGATGAACGTTCCGAAGCCCTGTCTGCTCTTCGCCCGGGAACCTCGCCACAGCCTCGGCCAGAACAGGCCCTGGGCCCTCCCTGCGCGTCCTGTGGGAAGGACAGAAGGACGTTTCCGTCCTCAGCACCTTTCCCCCGAGACCACTGGGACGCGGGGCTCCATCCTGGGACTCAAGGCCAGTCTGCAGGGCGGCCCGGGCACCCCCGAGGGCGACTCCGGGCCCTGGGCAGGGTCAGTCCCTGAAAGGCAGTCCTGGGGGGCAGTCCTGGGGGCAGTCCTGGGGGGCAGCGGGATGTGACTTCAGCTCCGCCAACGGCTACTCGTCTCCCCGAGTCCGGCTCAGATTGCTGATTGGAGACACGGATGCTGTGAAGATAGATTAAACCTAGTGATCTATATCTATATCTATATCTATATCTATATCTATATCTATATCTATATCTATATATCGATATCTAATCTGTGTCTATATCTATGTCTATATCTATATCTATATATCTATATCTATATCTATATCTATATCTATATCTATATCTATATATCGATATCTAATCTGTGTCTATATCTATGTCTATATCTATGTCTATATCTATATCTATATATCTATATCTATATCTATATCTATATCTATATCTATATCTATATCTATATCTATATATAGCGATATCTAATCTGTGTCTATATCTATGTCTATGTCTATATCTATATCTATATCTATATCTATATATTGATATCTAATCTATATCTATATCTATACAGTCTGGCTCATTGGAGCCCTCAGAAGATGAAAACCAAGAGAGAGAGAGAGAGAGAGAGGTGGGGGGAGGGGGAGGGGGAGGGAGGGAGTGGGGAGGGGCTAAGTCACTGGTAACCACGGACGCATGCTCGTCCGGGATTGTTGCTGGTGGAGCCGGATGGTCAGAGCTGGAGCTCCGTGGTGTGGAGTCCACGCCTCGCGTCTGTGGGGGAAGGGGTGGAGCTCAGGGCTGGGCCGCTTCCTCCTGCAGGAATGGCCGCCTGGACAAGGCAGGCTGCGGGGCCTGGGGGGGAGGGGGCCCTCTTTCCCTCCCTGCCTGCCTCTAGGCGGCTCCCAGGTGGTGGCTTCTCCCAGTTCCAGGTCCTTGGCGGTTATGGCTCCCTTAGCCCAGGGCACAGAGGGGAGGGGGTTTGCGGGCTGGGCCTGAAGGTGGGCGGAGCTCAGGTGCAGTCACACCTAAGGCAGTGGCCTCGGAGGAGGAGGCAGCGGGCACCTGCAGTCACTGGCCGTTAAAGGGGGGCCCGCCCCTCGTGACAGGCCCCTCTCCCTTCCCAGGAGGAAGGGCGGCATCTGCTCAGTGATCCTCCTGCGTAAGGCCCGCCCCCTTCTCCTGAAGGAGCTGGGGTCACCTGACCCCACGCTGCAGGCACCTCTGGGGAGGGGGGCGCACCCATCAGGCCAAGGCCCGTCAGTGGTCCTGCTCCTCCCTCCACCCACGCTGCCCCTCCCGGGCAGGGTCGTCCGCTCCCTCCTGGCGCCGAGACAGGGCCGGTGGCCCATCGCTCGGTGGCCAATCGCTCGCCTCCCAGGCGGGGCCCCGGCCCTGAGGCCGCAGTGCCTTCGGGGGGCGGGGGGTCAGAATCAGCAGGAAAGGGGCGCTGCCTGGCCTCGGGGTGACGCCTGGTGCTGGCTCGGTCCAGAGAGCCCCCCTTCCTCCAGGGGCGGCACCCCCCACTCAGCGAGGCCTTCGTCCCGGGATTACTCAGGGTCTCCCTCCGCTGCGGGGTGTCACGTGTGTTTTAAAACCCGGGCAGTGATGTGTAAAACAGCGAGAGCTTCAGTGACAAACCATTTAGCTGATAAACTCGGCCCTCAGAGGGGTGACTCACGTTATCCTTTCGCCGTAATTTAACTTTACGGCCGACTGCCCGTCCCCTCCCCCCCCCCCCGCCCCTAAATCACAAGTTTGCAGCTGTCTCCTGGTCTTTATTGCTCCTAACCATGGCCGACCAGACGGAGTAAACATTGGCTGCCGTCCCAGAGCCGATGGGTTTGCAGGCTGCGCCGGCGCTAACGGGATGGGAGGAGTGATGGGAGATGCTCGGGCCGGAGCGCGCATCCATCGTCCAGGGCGTATCGCTGCCCTGCCCAGCCCAGACCACCGGAGGCAGAGATGCTGGGAGTCCCCCCCCCCCCCTGCGCAGGGGCCGCCCGCCCCGCCCCGCAGGCATTAAAGCCCAGCCCTGGAGGCCGCTCCCTCCAGTAATGCGTGCGGATCCCCTGGGCCTGGCCGCCCCGCCAGGTCTGATTAGCGGTGCTCAGCTAATGGCTGCGTCAGGAGGGTGGTGAGGGCACCTCCTCCCCCGTCACAGGACAGGCCGTCCCCACGGGAAACTCCTCCACGTTGTCTCCACCGCGGGCACCGTCCCCAGAGGCCCCGCCCGGC
Organism: Cnephaeus nilssonii; assembly: GCF_951640355.1. Classification (NCBI taxonomy): domain Eukaryota; kingdom Metazoa; phylum Chordata; class Mammalia; order Chiroptera; family Vespertilionidae; genus Cnephaeus; species Cnephaeus nilssonii. Next base: position 3,845,110 of record NC_137095.1, on the reverse strand, counting down.
CCCTCACGGCCAGCCCTGCCGCCCGCACCACAGAGGCCACATGCTCCGGGCGCTCCCGGGTGCCACGGGCCCAGGACTCCCTTCCAGACGGGAGGGGGTTTCCCTCCTGAACGTGTCACGGACTTGACAGGGCTCTCCCCAGGCTTCCCCGGATCTTCGGGAGGGAGGAGTGGGGGAGGGAGGGAAGGAGGGAAGGAGGGAGGGAGGGGGGAGGGGGGAGGGATTGAGTGGAGAAGCACCGCACACGCGTGCACATCTCTAGCCTAGAACTTCCTGTGTCCGTGCCGTGTCACCACGTGGCCTCTGGCTGTCTGGCCTGAATTCCAGTGGGACACTCAGGGCAGCTTGTTATCGATTACAGGTTATCAATAATGCAGCTGCTCCGAGCGCCCGGAGGCCATTAGCTGGGCCTGCCGCCCGATGAGCAGCCTCGGAGGGAGGGCTGGGTGTGCCCGGGAAGTTCCCCGCGGGCGGGTAGGAGGCTCCCCCCCAGCGGTCAGGGGGCGGCCCCGTGGGCCTCTGTGACCTCGGAGTCTGCCCGGGGGGGGGGGGGGGGGAGGGGCCGCCCAGGCCACCGATCACACATCAGCCGATTGCTCACCCTTTGAGGCCAACAGCCCCCTCTTAGTGCTGGGCTGTTGTCCAGAGTCTGAGCCTCATCTGAGACCAGGGTCGGGCGCAGCCTGTGAGCGGGGTGGGGGCGCAGCCTGTGAGCGGGGTGGGGGCGCAGCCTGTGAGCAGGGCCGGGGCGCAGCCTGTGAGCGGGGTCGGGGCGCAGCCTGTGAGCGGGTGGGGGCTCATCTGTGAGTGGGGGCTCACCTGTGAGCGGGTGGGGCTCACCTGTGAGCGGGGTGGGGTGCAGCCTGTGAGCGGGGTCGGGGCTCACCTGTGAGCGGGGTGGGGGCGCAGCCTCTGAGCGGGTGGGGCTCACCTGTGAGCGGGGTGGGGTGCAGCGCTGGGGGAGGACGCCAGATGGTCAGTGCCCTGGGTGGTCCCGCTGCAGATCGTCAGCACAGACACTGACGCGGCCTCAAACCCAGGCCCCCGAGGCCTCCAGGGGCTTCCCACAGCACAGCTCTTTCCGTCCCCCCGCAGCGGGGCCCAGGTGAGGGGACACCCTAGGACCTGGAGGAGGCTCCGGTGCAGTCCAGCCTTTGGGTGCTCGGAACCCCATGAGCAGTGCCCAGACCGCCGGTCTGCACCGCCTGCCTCTCCACAAACCCCACCTTCGCCCCAGGCCCCTCGGGTGGCCCCGCCCACAACCCTCTCCTCTTGCAGTTTGAGATCCGGCAGCTGCGGGCGCACCTGGCCCAGCAGGACCTGGACCTGGCCGCCGAGCGGGAGGAGGCGCTGAGGGCGCCGCAGGTGCTGCAGCCGCGCAGCCGCTACCACGTGGTGGAGGCCACGGCCACGGAGGGCGTCGTGGAGCAGCTGCAGCCCTCGCCAGGTAGGCGGCCCGGGGGGGCCCCTCCCCTCCGCCACCCCGGCCTGGCCTTCCTTCCTTTCCGCACTGTGTCTGCGTCAGGGGAGCTGCCGGGGCTCCGGGGCACGGTCGTGTGGCCTCAGGTCGTAGGTGCCCTAAGGGGCAGCCTCCCTGGCACCTGAGCGGGCACTTGGGGTTCCCCCGTGTGTGGGTGCGTGCCCTCCCGGTCCCTGTGTGGGCGTGTGCCCTCCCGGTCCCCTGTGTGGGTGTGTGCCCTCCCGGGTCCCTGTGTGGGTGTGTGCCCTCCGGGTCCCCTGTGTGGGTGTGTGCCCTCCGGGTCCCTGTGTGGGTGTGTGCCCTCCGGGTCCCCTGTGTGGGTGTGTGCCCTCCGGGTCCCTGTGTGGGTGTGTGCCCTCCGGGTCCCCTGTGTGGGTGTGTGCCCTCCCGGTCCCCTGTGTGGGCGTGTGCCCTCCCGGTCCCCTGTGTGGGCGTGTGCCCTCCGGGTCCCCTGTGTGGGTGTGTGCCCTCCCGGTCCCCTGTGTGGGTGTGTGCCCTCCCGGTCCCCTGTGTGGGCGTGTGCCCTCCCGGTCCCCTGTGTGGGCGTGTGCCCTCCCGGTCCCCTGTGTGGGTGTGTGCCCTCCTGTTGCTTTGGCTCGTCCATGGGAGGGTGACCTCAGGTGACTGGCGGGGAGGCTGGCGTGACAGCCGTGGAGGAGCTGTTGTGCGGGGCCGAGCCACCGGAGCAGGAGGGCTGAGCGGCCCTGGGCCTGGCGAGTTGGTCCTGTGTTTGTGGAGGGGGCTGGGCTGTGCTCTGGGCTGACGCTGGCCACCAGGTGTTCGTTCTGAGGTCTCTCGGGAGGTAGAGGCCAAGGTCAGCTGCCGCCTGGGCCCCGCCCGGGCCAGGGGTGTGAGCTACAGAGGGATCTGCAGACGCTGCCCCTCGTGCTGGGCTTGGGGGGCCGGGGAGCCTGAGCTGCAAACGGAGGCTGCGGCTCTGCCGTTGAGCTCGGGCTGTGGGGCCAGACGGTGGGACAGGCCGAGGCCAGATGCCGCGTGGGGTTGAGAGGCTTCAGGGAAGTCTGCAGCCGGAGCCAGGACAGGCCGTTTGCATGGAAAAGCCATGGAGCTGCGGGCGGGACAGGCCTCCGGGAATCACCAGGGCGGGCTGAGCGTGAGCCACGTTGATGGGGACTCGCCGTGGGGTCCACTGCACCTGCGAGGGGCGGGCTCAGCACAGCAGCCTGGCTTCTGCCGGCACCTTCGCCTGGGAGGGGCTGCCGGAGCCCTCGTCCTGGAGCCAGACCGTCCCTGACGCCTTTTAAAGCGATATACTTATTTATTTATTTAAAAATTGATTTTAGGAAGAAAGGAGGAGGGAGAGAATCATGGACCGGCTGCCTCCTGCTCGCCCCTCACTGGGGATGGAGCCCACAACCCGGGCCTGTGCCCTGAGCGGGAGGGAATGGAACCCTAACCTCCTGGCTCCTAGGTGGACGCTCCACCACGGAGCACGGCGGCTGGAGCGCGGCGCGAAGCCCCGGGGAGTAGCCGTGTGGGTTTGAGGTGATGCTGGGGCTCCAGCCGCCCGGCGTCCGCTCAGCCACTCTCACCACTGGTTTTCGAAGCCGGAAGTTGTGGCGACTTCTCTTCCGGGCGCTGGAACCCAGGGCTGGGGAGCCCCTGTGGGGCTGACTCCCTGGTCCTCGGGGGGTGGGGGGGGGGGCTCTGCAGCTGAGACATCCCTGCTGATGTTTCACCGCCACACGTGGGTGTGGCCCCGTCTGTCCACGTCTCCGCCCCTCCTACTGGTCTCTGCGCGGCTGCTGCTTGTCCTCAGTGATCGGAGTTCCGCTCAGCTGCTCTTCAGCCGGGTCTCTTTTTCAATAGCTTCATTTTCCTTTTCAGAAAGACTGCTTTTATTTTATTTTTTACTCCTCGTTGTTGGTAATCCTCCCCATTGGTTTATAGAAACAGTGGAAGGAACTGGGAGAGAAGGGAGAGACACATCCATCGGTTGCCTCCCACACGCACCTGGACCTTCGTTGCAGGTACGTGCCCTTGACTGGAATCGAACCCGGGACCCTTCAGTCCGCGATGCCCTATGCACGGAGCCAGACTGGCTGGGGCCTCAGGCGGTAACTGGGGAGCTAGGAAGGCGAGCTGGGGGCTCAGGGACGGTCGTTCTGCAGTTTGTCATCTTGACGTGGCGGTGGCCAGAGGCCGCGGGGTGCTGGAGCGGCGTTGGCGGGTGAGCCACGGCCTTTACCTGCTCGGCCACCTTGACGGGAAGCCCACGTGCCCACGTGAGTCACCCGGACTCGGGGAGCATTTCTGGCTCTGGGCACGCTCTGTCCCCAGACCCGGAGCTCTGGGGTAACAGCGTGGCCATTACTGTCCCTCAGCCAGGCACCTCTAGACCCTTGACCCCCGATGCCACAATGGGCCGGGGAGTCAAGGTCTGGGTTGGAGAGAAATGAAGGCTTTAAAATAACGCTACGCACCAGGAGCGCTGTGACGCTGTGCGTCCTGCCGGCCGTCTCGCCGTCTGTCCTCCTCTGCAGTCCCCATGGTGGGAGCGTCCAGGACAAGGATGGAGGCGGAATGAGAAGGGCCTTGAAGCTTCCTCGGCTGTGTCACCAGCGGGGGTGATGGGTCTGTGCTGCTGCCCTGGAGACGAGCGGGTGTCTGACAGGCTTGGGGCTCCCACAGATACGCCAAACGTGCACCCCTGGAAGCAGCTGGAAATGCCCCTCCCGGCCCGCCCCGGAGCCCCCCCTTCTTCCTTAACCTCCTCTGACACCCTTCCTTAGCTCCCTATGGGGCACCTGCCCCGTGTCCGTGTCCGAAGCCCCGGGCGCAGCGTGGCCTCTGAGCCACAGGCAGGAGCGGGAGGGCTGCACGTGACGCCGGGGTCCCATCCTCGCAGGAGAAGGGGTGCCCCAGCTGGTCTCTGCCCAGGAGCTGTGTGGAGGGAGCATCTATGTGACACGAGAAATGATGGCTGGGCACGCAGGGGCCTGGGCCGCTCTGGAGAGGGGGAAAGGGCAGCGTGTGCTGCTAACGGTGACCCCGAGGCCAGTGAGGGCTCTGGGCGACACGTCACGGGTGCACACACCACTCAGCGGATGTCACAGGAGCAGGGGAGGACGCCCGGGGCTGGGGGCGGGGGGTGCCTGCGGGCCAGGCAGGAGCAGCCTGCCTCTCAGCAGCGGGGTCACGGCCACACCCTCGCCGTCAGCTTGGCACCAATCACTCTGAGCGCCTGGGCTGCAGAGTCCCAGGCACTGGGCCTGCCAGGTTCGCGGTGGAGTCAGTGAAACTTTCCTCCCAACGTACTGGTCTTTAACCTCCCCGTCACTCACACGCGGTCTTCACCATCCATCACCGCCCCCGGCCAGCAGGCCTGGGCCTGCCCTGTGCCACGCAGGCTCCACTTGGAAGGGAAGGTGGTGGCCATGAAGGCAAGGCCGGCTGGGGGGGGGGGGGGAGCCAGGGGCGGAGCCACAGGGTCAAGCTAGGGGGCAAGTTATGGAGGCCAGCTGAGCGGGAGTCGAGGGTGCGGGCTAGAGGGGCCGGCTGAGTGGTTACCTAGAAGGGGAGACACATAGCCGAGAGGTGGGACCAGGGGGCGAGGAACTGGGGCAAAACCAGTGTGGAGGGAGGTTGTGGGGCTGGTGTGGGAGCTGTGGGCCCAGCTTGGGGGCGGTGGTGTAGATAAATGGTCACGTTAGAGTGGGGAGTTAGCAGGGCAATTTAGAGGGGAGGTTTGGAGGGCGAGCTGTGAGGAAAGCGAGAGGCGGCGCTAGGGCGGCCATCTAGAGGGCTGGTGTCCCACGGCCACACATCACTTGTGCGTGAGGATCCTCTGTTGTATCAGACAGTGCTCCTGTGTGCACGTGTACACATACGTGTACGTTGTTTCCGGAACTCTGACTAATCCACACCAAGAGCTGGGGGGGCTCAGACCCGCCCTCAGGCGGACCCCAGGTCCAGTAGAGGCGCCGAGTGAGTCACAGCACCCTCCTCTCTGCAGACAGCGGCGTCCCGGACCCGGCCGTGTGTGTGGTCACCACGGCCGCCATAGACATCCACCGGCCCCACGTCTCCTCGGACCTCTTCTCGGGGGACGCGCCCCTGAAGCTGCGCAGCCAGGGCGCCTGGGTGAGCTCGGCCTCGGCCTCCGCCTCGGAGAGCGCGTCCTGCTCCACGGGCAGCTCCGCCACCGGCGCCCAGAGCGACAGCAGCCAGACCCTGTGCTCCTCCCACGCCTGCAGCTCGGCCCGCGAGCCGTCCTCCGAGCCCAGCCCCTCGCCACTGCCCCCGTCACCTGCCCAGCAGCACGTGGCGGAGACCACCGTCCAGGACCTGCTGTCCTCCCTGTCAGAGGACCCCTGCCCGTCCCTGGGGGCCTGGGACCCGGCCCCCTTGGCCCAGCCCCGCCCAGCGGGCTCCGCCCAGACCAGCCCGGAGCCGGAGCACAGGGTCAGCCTGCTCAACCGCAGGAACCAGGAGGCCTTCCCCGGCCTGCAGCTCCGGCCCGCCCTCCACTTCCAGGCCGCCCCCGCGCTGCACAGGTTCTCGTCGCTGGAATCCAAAGAGCAGACCCTGCACAGGGGCCCGGAAGCCTAGCGCCCGGTGGGCTGGGGAGAAGGGCCGCCAGCCCGGCCCCGAGGCCGCCCCGGGCCACACGAGGGACCCAGGAGCCTCGGGTGCTGCCTGCCTCCAGGGAGGGGACGCCAGGCCCGAGGACACATGCCTCAGACCTCACAGCCCAGAGCTGGTGCCGCCGCCGCTGACCTGGGAAGGTGGTGCTCGTGGCCGGGGCTTTAAACCATTTTTACAAGAACCAGCCTGTGGCCCAGCCTTGGCCATCGCCTTCCTTCCCCCTCGGGAGCAGCACTGTGAGCAGGGGCCCGCCAGCCCACCCGCGCCCCCTCGTCCCGGCACCTGGGTGGAGCCCACGGTCCTCATTCATTTCCGCATGAGCCTTTCTGAGTATTTTTACGACGAGCCCTGATCCCCCTCACAGGACATAGGGGTGCGTTTGGAGGAGGGGGGAGTGTCCTTGGGGAGGGACGCCCTTTTGCACACCAGCTTTGTAATAAAAGCCAGCTGCAACGAGACCAGGTGGGCAGGCGTTCTCCTTGGGTCGCTGGCCTCGGTGACGTCTGCAGTCCTCATGGGTTGGGGTTGCTGCCGAGACCCTACCTGGGGACCCCCCCCTCTCCGGCAGCCCCGAGGCATTCTCAGAGAGAAGGGCACCTGGGCCCGGGCCGGAAGCTCACACTGCCAGGCCTGTGGCTCTGGACTAGTCCCTTCCCTCATCCCCCTCCCCCACCCCCACCCCAGGAGGCCAGAATCCCCCTTCCTCGCTGACCTGGCTCCCCAGCCTGCGGCTCCCTCCCTGGGATCTCGAACTCGGCAGGCGAAAAGCTGAGCACCACCCTCAAGCCCCCATCGGGGCGCCCTCCTCGTCCACAGGCAGTCGCCAATCCGGGCCGTTCTGCCCTCCAGACCCCATCGCCCCAGCTCCTTGGCAGGGTCAGCCCCTCGTGAACTGGCTTACCTGCCCCTGTGGCCGCCCTCCTCCCTCTGTCCCTGTCCAGGTGGTTCTCAGTGTGTGGATGTCACACGCGCCCCCATCGCCCCCTCCGCCCCTGCAGGAGGACAGGGTGTCCACAGGCTCCATGGCCCCAGGAGTCCCGGTCCCAGGCTGCCGGCACCTGCCTCCTGCGTCCTGAGCCCAGAATCCTGCACAGGCCACAGGCGTGGGCCGGCACTGGGACATGGCTGAGCTGGAAGACGGGGTAGGGGGTTAGCACATGGGAGGCCAAGTGCACCTCCTGAGTCACAGGGAGAGGAGCAGCTGTTCCCTGTCAAAGGAATCTGTCCAGCTGAGCCGGTTTTGGGGTGTCACCTGAGGCATTCTGGTCCCCAACAGCAGAACGACAGCTCCCACTAAGTGCCCTACTAAGGCCTCTACACGTGGGCTCTACTCCCCGGTGTCCCTGCCTCCATTTTACAGCCCCAGAGCCCCAGGCTCAGCGACTTCGGAAACGCCTAAGGTCACCCCGGTGAGGCGCCGACGCTGGAGCCCGGTCCACCCCGCAGGGCGCGAGGTGCGTGCGCCGGGCTGCAGCGCGTTGGAAGCACGAGTCACGGCTTTGGTCACACGGAGGGCGGAGGGCATGGCGTGACTGACAACCTCGCGGGCAGGAGCCAGCAGGGCCCGAGGAGTGCAGCAGGCCCGGCTGGCCAGTCCTGAGCCAGAGGTGAGACCCCGCTGCCAGCACGCGCCCGCCGTGGACGTCTTCCCGGGGAAACCAGAGGCTCCAAGGACAGCCTGGGCTGTGAGGCCAGTGTCCCCGCTCCCGCCTCAGGCCCCACTGGACTGGGGGCCGCAGAAGAGCTGTTCGGAAGCTGGTTTCTCGGGGTACCCGGCGCCGTGAGGTGCGCTCTGCGGAGCGCCCCGGTGAGAACGGCAGGGTCAGACCGAGGCGGGGGAGAGTAGCGAGGTGGCCCTGCGGACAGCCCACGGGCGAGGCTTAGCGGGCGCACACGTACACGCCAGGGCACAGGTGTGGCGTGGAGCACGGGAGAGAGTAAGAGCTTGTGGCTGTCACGGCTCCCCTGGGGCCCGCCTTTCAGAGCCCCTGGGTGCCCCGAGGGAGGGGGGCCTGGGGACGGCAGCCGGCAGGAGGGAGGTGACAGCCATGGCTCCGTCCTTCACGTCCTCTGTGCTGGGCTCTGCAGTGGCAGCTTTCCCTGCTCTGGAGGGAAACGGGTGCAGACGGTTAATTACTGACCTGCCCAGGGCACACAGCTACCTACTACCCGGGGGAGGGGGACCAAACCCAGGTCCGCCGGGCTACATGTCACACTGCACTGGGCGAAGTGGGCACCTGGAAGGAAGCCACTGGCACAGCCCGGACAGAGGTCGGCCTCCGGCCCAGGCAGCTGCCATCCCTCAGCCGCCCTCCCTGTGGGCCCTCCGGCAGGGCCCCCTCCCTGCCCAGCCTCACCCCGGAGCTGGACAGGAGCCACTCCTGTGGCCAGGGTGCCCCCTGGCATGCCAACCCTGGCAGCAGGGCCACGGCTCGGAGCCAGCAGTGCTGGTGGCCAGCCCCGAGCGCTGGGCCAGAGCAGGCAGGCCCGGCCCCAGTCTGCCTTCCCGAGGGCCCAGGGCCAAGGCCTCTAACCAAACCTTGGCCTCCAGACCGAGTCCCTCAGGCTGGCGCTGGCACGGACCACGCAGTTGGCAGCGTGGCGGTGACGACCCTCAGCCCAGGAAGGCCTGGTGCTGCCCCAGCCCACGTGGTGCCACGGGCTCATCTCTGAGGGGGGGGGGGGGCCGAGAGCAGGGCCACACCGTCACCAGGGCGCCCACAACAGCTCAGGCGGCGCAGACCAAACCGGGCCTCGGAGGACATTTCGGGCGGAGGGTGTAGGGCCTCCCCCTCAGGTGCTGCTGTGCCAGAGGGTGTGTCGGTGCCCAGGCACCTCACGCTGGGCCCAGCCCTGCTCCCGGCTTGCTCTCTGGCTCCCCCCCTCCTCCCCGCCAGGATCAGGCAGGACGCTGGCCCTGGGATGAAGGCGCAGACTCCCCAGGGCCTGTGATTACCTTTCACAGGAGCTCAGGCCTCCTAGCTCGGCAGGGCCCTCCACCTCCCCCGTGTGAAGAAGGGGGGTGCGGGGCCACGAGGCACAGCCAGTGTGCGGACCAGCTCAGCGTGTCTTCCCTGGCACGTGGCCCAGACAGGGAGGCGAGGCCAGGACTGGGGAGGCCCCGCGCCCCGTGGTCCTGGTGCTGCTGGACCTGTCCACCTGCCTGCTGCCGGGACACACTTCCTCCCGCTGGCGTTGCTGCCCCTTCGGAATCAGCTCGGCTTCTCCTCGCGCTCCCTCCACGGCGCCGGGCCCAGCCAGGCCGGATTCGGTGCCTCCCTGTCCTCCCTAAGAGGGACGTGGGGCCTGGCGTGCGGTGAGAGCGGACTGGCCCAGGGGCAGCACTGCTGGCTGGGGAAACGGGACGGGGTCCGTAAGGGCTCAGCGCAGAGCCGGGGCATAAAGCTCTCAAGAGAATCGCCATCCACCTGCCAGCATGTGTCCACAGGAAAAAGCCAGAGGACGTCCTGAGAGAGAACCAAGTTCCAACCGCCATTTCACACGTGAGGACCACGGTGTGTAAAAGGAGACAATGAGAACCAGGACCAGAACCCACGGGTCCTGGTGACCAGCCTGCTCGGCGCTCAGCCCTCTCTGGGACCCAGGCCCCGGCCCCGGCCCTGTGCAGCCCTGCCCAGGCCCTGCCAGTCACCACGGCACCAGGGTAGGAGGCAAAGCTGGTGAAGCCGGACAAGTGAGCCTCACCGGGGCCTGACCGCGCCCCAATGCAAGCCCCACAGAAAGGAAACGCCAGCTTCCCTGCCAGTACCCCCCCTCATCTCGGCCCTGCTGCTCCTGACAACCAGAGCAGGAGGCCTGCAGAAGCTGGACGACGGGGGGACGGCAGTCTGTGCAGAGGAAAGGCCGCGCTCCCCAACCCATCTCCCTGGCTGCATCCTGTCCGTCACCGCTCAGAACGGAGGGGTGATGACACGCACCGGGGCCGCTGCATTAGAGACGGGACGCACCAGCAGGGTCTCCGTGAGTAACACCAGCCAAAAGCTGTGCTTTGTGTTCCAGTTCTACCACCTGCTTTGGGACGGAGGCAAATCACCTTTTCTCTCCAGAGTCTGATCTCTCACAGGTTCCTACCCTTTCCACCTCGGACGTACTTTAAATAAAATTACTTTATAAACCAAGGATTATCAGCAACTCTTCTTCATTTGGGCTTCCCACAAAATGTTTTTTTAAAGCCCAGGCATATACTAAGTGTGGCAGTATTTCACCCCAGCGGCTTTCTAGAAGGTTCTCAGGGAAGTCGCCTTGAGCGAGCCAGATCCATCTGCTATAACCTACGTCCTCTGGCTTCCCAGCCTCTTAAGCACACGCTTATGCGATCAAACAGCCCTTCAGGGGGCGTGAGCACCAGGCAGCCGGCCCTCCCTTCCGGAGAGAGCAGGAGCACTTACAGCGGTTCCACGCCCCAGCACAGCCCAGGCGCGGCGCTCCGAGCCTGGGGGAGGGCCCCGCTCTGCCAGCCTCGCCCACAGCTCTGGACCATTTCCGGCCTCCCGGGACCCATTCTGCAGCCAAAGAGCTTTCAGCCAAACCCATCCAGGCCCAGGCCCAGGCCCAGGCCCAGGCCACAAGGTTCCTGCCAAGCCTCCGAGTCACTCCCCTCCTCCCTCCCCACCCCGCACACTCCGCCGGGTGAGGCTCCCCCTCTGGAACGCCAGGGGCTCCTGCTGCAGGAGGGAGGCGGGAACACGCACGCACTCCTGCCTCGTTACCAGGAGGCGGAGATGCCAGACACTGAACTTGTCCAGTTTCACAGCGAGCGATCAGGACACAAACCAGCTCTCGGGGGCCCCTCCACCCCTCACGTGTCACTGGTCCCTGGTCCTGTTAACCCCGTAACTGCTGCGCACCTGCCTCAAGGTGGCAGCTGCCACCCCTTACCTCCTACGGCCCTGGACACCTGTCCACGCCTCCCTGCAGGGGCAGCCTGTTCTGGGGCTGCACGCACACAGCGTCCGGCTCCTGTGACACTCGACCTCAGCCATGCCTGTGGCGACTCACACCCACTGCCTTCTGAGAGCTCAAAGGAGGCCATCAGGAGGCCACAGGACAGCCAGAGCATTCTCTGCATGTGATTTTAAACATATCTTACCTTATAATAGACAAATATGCAAATTGACCGCACCTTCGCTACGCCCAAGCCACGCCCACCAACCGAGCCACGCCCACCAACCACGCCCACCAGGAAACCGTTGCAGGGACGTTGGGGTGTGGCGGAGCCCAAGGCCGGGAAAGCCTCGGGGCGGAGGCTTTCCCGGCCTTGGGCACCAGCAGGGAGCCTGCACGGATCGCAGGCAACGACCAGGGGGTCGGCTCCTACGATCGGTAGCAGGGACGCTGGGTGTGGCCGAGCCCAAGGCTGAAAAAGCCGCCCGAGGCTTTCCCGGCCTTGGGCACCAGCGGGGAGCCTGCACCGATCGCAGGAAACCACTGGGGGTCGGCTCCTGCGATCGGTAGCAGGGACGCTGGGTGCGGCGAGCCCAATGCCAGGAAAGCCTGGGGCGGAGGCTTTCCCGGCCTTGGGCACCAGCGGGGAGCCTGCACCGATCGCAGGAAACCACTGGGGGTCGGCTCCTACAATCCTTAGCAGGGATGTTGGGTGTGGCCGAGCCCAAGGCCACTGCCCAGGGCCAAGCCCCGACCCTGAAAAAAGCAGAAGGCGGTGGCCACAGCCAAGGCCTGGGTCCCTGGTGCCGGCAGAAAACTGGTGCAGGCAGCCAGGTGAATGAAGGTCTATTGCACAAATCTTCGTGCAAACGGGCTACTAGTTCTATAATAAAAGCGTAATATGCAAGTCGACCGAACGACCGAACAGCAGAATGACCGTCCGGACCAGACGACCACACTAGGACACACTGGCGCCAGGCCAGCCAAGGCGGGTGTGATGTGATTGGCCTGGGGGGCCCCGCCCCATGATCGCCCTGCAGAGGGAGGCCCAGGCCAGCCAAGCGATCGCACCTCACGCCTGTCGCCTGCAGAGGGAGGTGACCGGTGGTGGTGGTGGGCGGGGGGGGGGGGGAGGGGGCGGGGTCAGCGCAGATAGCAAGCAGTGGCAGCAGCAGGGCAGGGCAGGCTGCCGGCAACCGGGGAAGGAAAGCCCCGATAGGCCCTGATTGCCAGCCAGGCCTAGGGACCCTACCCAAGGGGTCCCAGATTGCGAGAGGGCACAGGCTGGGCTGAGGGACACGCCCTCCCCCACACCCCGCACCAATTTCACATTTCGTGCTCTGGGCCTCTAGTTTATAACCCCCAAGTGCCTACTGTCAGAAAGCAGCCCTCCTTCCCCACTCCCCTCCTTTACAGACACAAAGCCCTACAAGCTGACAAAACCTCACACCAAACGGGAAACAATCTAACTTCACCGGCAAGCACCTCCCGCAGGGCCAGGTGCCAGTCGGGGCCAGGATTTCCGAAGACAGAGGCATGTTTAAGATGACAACCGCGCCGTGTGGCCGTGCTTTCTTAACTCCGAATTTGCCGATCCCGTTCCCTCTCTCAGCAACTCGGTCTGGTGGATTAGGATGGCGGCAACATTCACGTTCACAGACACAGCCCTCGATGAACAAGTCAGGCAAAGAGAAAAATGAATTTTTACTACCTTTCTTCAGCTTTCTCTCTCTTTACGAAGCGAGGATATTTCTGGTAGTAGTTTTAAAGCTGTGGAAAGACTTTATTATATTTTATTACAGAATTAGAAAATTTCAAAAATAATTGTTTGGAACCCCAGTTAAAAAGAAACATAATACCCCCATAAAAAAGCATTCTGGCACCTGTTAGAATTTTCCCCCAAGTTATGAAATGCAGCTTTACAATGATTGTTATAATAGCCGTGAATATCTACGATTTCAGCGGAATACTCATAATTCTTCTTCTTCACACGTGATCATGACTCATTTTTTCTTTAATAGCTCAGTCATTTCAGGAACTACCTGCAAATCAAGAAGAAAAGTAATGAGGCCACTTGAGCCTCTGTGACCCGGTCCCATTCCTGGAAACCCGTGGAGGCCACGGGAAGAGCGGAAGCCCTCCTGTGCCCGGTGCCACCCCTCCCCCCGCCGGGAGCGCTGCCCTCCTCCAGCCTCCCCTCCCACACGGGAGAGACCCTGCGCGCGCACACACACACACGCACGCACACACACATGCGTGAGCACACGCACGGCTGCAGGGCCAAGAGCCCGCGCGCTGCCTCGGAGCTTTCTGACGCATCACAACCCTCAGAAAGGCGCCTCAGGAAACAGGAGCCCGGCGGGTCTTGTCTGTGCCGAGTGCCAACAGCTCCCGGCACCTCCCCGCCCCGGCACGCCTGCCTTCCCTCCCCAGGCCACACCAAGTCTCGCTCAGTCGTGCTCCTGCCAGCCTCCTCGGCCTGTTCTCCTGTCTGTCCAGTGCTCACCGTTCGTCACAAGCACACCGAGCCCCGCACACAAAGAGCCGCGCTGACCGCTGAGGGCACCACAGTCAGCACCCAGGCCTCTGCCGCCAGTGCCGGCCCGCAGGACGGGAGGGGGCAGGGGGGGAGGCCCTCGCCCGGGCTGGGAGGGTTCTTTACTAACCCCGAGACTCCCCAGCTCAGGGCTGCAGCGGGAGCTTCAGCGCGGAGCTGCCTGAGGGGCCGCGGGGGGCCGTCACCCACAGCCGCCGGGTAAACAGCCTTCCCCAGGCTGCCCAGGGACCCTCCCGCCACCGCGCAGACATCCAGCTGCACCCCCTGGCGAGGAGCCCCCCAGTCATGTAGCAGAGCTGCCTTCCACTAGGCGGGAATCTCGTACAAAGTTCACTAAGGAGACGGCGACGTGCTTCCCCTGAAGGGCTGTCTGAGCCACTGGAAGGCCGCGCTCACCACGGAGCTGGCCGCTCCGCCCACTCCCCCCGGGGACGGGCCGTGAGCGAGTGCCCGGGCAGCCGAAGGCGGACCTGACAGAAAAGATGTGGGTGGTGGAGAGAGACCCCCTCAGCCCTTTTGGGGCAGGAGGGCATTCTGTAAGGTTTTTAGAAACGATGTGTTCTAAACCAAATTCATGTTTCCGTTAGAAGAAGTTGGGCTCTAGCCTGTTTTTCATGAAAAATTTAGTCTAAAAAAGGCCTTTTAACACAGCTACTGAGTTATTTTCTATAAGATCTTAATCCAAAATCGATAATGCTAATTTTCATTCACAGTGTATGAGATTTTTTTTAATGTTGTTATACCTTTAAACATTTGACTTTTAAAAGACAGAGTGTGGCCCCAGGGAATACATTCACTAAACCACCACGTCCACGCCTGTCAGAACCACTGTAACACCCCCTATGTCACACTCGTTCTGACTTCAGCTGAGCACACCATGTGACGGGCGCACGATGTCCGGCTCCTCGAGTCTGTCCCAGATGGGGTCCTCTCCTGCTCTCATCTCAGACGCCACGGGCGACCCTCCCAGCGCAGCGCCGGGAGCCAGGAAGGCGCGGTGACGCCAGGACAGAAGAGGAGCCGGGGCAGCGCTGTTAGTAACTTGCTGAGCAATCCCCCCAAACCGCACCTCCCGGGGACACAGACAGATGAAAAGGAATGCATTTCGCTTTAGGAACAACTGGCAGGCTGAAATGCTTTCAATAATGAAGGTTTCTTTAAAGAATGGGCGGCTGCAACTTAAGCAGCGTTTTTAATATTTTCACCATCTTTACCTAGTTTCCCCAGACTGCGTTTTTTTTAAATATATTTTATTGATTTTTTACAGAGAGGAAGGGAGAGGGATAAAGAGTTAGAAACATCGATGAGAGAGAAACATCGATCAGCTGCCTCCTGCACGCCTCCTACTGGGGATGTGCCCGCAACCAAGGTACATGCCCTTGACCGGAATTGAACCCGGGGCCCTTCAGTCCGCAGGCCGACGCTCTATCCACTGAGCCAAACCAGCTAGGGCCAGACTGCGTTTTTAAGGACCAATCCATTCCTCTCCCTGTGGACTAATCAAGACGTAGACAACTCTGCTCCGGGGCTCCCCAGTGGCATGGGAGTCACTATCTCAACAGGATTCTGCCTGAAAGCCAACAGCACGTCCCAGCCCGCCCCCTTAGTCAGGGGGCTCTTCAACACCGAGCCGGTCAGAGTGTCGGCGGACGGACAGCTTCCGGGCCCCTTCCCCCTCCAGGTCAGAGTCCGAGACACCCTACAGCCCTCGCTCCCGCTCTCACCTTAATTAAAGTCCTTACCCCCTAAGTGTATCTCACTGAGCTCAATGTTGCTACTTGAAATGCAAAACGATTCCCTTTTTCACAGTAACTGTTCCTTCTACTGTTTGTTCTCACCTCGCTGGGCCGGGTCACAGGACCCCAAAGTCCCTGAAGAGGGGCCGTGTTCTTCCCGGGCAGGACCTGGGCTCTGAGGGGAGGAAGCCCAGGCCGACCCAGAGCAACAGCCCTCTCCGCCCCTGCACCACTTCCGGGCACCGCTGAGCAGCGAGGGCCCCTCCTCCCCTGCGCGGACACGCACCTCCGAGTACAGAGCGCGCTCAGGGCACCTGCAGCACCGGTGCGGGCCCAGCCCGGCAGGGGCCCACCTCTTGCTGGCGGACCAGCCGCCTCTGCCCTCGGCCGCAGGCTCGTCACAGGCCCAGCAGCTCCCGGCGTGAGGGGCCCCCCAGCAAACGCCCTCCCCGCTGGATCTCCCCCCAGAGCCTCTGTCCTGCACGAGCCATCTCCGCACACGGTGACGGGGAAGCTGGCAGGCCCTGAGGCACAGAGGGGCCAGGTCACGCAAACCAGCCTCCTAGTGCGGCCCCGCGAGAGCCAGGCGCTCCTCAGCACCGAAGTCACTCTCTCACGGGAGGACCGACATGGAGGAGCAGCAGAGGAGAAAGGACACTCAAAAGCGAAGAGCGTGACCGTGGAAGTCGTGTCCCCGCCCCCCACTCGTCACGTCGGGAGGGGCGGCCGGAACTCAGCACAGCTCGCAGCGCGTACTTTGGGGACAGAGGCTGGACCGGAGCGCCCGCCCTCCCGGGAGGCGGCGGCCGATTCCCCGGAGGCTGATGCGAGTGTCTTTGCAGGACCTGCCAGACAGGGCTCCAGGCTCACGAGACGCCAAGAGCCAGATGGGTATTATAAAGACAATACAGACTTCTTAAAGGGAAAATCACCATGCCCTATGTAAGCGTCACGTGTTTATTAGGACTTCACTTGAAGCAGTTCAAAATTATGTCCATACATGAGCATACCCACACACAGACAGACACACAGACACAGACACACAATGTCTCCCTGCAACAGCTTCCTCCCTGGTCAGCTCAGAGGTGCTCGATGACGGGAGCGGTGGCAGCGCCGTGCTCAGCGCCAGCTTACCTTGAAGAGATCGGCGACTATCCCGTAATCGGCCACCTGGAAGATTGGAGCTTCTGGGTCTTTGTTAATGGCCACAATGGTCTGTGAAAAGAAACAAGAAGTTCGTTCTTTGTCAAGAAAATAGACCACGTAAACGGAGAGTTCTATGTTCCCTTCCCTAATGCCAAACGCACAGGATTGTATAGTCTGACTTAACATACAGGCCACACGACAGGCCATTCCAGGCCCTGAGGAGCCCCTCAGAGCGACGGGCATCCTCCCCTAGGACACCGGAGCTGGAGCTCAGTTAGTCCAGGAAACTACATCTAGAGGAACATGCCACAGGAAAGACGGGGGGCAGAGACGTAAACCCGGGCTCCCCTCTGAGCCTCAAATCCAAAGTCACAGGACAAACACCCTGAGTCACAGGCTCCGATCTGGGTGGAGCGTCTCTTCTGGGCACACAGAGCCTGTGCCCTGCACTGCCGAGGCATGTTGACCGAACGCTGGGAAACCATTTTCCTCGCTAAGCATCTGCAGTTTAATCATCTGAGAGCTTTTTCATCCCTCTATAGCAAAGTTACTTCTTTTAAAATATATATATTTTTTTATTGATTTCAGAGAGGAAAGGAGAGGGAGAAATAGAAACATTAAGGATGAGAGAGAACCATGGATCAGCTGCCTCCTGCACGCCCGCTACTGTGGATCGAGCCCGCAACCCGAGCACGTGCCCTTGACTGGAATCGAACTCGGGACCCTTCAGCCCACAGGCCGACGCTCTATCCACTGAGCCACACCAGCTAGGGCTCAAAGTTACTCTTAAAGAAACAGCACATAACTGTGGGCAAGGAACCACAGAAATATTTAAGAAAAACGATTTGGGCTGGTTAGTTTTTCGGATTACTAAAACAACATTCCTGAATTACCAACTGTACACAACGATGATAAAATCTGCTTACACCCTAGAACTTTCTTTCTATGTCCTTACAAATGCATGCTCTTCTTCCTTTGTTTTAAAAGCACAGATTGTATTCAGCCATCACAATACGCATATTGTTCAAAGTGCTTTCATTACATTGATTCATTTGATATAACACATATTCTTTCAACTAAATCACAATGCTAATTAAACTGCAGCTATCAGATTTATGAAAGCAACTGTCAGATCTAAGCCAATCACTCTGAAGTCCCGTGCCAGAGCTTATCCAAAATGACAACCAGACTGTCGTGTCCCCACAGCAGACCGTGATGACAGGGCTGTGTCTTTCTCAGCTGAGCACCAGCATGCCGTGCAGGTACGCGCTGAATAAACATCTGCCGACTGCGTGGACAGGCGACGTCTTGGCTCAAGTTTACTCCTGAGGATTGTCCCCACACTGGTCTCCTCACTCCCGCTGCTCCCTTTTTGCTGGGGCGGGTACCCTCTAGTCCACCTCCCACCCAATCCAGCCCTGTTGGCATGGAGCGGGAACGTTCACCAGGACCAGCTTGGCAGCAGTCTTATTCTCGAGAAGCAGGATTCTGGGGGTGTCCGAGCTGGCCCGGCTAAAAGTCGGATTCACGGCTGCTGGTGTGGAGTGTTTCCCTTTAACGCAGCCACAAGCTTTCCCGCTGGCACTGCTGTTTCAGAACTCCGCAAAACCGGACTGGTTTGAGGCAATGCGTTTAGTTACAGAAGGTGGTGCGTGTGACCTTCCGAGGCAGAAGTTGAAGTTTTATTACCTTTTACATCCAACTTCCACCCGAACGGATAAAAGCCGGAGCGTCAGAAGCATCTCTGACGTCATGACAGACTCAGTTCCTAGTTCAGACTGGACACTGGGACGCAGGGACCGATGTCCATGCTCTGACAGACGCTCCCAGAGCCGCGGCACAGGCCTCCCAGAATGCCCTGCAGCCAGTGGGAATCGGTGTTCCCTCTGTGCACTGTATTTTAAAATTACTGCAGTATGAAGACACTCCAACTCAAAATGTGTCCATCACACCTCAACAACCCAACCCAAGAAGAGGGGCCTTTCTAATGTATGGGGGGACTCTTAGGGAACCAGGGTGAAGCAGATGGGGGTCAGAACCGCATCAAGTTGTTTCCACCCCACGTTCTCTACCCACAGGCGGTCAGAGCTGAAAGGGACCTCAACATGTGCACTGGGCAGGCAAGGAGCTGAGTGCACACGGGACACGCCCTGAGGTCAGCTAGCGCTGGCGCGGGATCGGGTCAGGCCTTTTTCCAGGCACGGCACCGCCTCTCCTGCATCCTCAGGTCCCAGATCTATAGGAACGGCTGAACGTCACGCGCTGTGAGATCCAATTTCATAAACAGGAAAGTTTATCCACTTAGCAGCACTACTGCTGTGTGCTTACCTTGCTGTCTTTCATCCCAGCTAAATGTTGGATGGCTCCGGAGATTCCTACAGCAATATACAGCTCCTGGAATGAGAGAGGCCGCATCATCGATACGTACTTACCAGTAGCCCTGCACACGAATCCGTGTGCCAGTAGCTCTCTGTGGGGCCTGGCAAGCATTCCGCCAGGCCGCTCACGCTGCCTGCTCTTAGCGGCCGCCCCCCGGGACTGGGGGACTCCAGAGGGGCTGAGAGGACTGGGTGCTGCCATCTTTGTGACGCAGTGATGGTTAATTTGCATAGTACCCTTTTATTAGATAGAATGTTATATAAAAGGACATTTGTTAAGTTGTTAATCAAAATACACTTACAGAGAGAACCAAGATGGCGGCAACATTAAACAACTAAACTGCGCCACGCACAACAATTTCAAAAATACAACTAAAAGACAAAGCATCTACCACCCAGAACCACAGGAAAGCTGGCTGGATAGTAGATTTACAACTAAGAAGGAAAAAGAAAGAACAAACGCGGAAGGGCTGAGGTGCGGAGGCGCGTGAATCGGGCTGGTGGCGGGCGACGGGACGCGCGGCTTTTTTTCCAACCCGAAGGGAGACGAGCTCCCGATCACTCTGAAATCCAGTTTCTGGGGACATGCGGGGCACCCAGACACCTACGGGGAGAAGCTGGACTCTCGGCCATCGGGTCGGAAAGTGAGAGTGACTTTCTTGCAGAGGTGCGCCCAGCAATCAGTGTTTACTGCGCTGGAGCATGGGACGTGGGGACTTGGAAACGCGGAAAGGCAGAAAAGGCAGACTAGCAGCCATTGCTGTTTGCCACGCCCTAGCCTAGTGACGCCCTGAGACCCGCCCCGCACATTCTACAAACCCGCCCAGGCTCCAAACAGCAGCTTTTGCATATAAATGGCCTGCCCTGAGGCAGCTTAACCAAATTAACTGCAGCTCCAGTCAGACTGCTCCAAAACCACTCAAGCAGGAGGAGAAAACTGCGGTTTTTGCTGTAACTCCTGCTGAATGGCTTCAGACAGTAGCTGACCTGCACCCCATTGGAGACCCAGAAACGAGGGCATCTAGTGGTCGGTGTGAGACGACACCAGATTTCAACCACTCTCATAAGGGACACATTCAAGAGGCAGACTTAGTGAACGCCAAAGCCTTGCTGCACCAAGACCCGGCCCATAAACGTGTCTCCTACACAGCAACTCTTCCTTTATAGACACAGAGGGTCCGCACGGCCAATTGGCCTGGAGGAAAATTCCTCCCAGTGACACCAACAACAATCAAGACTTAACTATACAAAGGAGGACCAAGATGGAGGCATAGGGCGGACGCCTGATTGTTGCCTGCCACAGCAATTTTGAAACTACAACTGGAAAACAGAGCAGACACCATCCAAAACCACCGGAGGGCTGGATGAGCGGATGCTCTACAACTAGAATAAAAGAGAGGGGTACGCGGGATGATGCTGATGCTGGTGACCCAAAGATCACACTTTAAGAACTACGGCTCAGGTGACACAATGGCGGCCTGGAACGTGTTCGGCGCAGTTCCCCCGGCGGTCTCCGGCTGAGGGGATGGCTCCGCTCGCTGCCGAGCACGGACAGACGAGCCACTGGGAGACATGGGGTGGGAGACTCCGCGCTTGCTGACCTCTGAGTCCTTCGAGAATCTCTGCGCCCTGGAAGCGGCCAGGTGCGCACGCCCGGCGACCGGCCACCGCTGCAGACCCGAGCGCCGTCGCAGCCACCCCGGACCAGCCCGCCGCCGCGCACCGGGCGCACCGGAGCTTCGCCGAGCCCGCCGCCCAACGAGTTCTGCGGCAGCCGCCCCGGAGCTTTGAGAAAATGGCAGGAGGAATTGCTGAGAAGGAATTGACCGATGGGAGTTGGGATCGGGAAGACGAGGCCCCGCTGGGTTCCGGATCCAGGAGCGCTTGCCCAGTGACCGGCCGCCGCTACAGACCCGAGCCCGCCGCCGCGCACCGGGCGCACCAGAGCTTCGCCAAGCCCGGCGCCCAGCGAGTTCCGTGGCAGTCGCCTGGAACTTTGAGAAAATGGCCAGAGGAATTGCTGAGAGGGAATTGACTGACAGGAATCGGGATCAAGAAGATGAAGCCCCGCTGGGTCCCTGGTCCGGGTGAGGCCGTGCGCCCCTGGGTCCGGGCGAGGCCACGCTCCCCTGGATCCGGGTGAGGCTGCATGCCCCTGGGTCCGGGTGAGGCTGGGTCCTGGGCCCGGGTGAGGCCGCACACCCCTGGGTCTGGGTGAGGCTGGATCCCGGGTCCAGGTGAGGCCGCGTGCCCCTGGGTCCGGGTGAGGCCGCGCGCCCCTGGGTCCGGGTGAGGCCACGCGCCCCTGGGTCCGGGTGAGGCTGGGTCCCGGGTCCGGGTGAGGCCGCGTCCCTGGGTCCGGGTGAGGCTGGGCCCCGGGTCTGGGTGAGGCCGCGCCCCTGGGTCCAGGAGAGGCCGCGCCCCTGGGTCCAGAAGAGGCCACGCGCCCCTGGGTCCAGGTGAGGCTGGGTCCCGGGTCCGGGTGAGGCCGCGCCCCTGGGTCCGGGAGAGGCCACGCGTCCCTGGGTCCGGGTGAGGCCACGCGCCCCGGGGCCTGGGTGATGCTGGGTCCCGGGTCCAGGTGAGGCCGCGCCCCTGGGTCCGGGCGAGACCAAACCAGAGGGAGTCGGACCTGCATTACCACCATTTGTCCACCACCCAGAGCTAAAAAGTCAGTGCCGACATGTACACATAAGGAACTGGTGGAAATTGAAATTGGGTCTCAAAAGAACTGTTGGTCCAGAAAGAAACTCACTACAGACTGATTCATTTGCCTGTCAGCATAACTATTATTGCTCGTCTCACATTCGGTTCTTATAAGTATATTTCTAGTAACACATGATCTCACTCATCTAGGGGAAATGATGAACAACATAGACTGATGAACAAGAACAGACCCAGAAACAAGGAGGCATCGACCGGACTGTCGGGCCTCAGAGGGAGGGTAGGGGAGGGTGGGGGTAGGGGGGAGAGATCAACCAAAGGACTTGTGTGCATGCATACGAGCCTAACCAATGGTTAAGGACAACAGGGGGGTGGGGGCATCCGTGGGGAGGGGTGGGGGATGGGAATGGGGGGGATGCGGACAAATATGTGACACCTTAATCAATAAAGAAATTAAAAAAAACAAAAACAAAAACACAAAATACACTTACATTTAGGACACCCAGGCCAACAAGTTCTAACATAAAGAAACTGTCTCACTAACCCTCTCCTAAGCATATTCGCAAAGCATCATGGGAAAGGGTCACAGTTCTGCAAGTCCTTCCGACACACGCATCCACATCAGAACTCAGCAAGTCTTCAAAGCCTCCCCAGCCCTAGCTGTTTGGCTCAGTGGATAGAGCATCAGCCTGTGGACTGAATGGTCCCGGGTTTGATTCTGGTCAAGGGCACATGCCCGGGTTGTGGGCTCAATCCCCAGTGGGGGACGTACGGGGGGCAGCCGATCCATGATTCTCTCTCATCATGGATGTTTCTCTCTCCCTCTCCCTTCCTCCCTGAAATCAATAAAAAAGTATATTTTTAAAAAGCCTCTCCATGTGCATCAGAAAATACTAATGACATTGTTGATTCATTCCAACAGTAAACGTCCATATAAATACAATCTAAATGAAATTTCCTTACCCCCCCCCCCCAAGAAGTGAATGCTGCTTGTTGCCGTTAACCATGCCCCGGAGGAAGCAACAGATTCTGGGCCAAACCAACCAAGACAGGGCTCCAGGGCCTTTCCGGCCTTCCCGACCAGCAGCACAGACCCCAGGCCCTCACTGACCGGCCTGCAAACAAGGGTTTCTGATAAATGCAAAAGCATTAGAACCACAGCTGAGACGAGTCCTGGGTCCTGGCTGCTTCCTGCGACTGTGGCTCTCCGGCAGAAAGGAGGCGATGAGAGAACACCGTCGGTGCCTTCCCATGGCTCAGGAGGCATTTATGCACTTCAACACGACAGCCGTGCGCACCAAACCCTCCGCGGGAGGCTGCACCAAACCCTCCACGGGAGGCTGCACAGCTCTCTGCGGGGACCTAGGCCACCCCTACCCTGAGGCACTTTCCCCACATCAGACAGTGAGTCAGAAAGATAATCTGGAGCGAAAATGAGAGGCATGTTGGGGGAGAACAGCAGTTAAGGGTTCAAAAAGTGGTGAGATGAAGAAGGGAACAGGACAGAGGAAGGGGGTGGTCCTGGTGAGACTGAAGCCCCAGCGGCCTCAGGAAGGAGGGGACCCGGAGGAGGGCGAGCCCAGGCCCACAGCAGCTGCAGCAGCACGGCCAGCCATTCTCAATCAAGGACGGGGGCGGGGGGGGGGGGGGTAGTAACGCGCCGGGCAGGGCAGCAAGAGGACCGGGTTACTCTGAAATAGACAGCACTTCACTACAAACCAGGGCCCGCAGAACAAGGCACACATCCTCCTCCTCTGTCAAAACCGGACAAAGGCTGCAGCTGCAGACCCGCCCACAGAACAGGGGCCGGGTCTACCCCGCGGCTGGGACGGAGCTGCCGTCAGGGTGGTCCCACAGAGGCTGCAGGGGCACCTGACACTGGCCCGGAATCTCGCTGCCCAGGTTAAACCCCAGCCCAGCCCTGACAGACCTGTCACTGGGCCCGTTCTCTAGCCTCTGGGACCCAGTGTGCTGGTCTGAAAAGGCTCAATTATGAGAATCCGACTTCACAGGTTCCTGAGGCTTGTCCTCAGCTTAGAGCCCAGCTTCCCGAGACCCTGGCGGCCACTCGAGTTAAGGTGCGGTTCCTCAGAGCTCCGTGCAGAGCTGAGCAGCGCGGACACGGAAGGACTCTGGAGGGAAGCGTGATCCTATCCGTCACTGTACATCTTCGTTTGTATGACAGTGATTTCCCAACAGATGGCAGTAAGTAACTTGAGAATGGGGTGCTTTGCCCTAATTCATACAAACAGGTGGCATGGACCAGCAGGCTGGCAGGGCGGCCAGAATCCCCTGGGTGCAAACACTGTCCTTTCCTCAGTGTCCACATGAGGGAGGAGCTGAGAAGCAATGTTAACGGTGACTTTACGGTGTTGATACTCTTCCTGTACCTTCCAGGTAGTAAACCACTAAGGTTAATAAATCCTATATAATAAAAGGGTAATATGCAAATTGACCCCAACGGCAGAACGACCAGAATGACCGCTGGGCCAGTCACTGTGAGGCACACTGACCACCTCTTGGTCCCTTCCCCCGGCCGGCAGGCTCCGATCGCCTGATGGCCACCTGCGGCGGGGGCAGGGCCGGTGAGTGGGCGGGAACTTAACTCTCGGTCCCTTCTCCTGGCCGGCCATCAACTGATCACCCGATGGCAAACGGGGATCTGGGGGTGGGTGGCGGCAGGGGGTGGGGCCCACTGTGGGCAGCTGGGGAAGAGGCCCTGATCGCAGGCCAGGCTGAGGGACCGTACCCGTGCAGGGGTTTCGTGCGCCGGGCCTCTAGTAAGACAATAAAAACCTGTACACAATCCAGGAGACACTGTAGTGTGACAGAGCGCTGGCCTTGCGCAGCCCGACCCTGAGAGGCCAGAGGCCTTTAGAGGCAGGAAGCGGACGCCCGCTCTCGTCACCTCTGCCACGGGACCCACTGTGCAGCGGTCCCGGCCTCCCTGCTGCCGCGGTCCTCCGGCCAAGGAAGCTCACAGCAGGTGAACTGGTCCAGCTTGAGGACAAGCCTACACGTCTGAGAGGCGGGAAGGTGCCTGGAATGAAATCTGAATCCCGGGAGAGCAAGCACGTGGCGGTGAGTTTGACACGCGTGTGCTAGGGGAACCCAGCCGGCTGCGGAGCCACGGGGTCAGAGTGTTCTCTGGCCAGCGACGTGGGTTTGGGCTGCGTTCTTCAGAGGACAGTCCTAGCTTCACCCCTGCCTCGCCCTGACCTCGTGCAGGAGACCTGCCCTCCGGGAGCCAGGGCGGAAGCATGAGGGGAAAGCTGTTGTCTGCCTGCACTGCGACTTCTGCCCAGCACCGCTGTTAAATCCAGAAGACATGCAATGTAATGTGAGCCACGTTTAATTTTAACTCTTCTATTAGCCTCATTAACGTAAAAAGAAGCAGGTGAAACTAATTTTAGTCAATTCCTATTCAGACTACCCACACCCCTAACGGGAGCGTGCCGGACAGCACAGATCCAAGGTGCTGGGGAAGGAGCTGGGGAGAGCCTTCGGGTGAGTGCGCTCACAGGGGCCTGTGGAGCCTGGTGGGAAGGGAGAGGAGGGACAGAACGCCTTGAGCCCGTGCCTGTGCTGGTCAGAACAAGACCGCTCACAGGCACAGGGCGTGCTCAACTCCGAACCAGCATGGAGGTCGGCAGTGTCGCACGCTGAAGACCAGCAGGAGCGGCAAGATCAAGCAGGGGAGTCACAGGTTCAGGTCGTCTGGGCATCACAGAACACCAAGAGCAGTCGAGCCTACTGGTCTAATACAGCAAATTTACACTCTGAAGAGAAACTACCACATTTTTTCTCTAATAAGTTATATTTTTTCTTAAAACTCTAGAACCTGAATAAAAATATATCCTTAAAAACTCACACTTCTCAAAGAAAAAAAGAAAAAAAGGGGGGGCACCTAAATAATCTGAGTCAATAAATTAAGAATTTTAAATATCTGGAACAAAATACCAACAACAACAACAAAAAAGAGTGAGCACAGGTGTCCCCCTTGTAATCAACTGCAGTCCAAAAACATTAAATGAAAAATTCCAGAAATAAACAGATTTCCCAGATTTTAAAAATTAAAGTGTAGCTGACATCCGATATTATATCAGCTTCAGGTGTACAACATAGCGATTCACATCTCTGTGCCTCACAACGTGAGCGCCATGGCGAGCCCACAGACCTTCCATCGCCATACAGTCACGGCACTGTTAGCGACTATGCTTGACGTCCCCGTAACTTCCTTACTTTACACCTGGAAAGCCGAACCTCCTAATCCCCTTCGCCTCTAATTCACAAGTGCTGAGTGCCGGGATGAAATGTCACGCTGTTTCCGAAACATCTTCAGATGATGTAATGTTCCTGACGATCACACACACTTATCTATTCAAGTTCTCGTCTCAGTAGCCACTTACCAGTATTTGAGTTGGGTTTTCTGTTTTAGTAAGAACTCCACTTGTAGAGTTATCTTTATAAGGTAACTTACTCAACTCCTATTCTAATACCATATATTTTAAGTGAATAAAGTGATTCATGTATTAATATCTTACTGTGCCTAATTTATCATAGGTATGTATGTACGGGGGGGAACAGTGTACAGGGTGGGGCAAAGGTAGGTTTACAGTTTGAGTTCATGAAACACAGTTAATTATTACTATTGTTTATCTTCATCTGAGGATATGTTTATTGATTTTAGAGAGATAGGATGGGGGGAGAGAGACAAACATCGATGTGAGAGAGAAACATTGATCGGTTGCCTCCCGTATGCACCACAATCGGGGATCAAACCCATAACCTTTTTGGTGTACGGGACAACACCCCAACTGAGACAGCCAGGCCACACAGTTTATTCTTGTATTATATTAATTACTAGAGGCCCAGTGCACGAAATTTGTGCACTGGGGGTGGGGGTCCCTCAGCCTGGCCTGTGCCCTCTCGCAGTCTGGGAGCCCTCAGGGGATGTCCGACTGACGGCTTAGGCCCACTCCCCAGCAGTTGGATATCCTTAGCGCTGCCATGGAGGCAGGAGAGGCTCCCGCCATTGCACTGATCACCAGGGGGCAGCTCCTGCATTGAGCATCTGTCCCCTAGTGGTCATTGTATGTCATAGCAACCGGTTGTTTCCCTGTTTGGTCGATTTGCATATTAGCCTTTTATTATATAGGATTGTATTACTTTCTATATGAACAACTGTAAACCTACTTCTGTCCCATATATATATAGGGTTTGGTACCACACTGGGGTTCTTGGAACATACACTCTGTGGATAAAAGATGACGACCATGTAACAGAAAATGTGGGATGCACTTAATAGTAATACTTAGGATGACAGAAAATTAGTGAGCTAAGATCTCGACTCAAGGAAGTTGAAAATGAGCAAGTGTAAGAAACCATTTGTTCAGTCACTAGTATCTATATCTATATATATAAAAGCCTAAGCGACTGTCAGACCAGTAGCTATGACGCGCAATGACCACCAGGGGACACTCAACCCAAGAGCTGCCGAGCTGCAGTCACTTGGCAGCTGCGGTTCTCAGGTGATGCACTCAGAACCAGAGAGGAGGGAGCCCGATTCCGGGGTGCATCACCCAAGAACCGCCCTCTTGCAATCCGGGACCCCTCGGGGATGTCGGAGAGCCAGTTTCGGCCCGATCCCCACAGGCCAGGCCGAGGGACCCCACCAGTGCACAAACACATGCATCAGGCCTCTAGTAACTAAACAAATAAGGTCAGAGAGAAAAGGGTTCAGGTCCTGACTCTTCCACTCACCATCTGTGTTCTTGGGAGTTACTTAACCTCTCAGGGTTCAACTCATGTGCGAGAAGGAGGTAAACACGAGCAGCTAATCGGAGTGCTGTGATGATGAAATGACACCATGCGTGTCAAGTGCTCACGGAATGCTACAAGAGTGAGTGCTGTTAGTGCTGTCAGCATTACTTAATGATCACAGGACTTTACACTAAAAGTTATAACGACAGCCACCTGTCATATGAATTCCACTTTACTTGAGTAGTTTAAACTATTAGTCTCTCAAAGAAATTTCTTATTACCGTGACATAGTTCTCCTGGGATAATGTACTGGAAAAATGTCATTGATTCCTGTGGGTTCCTTTTTTGAATAAAAAAAATTTTTTAATTGATTTCAGAGAGAAAGGGAGAGGGAGAGAGA
Organism: Cnephaeus nilssonii; assembly: GCF_951640355.1. NCBI lineage: Eukaryota > Metazoa > Chordata > Mammalia > Chiroptera > Vespertilionidae > Cnephaeus > Cnephaeus nilssonii. The sequence goes on along the minus strand of NC_137095.1, from coordinate 3,817,473 downwards.
GAGATAGAAACATCAACGATGAGAGAGAATCACTGATTGGCTGCCTCCTGCACGCCCCTCACTGGGGATCTAGCCCACAACCAGGTCGGGGAGGAGCCTGCAACCGAGGTACGTGCTCTTGATTGGAATCGAACCCGGGACCCTTCAGTCCCCAGGCCGACGCTCTATCCACCAAGCCAGTGATTGGCAAACCGCGGCTCGCGAGCCACATGCGGCTCTTTGGCCCCTTGAGTGTGGCTCTTCCACAAAATATCACGTGCGGACGCGCACGTACAGTGCGATTGAAACTTCGTGGCCCATGCGCAGAAGTCGGTTTTCGGCCTGGGCGAGTCTATTTTGAAGAAGTGGTTCTAACGCTGAGCCACACTCAAGGTGCCAAAGAGCCGCATGTGGCTCGCGAGCTGTGGTTTGCCGACCACTGCACTAAGCCAAACCGGCTAGGGCCTTTTTTGCATTTTTTTAAAGTAAGCTATAAAGTTATAATTTCTGCCCAACTTCCTAGACAGTGGTGGTTGAATGTGGGGTGAATTTCTTTATAAAATTCTAACATAATCTTTGCACAGGGATATGTATCCCATATACACATTATCAAGACATTAAAATGGTCATATAAAAATATGTAAGAGGTAAAATTTACACAAGTTTATGATATAAACTCATGCACGGACTCTTTTCTGGAATCGGGACAGTATTCTGCCTGCAGAAACCTCAATCTGCTTTACTTTAAACAAAGTAGAAAGATTTAAACATTTAGTTTTTTGTTTACATGAAACATGAATTTGAGTGGAGCGGTTAAATCTGGATCTGTAAGAGCAGAAAGGCCAAGCCAATATTGCTTCATCTCTTTAAAAATCAGGTTTAAAATTTCTACCAACAGCCTCCCTTTCTAAACAGAGTTGGGGAAGGAATATAAGAAACTACATTTCTTCGAAGATGAAAATTTAAAGACATCATAAGCAATTCTAACTAAAGTTCAGAGATCCAATGTTATGTTCTCAAAAACAATACCTATCACTATCTCAGACTAGACAACAGTTTTACAAAACGGCAAGCGCTCTCTCAACCTTGCTTACCCAGAAGACTACAGAGGCATAACCTTCAACAGCAACTGTTCCAGCTAAAACATAATACACACACAGGACAACTGCCAGGTTAGGAGTTAAATGGAATTTATTACAGCAAATAATGAATGTCTTTTGAGGAGTAGATTAACCTAACTATACTGTCTAATTACTGCAAGTCTCCTGCGCATTAGTATTGCTATATTTCATCTTGCTGCTCATTTAAAAGGACAGATTGTTTCTTATGTTTGCCAAACTGTGTTTAAGTCCCTTTTCTTTCTGGAAGAGGCCCCAGAATGCAGAGCACAGCGAGCTGCGGCTCTTTCCTCAGCGCGCGCCCCTCCTGTGCTCCCCTCCCGGGCAGGCCTGTGGCTGCCCTGAGCTTTACCCACAGGGCCTTGACCCACTCTTCGGTCTGAAGCTCAAAGCCAGTCCCATCCATCAAACAGCGCTCCTGGAGAGGACAGCACTCAGGACGACACGTTAGTCCTCAGTTACACGAGCTGTCTCGGAGATGCCAGCAACCACACTGCACTTTCTATACACGACAGCAATTATGACAACCACTCAAAGGAATGGGTATTATTCCCATTGTATAGATGGGAAGGCACAGCCTCAGGCAGGGTGAGTGAGTTGTCTAAGGATATATACACGATGCTTAACCCAAGTTTTTTTATTTTAAAATCAGTCCTTTCTCTACTATACCACAATAGCTCTTATTGTGACAGTACTGGTAGCTTTCACTGAAGTCACTCGTCTACTAAAAGTCTAGTATATATGTTTATCTAGGGAAAAATCTCTGGTTTATATATAAAAAGTACCATCCATTCTAGCTACCCTAGATGCTGTCCCTCGTTACTAAGGCACCAGTGGTCCATTGCCTCTGGTTCCGTACGCTGGACAGGGACACACGCTTCACCCTGCGGACTCCTCTCTCTGCCAGTCAGTCAGCGGGACACTCCTCAGCCAGGCCCCCCCACGCGCACCAGCGACAAGGCCGTCACGGAGACGGACTCCGAAGAGGCAAGACGTGGAAATTATTGCTTGTTGACTGTGGTTGATGCTCGTTTTAATTTATGTCCCTGTACTGAAAACCAGCTAATACTTTAGATGGAAACCTCTGCCCTGGCCGTCAGTGAAGCCCACACCGATGACTGCTAATGGGAGGCAGAGGCGGAGGCAGAGAACATTCCGAAGGAAGGGCGGCAGGCCTCGCCCAGCCCCGGAGGGCTCTCCCGGGAACGGGCCTTCCCAGGCTTGGTGCTCATCAGGCAGAGAATGGGGACCGGGGTTAGTCAGACATGTTCTGAAACCTAACTCACCCCGGGAATGGGGTCTCCATCCTCTTCCTGCTGATCACTCTTTCCCCAGCTCCCGGGGGACACGCCCAGAGCAGATGGCTGCTCACAGGCTTCAGCGTGTACTTCACTATTGCTTTCAAACTGTAAACTTAATAACCCAGTTGCTCAAATACAAAGTTAAAAAGATCTTTTAAAAAAAAGGACATTATATTGTGGCTCACAACTCAAAAGTTTAACTGAAACTCAGAAAACGTGAAATTTCAGCTCTTCACCTTTTAGTACTGGTTTTAAATTATGGGTTTTGATCACATAGGGTGCATAGGACCTGAAATAAGGTTTTCTTAAGAGAATTTTTTACAGTAAAGTATAATTTTTAATATTGAACTATTTTACAATTAAGTGCTTAGTATTAACTTGCGCTTCTACATTATTTCACAGATTTTTCAGCGTGGGAAAATATTCCCCAAGTACACTTAGAATGAGAGAAAGCCAAGTATATTATTAGATACATTGTTGAAATTATTCAGATTAATTTATATTGAAATATTGGGTAAATGACACCAAAATACTTAAGATATATAACCAATCTAGTGCAAAGCTTTGCATTTCAGGTTAAATAAAAAGTTTGACTATCAAATATTTTATCATTACGGCTTCCCAAGTCAGTTAGAACATGCTAGATCGTATAGACCAGCACAGAATCCTGGCGTAGTGAGGAGCTCTGAGGTCGTCTAAGCCATCTCTACGCGTACCAGTGAGAAAACACCGAAGCCCAGGAACAGCTCCCCAGGACCGGCTTCCAAGTACTCCCTTCACTCACCATGCTGCTCCCTTCCCAAATTACTGGGAAAAGTAGGCCACTGCTTAAGCACAGCCTTTCTTGATGTTTAATCTAAAATTATGATCAGCCCTGGCTGGCTTGGCTCAGTGGATAGAGCATCAGCCTGCGGACTGAAGGGTCCCGGGTTCGATTCCGGTCAAGGGCACATGCCCAGGTTGTGGGCTCGATCCCCAGTGGGGGCGTGCAGGAGGCAGCCGATCAGTGATTCTCTCTCATCATTGATGTTTCTATCTCTCTATCCCTCTCCTTTCCTCTCTGAAATCAATAAAAATATCTTTAAAATAAAGAAATGAGTGATAAAATTAAATTAAATTATGATAACTTCTATGCCAAGGAGCTCATGAAAGCTACAAAGTAGCCAGAGAAAAACAGTTTGGAGGCTCCTCAAAAAGCTAAGCACAGCCCTAGCCCCTTCTGCTCAGAGGTTAGAGTGTCGGGCCGCAGACTGAAGAGGCGCAGGTTCGATTCTGGTCAAGGGCACGTGCCTCGGTTGCAGGCTCAATTGCTGGCTCTGGTCAGGGCACGTGCGGGAGGCAACCAGCAATGTGTCTCTCTCACACAGATGTTTCTCTCTGTTTCTTCCCCTCCCTTCCACTCTCTCTAAAAATCAACGGAAAAAATATCCTAGGATGAGGATTAACAACAACAACAAAAAGCTAAATACAGAATTACTATATGGCCCAGCAACCCCACTCCTAGGAGTAGAACCTAAAGAACTGAAAACAGGGACTCAAACAGATACTTGTAAGTGAATGTTTACAGCAGCATTATTGACAATGGTTAAAAGGTGAAAACAAAACAATCCAAGTGTCTGTCAACAAATAAATGAATAAACAAAATGTTTATGGAATATTATTCAGACATAAAAAGGAATAAAGTTCTTACACACACTATAATACAGATGAAATCCGAAAACATGCTAAATGGAATAAGACAGTCACGAAAGGACAAATAATGTATGATTCCACTTTTATGAAATACCCACCAGCTCAGGCAAAATCACAGACATACAGGGCTGACCAGGGACTGGGGTGGAAGGGAGGAGGAGCTACTGTTTAATGGGTATGGAGTTTCTCTGTTTGGGGCGATGAAAAATTTTGGGTATGGTGATGATGGTGGCACAACAGTGTGACTGTTATTATTGGCACTGAATTGTACACTTAAAAATGACTAAATGGCATACTTTGTTAGATTTCACATCAATCAAAAAGTCATTAGAAAGTTAGAAAGCCCTGTCAGAAAACTTCACACAATTCTCCATCTTTAAAAAACATAATTCTAGAATCTGGTGTTTTTGACAATTATAAAATGTTATTAATATAATGTTTAAAAAATGACAACAACAATAAGGGGAAAAGGTACTACAGGATCTATGTGAATTCTCTGTCCTATCTTTGCAATTTTTCTGTAACTCTAAAACTGTTCTAAAAAATAAAGTTTATGGGGGAAAAAAGCCAAGCAGATTTGTGAAGTTCAGCCTAAGTTACAGAAAGATTTCCTTTTAGCACCTTCTAGAGTTATAAGAATTTCATTAAGTTATTAAAATATTCTTTTGTACAAGATGTTAGTACTCGTATCTTGGACCCTAAAGTGAACAAAGGGATGGAATTACATACGCTAAATGGTCAGTTATCCACTGTAATCATTTCCTTCTAGTACACGTCTTATGTTCTCCGACATTCATGTGCATGTTTATATCTGAAGCTATTCATGAGAAAGTAAATTAGTTTTAATATGAACCAAAAATACAGTTAGAATAATAAAAATTTAGACTAGTTCTATTCCTTTCAAGGTACCACACCAAGATAGCTACAACGGAGAGTGTCTGTCTCCTCTTACTGAGTTTCATGTCAGCTGTTAAACTGGATTGACAAGCGAGGTCAATATATCGTATCACTGGGATGCTTTCAAAGTTACTATATATGTAAAAAGAATTCAATAGACTCTCCAAACTTACAAATTTTAACTTTGTATATAAAATGGTAATGTATCAAAATTTTACTGACATAGTCCTCTGGAATAAATGTTTAGATAAATCAATCTAATCAAAATGAATCAAAGATAAAATCAGAAGTCAAAGATACAACTAATTTTTAGCAAATGAGTCTTAACTACGGCACAACCAGCGCATGTACTAAACCCCTGTTTACCAGCCTGCAGCCTCTCCGGGTCCTTGCGGGCTGCGCTGCAGGACTGGCCACCCAGCACGCAATCACTCGAAGAAGCACGCCACGCTCAGGGAGCTGTGGACGCCAGTCCATACGGCACTGCTCTCGGTCCTCTTGGGACTAGAACATCAATTGCTTTCAGCTAAATGCACTCACATATGAATATTTTAGTACAATTTAATGCTTCTATACCAAACCCAAAGGAATAAGGCATCAATTTGTGAACACAGTTCTCTGGGAGTTAAAAGCCACGCTGGATAATGCAGTATGAACAGGACTGTCAATCTGGAGCTTTTTAGCAGGTCAGAACAGCAGTCCCAGTTGTATACAAATGACTCGATCAAGTTTGTTCCTACACAGACTATCTAACATGAGTGAGTTTTCGAAAAAGAACCCCAGAAGCAAAATTTCTTGTGTTGATAAATTCTCCCCAAATGGCTTCTTCATCTAGTAACTACCCGCTTACTGTCACAATTATAAATGGGCCCTGATCTGTCAGTGAAACACCAAAATGTAGACAAAGAAACCTACCACCATGAAGCAGCAGCACTACATGTGAAAACCCCTTCCCTGGCACTCGGTAACAGGCTCCATCATGACTGCAACATGCTTCTAAGCCTGACGGTGAGGAAGGTAAGGTCAGCACCAGTTTCCGCAGGCAATCCAGAAAAAAATGTAACTAACCTGGGAACTGCCACTGGCCAGGCTTCAAGCCATTCTAACTCTAATCATGGCATAAATCTGACGTTTTATTAAGCTCAACAAATGTTAATGTGCTAACAACATCCAATGACATTATCAGACATCAGTTAAAGAAATAAGAATTCAGCAGTATCTGTTATTTCAAAAGAAAAATAGTCTCTTAGCAAATGAGGATTTGTAATAGTAACTGCTGGGCACAATTTTAAGTGTTTTACAAATATCAACTCATCAAAACTTCGTAACTACCAAACGAAACAGTGACTTTTTTTTTATTGATTTCAGACAGGAAGGGAGAGGGAGAAAAAGATAGAAACATCAATGATGAGAGAGAATTATTGACCGGCTGCCTCCTGCACAACCTCCACTGGGCATCGAGCCTGCAACCCAGACATGTGCCCTGACCGGGAATCGAACCGTGACCTCCTGGTTCCTAGGTTGATGCTCAACCACGGAGCCACGCCGGCCGGGCTAAAACAGTGACCATTATCGCCACTACACAGCTGACAAAACCGGTACAGAGAAGGTAAGCAGTTGTCCGAGGTCGCACAGTAAGCAAGCGGTAACACTGAGAGCTGGACTCAGGCACCTGGCTAGAAAGTCTAAACTCTTAATCCTTTTAACTATTATCTACAGGCTATTGTGGGGAACTTCTCTAATCTGACAAAGAATGTCTACAAAAAACAGACAGCAAACATACCTAGTAGTGGACTAGTAGAGGGATTTCCTTGAAAATAAGAATAAAGATGTTTATCATCGCCACTTTACCTAACAATATCCTAGGAGCCATAACTGACACAGTAAGAAAATTACACAAAATTTCATTATTCCCAAACAGTGTATGTATAACCTCAAGAGAATCTACAGAAAAATAAGAGCAGTATATAAATATCAACTGCATTCCTATTATCTATATACCTTTATAAAGAAATTATGATACCATCTAAATAAATGGAGAAATAAAATCATGGTCACAGACAGAAGACTAAATATTGCAAAGACATTGACTCCCCAAATTCACTGATACATCCAATGTTCCTCACTTGAATTTTTGCTATCTGAATATTACTGCAACTTGTTCTTTTTAAACGCAAAAGTCACTATCAAATGGGAAAAAAAGCTATAATGAATGTGCATGAGTGCACATTTACGGTGCTTCTGTGTCTGAGAGAGACTGTCTGGTCCACGCAGCAATTGTCTCTCAGCTGTTTCCCTGGCAGGATCGTATCTTACGTTCACACTGTATAACCACAAGTAGTAAGAAGCCCAAAAGTCAGCCATTTTGAGATTTTAAAATGTCACTGCTTAATCTGAGGCTTCCAATGATTGACAGCACGTGTTTCTGGGGTCCCAGGAGCCAAGCAGGGAAAACGGTCCATCACCTCTGGGGACTGACTGAGCCCCTTCTCCAGGTCCCGCCCACACACCTCAACTCCCCAGCGAGAGTCACCCCACTAGTCTCAATCAGTAAATTATTGTTTTAAATGGCCTTGGTTATTAGCTAATTATTATTTGCATCCATCATGTATGTTGAGTGTATTTTCTCAGTGTTTATTCACATCCCTCTCTGTTTAAAGGCTGCAGAATAGCTGATACCGCCCCCGCCCTGCATTGTCTAGGAACATACTAACTAATGACTGAATGTGAAACAGCTAAGAAATTGGTGTCTTAAAAGCTTCCTATTATGCAGAAAATGCCAGATGATTCTTACAAAAGTACTTAAATGGAAACTTTATAATTGAGGGGACATTATTTTAGGTTTTGGATTTACTGGGAACTAATTACAAACTTTATCTTTTAAAATAATAAGATGCAGACTTGGGTTCTCGGAAGCTTCAGTACCTACACAGCTTCAGGAGTGACTAAACTTGGGTCAGGTACACCGATATTTCCAATCCAATCCAACTGTGGAGCTTGACGAACTAACTCTAAAACTGCAGAGAAGGGCAGAGAGCCACGCTCAACTAGGAAACTTCATTATAAAGCTTCGGGTATAGCGTTACAGGGACACATACACGACTGCTGGCAGGACACAACAGAGGGCCCAGAAACAGACGTGTGTGTGTGTGTAAACTTGGTATGTAAGGGCTGACCTGTAGTGAAGAGGAATGTGTGATAAATGGTTACCTATATGAGGAAAAAACTGAATACCTACTTAACACCAAACATGAAAATCATATCAAGTAATTATAAACCAAAATTTAAAAGGCAAAGCTTTACAGGTGAATATTGTTATACCCTTATCTTGAGAAAGATTCCTTAAACAAGACACAAAAAGTATATAACAAAAAGAAAAAAATTACTTCAACAACTACATGGAAAGCTTCTCCTTATCAAAAAGAAATGAGTAAAGAAATGGAAAAGACATCTATAAACTGTTTATGTGTAAACAATACATAACCAACAAATGATTAGCATCCAAAATTAATAAAAGAACTTCCAAGAATTGATAAGAAAAAGGTAACTCAATAGAAAAATGAGCCAAAAAAAAGTATGAACAGGAAATTGAGAGGGAAAAAACCCATAAATGGACACTTAGCAAAGGAAAAGATCAGGAAAATGCAAACAACAATGAACATGAGATCTTGTGCCCATCAGACTATCAAACCTTTTTAAAAAAACTGGTAGCCCAGAGTGTGTGGCTCAGTGGTTGAGCACCAACCCATGAACCAGGAAGAGGATGGGAGAGATGTAACGTTTTTAAACTTTATTTTTATTGTTAACACTATTACAGATGTGCCGCCCCCTTGCCCACCTTCATCCAGCCCCTCCCCCGCTTCCCTCTGGCCATCACCACCGCTGTCTGTGTCTGCGGGTTTTGCATGTATGTTCTTTGGTTAATCTTGTCACTGTCCTTCACCCACCTCCCCTCCCCTCCGACAGCCAGCTGTCAGTCTGGTCCAGGGGTCCACGCCCTTGTACAGCAAAGGAAACCAACAAAATGAAAGGGGAACCTACTGAATGGGAGAAAAATATTTGCAAATCATACAACCTATAAGGGGTTAACATCCAAAATACATAAAGAATGCATACAGCTCTAGCCAGTTTGGCTCAGTGGATAGAGCGTCTGCGGACTGAAGGGTCAAGGGCACATGCCCAGGTTGCGGGCTCGATCCCCAGTAGGGGGCGTGTAGGAGGCAGCCAATCAATGATTCTCATCATTGATGTTTCTTCTCTGAAATCAATAAAAATGTATTTAAAAAAAAGCCCTAACTGGTTTGGCTCAGTGGATAGAGCGTCGGCCTGCGGACTGAAGGGTCCCAGGTTCTATTCCAGTCAAGGGGAGGTACTTTAGTTGTGGGCACATCCCCACTAGGGGGTGTGCAGGAGGCAGCTGATGGATGTTTCTCTCTATCCCTCTCCCTTCCTCTCTGTAAAAAAATCAATAAAATATATTTTAAAAAGAGAACTCATACAACTGAATAGCAAAATAGTAACAATAGTAATAATAACCCTATTTAAAAATGGGAAGACATACAGATGGCCAAGAGGCACTTGAAAAGGTCTCCACATCACTACATCTTCAGGGAAATACAAATCAAAACCACACACAGCACTCTTACTACTTCTCAACTTTTTGTAAGTTTGAAATTATTTCCAAATAAGAGGTTAATTAACAAATGGAGAGGAACGAAGTCTTTGTGCAACATAAGCTATAGACTGGTGGTTCCATATCGCTGGGTTAGAATTCTTAAAGGGAGCATGAATCCATAAACATACCAGGAAATGTTCCATATATACATGTTCAATGATCTCCTGTAAGCATGTTAAACTGCTGTGAATGATAACATAGAAATGTATTTAAAAGTGTAACTAGCGCTGGCCAGTGTGGCTCAGTGGCTAAAGAGGCAGCCCGTGCATCAAAAGGTCACTGGTGTGATTCCCAGGCAAGGGCACAGCCTGGGTCGCAGGTTTGATCCCCGGCCTCACATTGATGTTTTTTGTTTTCTCTCTCTCTCTCTCTTCTCCCCCCCTCCCTCCCTTCTACTCTTTCTAAAAATCAATAGGAAAAATATCGTCAGGTGAGGATTAACAAAAAGTGTAACTAAATTCATAGAATCTTTTGGATATTATGTTTTCTCAAAATTTTGACAATAAAAGGGAAATTATTTTGTGAGTATAATGAAATGTTTCCCCTTACTTGAAAAAACAGGGAACTTCTTACTATTTGCGGTGATGCTTTCAGAACTATTACAAGAGGTTTCTAGTAGAGAACACAGATCAAAATTTAATGAAGACAAATGAAAGTACTGTGTTCCGTTTTAAACACAAAGAAACACTGCATTATTAGCAGACAAGGGAGACGGCTCCATAGCAGGCGAGAACGTGTGGGGGAGATGAGACAGAGCTTCCGGATGTCCACAATGTAAACATGCCAGCGGTGGATGTGGCTGCCAAGAACCTGATGCAGTATTTAGTAGCATTAATTAGAATGTTATTTAGGAGGTAATAATCCAAACCTGCACTAGTCAGAACGATGTGAAGCAATGCATCAATGCTGGGCCTCAGGACTCCTGCCTACAGCCCCGAGGGAGTCCCTCCCGTCAGAGGAACCTCCTGGAGACACTGGGAAACCTGGCGAACACAGACAGTACCTGTTTAAGTCACCGGAGACCCGCCGGCACAGGCAGCACGGGAGGCCAGCATTTTGTAGGGAGGAAGGCATGAGGTGCGCTCACCATACACCTCTGCTCGTTCCCAACCGGAAAGCAGCCACGTGGGATAGAAACCTGCAGTCACATTAGTTGAGGAAACACACAGAGACAGTACCTGTGGCTGGAAAGTAAGGGAGGAAATCCTAGACGGAACCACAAACTGCTCAGAACTCTGGGTGGTGCCTGCATTAGACACGTGTGAGGTGCCCCTAAGCCATCCGGCAAGGACTACAAGAGAAGGCAGAGTCTGGAGTTTTATTTCTGCCAAGTTACCTGCCTGCTAAAATCAAAACGTAATATTCTCAATAGGAATGTAACAGAATCCACAATCTCCCTGCTATTCAATGTCTATAATCCAGAAGTACTAGGACAGCGATTCTCAAATAGGGTCTGCACCCCTGGGAGCCCCAAGACCCCTTGACCCCTCCAAGGTCAAGACTTTGACAGTGACATCCAAGTGGTCCCTGCCCTTCTCTCTCATCCTGTCACCACTGCACCGTGGGGTCTTCCAGCGACTACGTGACTTACGAGGAAATCATCACTCTGGTAACTACTAGATTGTACCTGTATTTTTGTGTTTCCTGAAAACTTTTAAGGTAACAGGTCTTTTAGTATAAATGTGAATGTTTAGAGAGATTAACGCAGTTCGTTCTCAGTACAGTAATGGTGCTCTTACAGTTATAACTGCTATCAGGTCTTTAACCCCATTATCATCCAATAAACTGACATCTGAAATCCCAAAGGTTTCCTTGTACACAAGCAGACACAACATTTGTTGTCTTGGATGGCAATAACACTTAATTTTTGAAAACTTTATATATTTTAAATTTTAAGCCTATTATTTTTTAAACTTTTTAATGTTTTTATTGATTTCAGAGAGGAAGGGAGAGGGAGAGAAATAAAAACAACTATGATGAAAAAGAATCATTGATTGGCTGCCTTCTGCGTGCCCCTCACTGGGGATGGAGCCCGCAACCCGGCGTGTGCCCTGACCGGGAATCGAACTGTGACGTCCTGGTTCAAACATTGAGCCCTGCCAGCTGAGCTGAATGTTTTATTTTTCACACAGACATGGTGAGTTTAAAAGCCAAAAATTATTTATTTTAGCTTTTCAGACCAGAAAGCAAAAAGTCAATTCTGAGAAAATAATTGAAAGTTTTTGTTGCCAAGAACAAAGTTTGAGCTTTTAGGTGGTAATTAGAATTCTAAAAAACTTGTATCCATGAATATGAGCTTTAAAGCATCTTTTAATAAGACAAGTGGTGATATTAGTAAATGTGATATTTTTGATATTGATAAAATATGGTCGACATCTGGAAGATGTGCAAACTCAGCAAACCATTATTTTCTAAATAGACAACGCATAATGTTGTAAGATGGCAAAAGATCCCTTCAAAGTGCAATACAGACCAATGGATTTAATGGAAGAGAATGAAAAGTTCATTGATATGGCTTCAGAATCCACACTTGAAATAACCTTTCCGAAATGACTACTTGTCAAGTTCTGATGTGACATTAAAGAACAATACCCACCATTTTCTGAAAAGGCTATTAAAATACTCCTTTCACCAATGGTGTTTTCCTTGAACTAAAACACACAATCCAAAAATTTTCCTAAAACCATAAAAGTCCCTGAATAGCCCCAGAAAACCTGACAAAGAAAAACAAAGTGGGAGGTCATGCTACCTGGTATCAAACTATACTACAAGGCCATAGTAATCAAAACGACATGGTATTGGCATAAAAACAGACACACAGAACAATGGAACAGAATACAGAGCCCAGAAATAAACCCACACCTATACGGTCAATTAACAGATAACAAAGGAGGGAAGAGCATACTGGGGTATAAAGACAGTCTGTTTATAAATGGTATTGGGAAAACTTAACAAATGCATGCCAAAAAATGAAACCAGACCACCTTCTTACATCATATACAAGAATAAACTCAAAATGGATTAAAGACTTAAACATAAAACTTGAAACCATAAAAATCCTGAAAGAAATCATAGGCAATAATATCTCTGACATTTCTCTCAGCAATATTTTTTCTGATATGTATCTCCTCTGGCAAGGAAAACAAACAAGATAAGCATATGGGCTTACATCCAACTAAAAAGTGTCTTCACAGCAAAGGAAACCAAACACAAAGACCACCTACTGACTGGGGAAGAGATTCGCCGATGGTGCATTCAAAATTTAATAAAATAGAAAATGAGTAAAAATATTCACAGTGCACGTATGTAACGAAGAATTTGTACATGGGTTATATACGTAACTCCTACGAAGAGATAATAAGACAAAGCATCCAATTCTAAAATGGGCAAAAGACTGAGCAGGCACTTCAAAACAAATTTCCAAGAAAATACTTACCATGTTGACTATTGTGAAATTTTGAACGAACATGTGATGGACAGGGCACTGAGATGAGAGAGATTTTTAATGGCTGTGACAATACAGGTTTTTCCACTCTCTGAAGGTAGTGTTCCAAGGTAACCTTCCGTTAAGCCAAATGGCATAAAACTAAGTAACTGTCATAAATGCAAATGGATAACTTTGTGCGCGTTCCCAGACCCCCACACAGCCTACCAAACCAGACCAAGCGACACGTGGAGCCGAAAGTAACGCCACGTGACAGGAAACGCAGCGCCACACTCGCCGTCCGGCCGCCACTGCCTCTGTAGCTGCACAACAAACACTGAGTATGATTCTCGCTTTTCACTTTTTTGTCCACAAAAGTCATAAATCCTCTTCAGATTTCTTCGTTAAACGAAACAGAATAGTAATGTAGGACTTTCGTGAAAGCAAAGTGGCTTGAGCCAAACTTTCAAAAAGCAGGAGATAGCAGTATCTCGTTTTTAAATACATTAAGACCACTCATTCCCTCCGCACGATAAATATTTAAAGTGGCTGAGAATCTTACTCACTGAAAACCTGTATCATCTAAGACAGTGGTCGGCAAACTGCGGCTCTGTTGACTAATGAGTTTGCCGACCACTGATCTAAGAAATGTGATGATCATTACGTATTTTACTGACTCAACTGTGAAACCAAAGCATTTCTTTTGTTAGCTTTGGACAGGTTTAACTGAGGAACTTCCTGGTATCACTTATTCATAAGTGATCATTACTATAGACTCATTATTTTTGTTGATTGATTTTATAATAAATAGGCTTTATAGCAAATAAATGTCAACGTGAACTTATAAAGTTTTTTAACAATGACACGCAAAGTGCTTTTACCAATTTTGTATTTCATGTTATGATATGAATTCTTCAAAAAATCTGAAAAACAATGGTGGATTTAAGGACAGCCAAGCACATACTGAGTCCCGGAAATCCACAGAGCCTGTGAAGAACACATTCACCATGGTAACGGCTAACTGCTTAAGCACACGGAACAGGACACAAATCACTGAGGTGAGTGTTCAACAAATGCACACAGGTCTTGTCCCCATATCCCTCTGCACAGCATATTTTATTGCAATACTTACTGGTGCTACTATTTTTCCTGTCTGTCCAACTTGCATGTCGTTGGGAACAAAGCCAGCATCAACAGCAGCACGAGAAGCACCAACTAAGGGGGGAGGGGAAATGGTCATTTTTTAAGCCTGATTATTCAGCTAGTTGGGATATCGCTGATAATTATAAAAAACAAAAACCCCAACACTGATACAGTGCAGTTAGAAATTTATTTTATTAAGGTCTTACGTCATCAACTCCTTACTTGATCAAGCCCCTTTATTTCTCAATGATTTTTAGCTTCTGTCACTTTCTCAAATACTAGTCTTCACTCTTGGAGATTTTAACACCCTGGATTCTTAGTTCCTTAAACGACTCGCCTCCAGTTACCTTGTCCCCCACGCTACCTCAGCCACACCATGGCCATACACCCCACCTTTCCATTACCAATATCCCTTGACAGCTTCCATCTCCACTGTCTCTCTGTGACCCCCTCTTCCTGACTGACTGCCTTCAGTACCAACTCCAACAATCCTCTGACCTCGCTGGGACCCACAATCCTATTCCCTGTCTTTCTCTCCTCATATGTTCTATCTTGCCTATAAATGATTAAGTACAATTTTAAAATATCATTAAATGTTCATTTCAATTGGTATGAGAGATTTATTTAGACCACCAATAAAGAGAAAAACAAGGGCATTCCTGACTCTGAAGTAGTCACTGAAGCTAGTATTTAAATTCTCTTAAAAACAGAAGAAACTACTAAGATTTGGCAAATTAAGTGTTGCATAAATAATAAAAAAGAGTGGAGACACCCACTCCTCACTGAATGCTATGCCATTATTAACTTGGAGACTAAGAGAAACTGTTTCAGAGAGAAACTTAAAAACTGGAAAAAGTAAAATAATTTTCAGCCTTGAGTGACATAGATAAATGAAATAATGAAAAGATTTCCAGTGAAAAGGGAAACAACTTTACCTGCAGCATGGAGTTGATCTGCCAAATCATATAACAACTTAAAGTTCTCTCCACTCTTCAAACCCCGACCTCATTAAAAAAGAAAAAAAAATAGGCAAATATAAACTCCATTCCACAACAATTTTGCAACGTTGTATACCTGAGTGATCTTCGCATTTCCTAACGGTCACCTTAAGCACGCCCCTCCCCCGAGAAGCCTGTCCTGTCTTCCCCGGGGATGCTCCTCTACTTCTGTAAAGCATTCGCACCGCTGTAATGAACTAACCAGTTAACTAATGGCATAGCCGACCTTTCAATCAGTCTTCCCCGCTAGAACAAAAACTCTTCAGCTGCAGGATCCATGTCTATCTCGGCCACTGCTATATGCACAGTATTCAGCAAAACTTCACTGAATGACTCTGTAGAGAAGTCATTGCACTAGCCTTCCAGCACCTTGCCAGCAAGAACCTGCTTTCCCTCCCTCCAGCACTGTGCATGGGCCTGGCATAGAACCGATACCCAATAATCACGTCTTGAATAAATAAGGGATGAAATGAGTCAGATACATCTTTTCAAAATGTTAAATTATTTCCTCTCAATGCCTCTTGCCAGTGCAAGGCTGTCCGGAAGCTTACTTACTTTGTTTGATGTTTACTTTGGAAAGATTTTAAAATCGTAGCAGACTTTATAAAATGGGTGTGTGTTTTTCTACAAACAGGAGCATGATATACAAAAAGAAGCAAGCTTGTGAACATTAACAGCTTTGATATTGAACGTGAAGAAACTTTCAGAGTCATTCATACAGAAGGACCGTGTAAAACACAGCAAGTTGAAACAAAGTAGTGTGAAGGGTGAGAATCATACCACACGGCCCCGAGATTCCCCCCAATTCTTTCTATGACTCACAAGCCAACCATACTCTTCAGAATAACTTGGAAGTCAGTCAATAAAACAGACACTAAGTTGTCAAGTTACGTTGATAAGCTCTGTACTATGCTCCCCCTCGTGCCAGGGACACAGATTTGCAACAGAAAGCCCAAATGGGGTATTAAGCTCATGATTTCATTTTCCTAATCGGTAAAATGGAAATAATACTCACAACTTACCTACTTCTCACATTTGAAAAAAAAATCTGTGCTCCTCTAAAATGAACATCAATAAAATCAAAGTATTTTAACCTGACATCATCTTTTAAGATCAATGCATTACAAATCTCACTTACCACCAGACACCACCACTTTGGCGCCAGTTAGCTCTGGTCTATCACTCTTGGTTAATTTCTGGTCGAGCCATTCTGATATCCCCACCGGGGAAGTGCTTGATGCTACATACAATGATAATATATATAACAAAACAATGACTATGAATTCAAGTTGTACAACAACAATTTTTAAGAGAAACACACAAAGAATTCCGTGAAATTTAAGTTTGTTAGTTACTGTACATTTTTTGGGCTCCCACTTACTCTCCGATTGTTTGAAAGACTAAAGGGACTAGGTTCTAGCCTTTACCTCATTAGCTGTATGCCTTTTGAGAAATCAGTTCATTCTGAGTTTACCTATAAAACTGAAATAACCCGGTCTATGCAGTTCAAATTAGATACTGTGTCTGTTAAAGTGTAGCACTGGCTACACATTTACTATTACATTCTTCCACTATGCAGAACCTCCCAATATCACAGCAGGAACAGTGAGAGGAGACAAAAATCTTAACATCCACGTAGCACACTAATCTTAATGGATCCTCTCTTTCCCACCGCTTTGATCTACCGAAGCAGCTATCCTTGTACCAAATACGATATGAAAAAGATGTCACAAACATTTCTTACTTTTGTGTAAGACTGGGGATATCATTGCAAGTTCTCTGCATTAGAAGTCTAACCAGAGCCCACCTCTTACGCTCATCTATGAAGAGGAAAACAAGAAACACAAACAAATACAAACTCACCCTTTTCAGAACTGGCACTGCCTCCACTTGTTGCTGCAGCTTCAAAAGCTGTCCCTCGGACAGAAAACACCTTCACTTTTTCATCACACTTCACTGTACATAAAGCATTTCCTGAAATACAGGTTTTTGTTAAAAAAAAAAAAAACAACAACAACAACCAGGAAAGATAACAAAGAAGTACTCCTTTGGTTCCGAATTGACTTCACAAACACAGGGCAGAAAGAACTGTGGGCCCCGTGTCTCCTACCTCTACTAGGTGCAGGGGGAAAGGCAATAACACTGAAGAAACCTATCAGAACGTATGTGTTTAACCTTGGATATATTTAAAAACAGGACACGGCCGAAACTGGTTTGGCTCAGTGGATAGAGCATCGGCCTGCGGACTCAAGGGTCCCAGGTTCGATTCCGGTCAAGGGCATGTACCTTGGTTGCGGGCACATCCCCAGTAGGGGGTGTGCAAGAGGCAGCTGATCGATGTTTCTCTCTCATTGATGTTTCTAACTCTCTATCCCTCTCTCTTCCTCTCTGTAAAAAATCAATAAAAAATAAATAAAATAAAATAAAAATAAAAACACGACACGTTGCTGACCTGCCTAGAAGCAACTACCTGAAACAGGAAACCACACGGATACAGCACACTCTTCCTACAAGGAATGTAAAGAAAACCCTCCTCCTCCAGAAACAACACCATCAGTGACTCCACAGGGTGAGCTGCAACCGCGGGAATAAAGTGCTCTGCACGCCTAGGGGGGAGCAGTGAACAGATGACAGGGCATAAGAAAGGAAGAGCGGCCTGGCCAGTGTGGCTCAGCTGGTGGCCATCTTCCCATGCACCGAAGGGTTGCTGGTTCAGTTCCCGGTCGGGGCACATGCCCGGGGTTGTGGGCTCCATCCCCATCGTGGGCATGCAGGAGGCAGCCGATCAATGCTGCCCTCTCGCATTGATGTTTTTCTCTCTTCCTCTCCATTCCTCTCTCTCTAAAAACCAGTGAAAATATTTTTGAAAATAAGAGTAAGAAGCGTAATAGAGATTTTAAAAGGTTTTGGGACTTTTCTTACAAATTAGCAATCACATTAAGAATAACCTAAACTATGACTAGATATTCCCCCTCAAACACTACTAAAGATTAAAGATGTGATTTGAGAGTGACCATTTATCCTGAAACACACAACGCCAATCAGAAAGAACAGCACAGTGTGCTCAGTCAAAGGCCAATCAACCAGAGAGACACTGAAATGAATTTCTTAGCACAGATGGAAATGGGAGGGAAGCAGCAAAGAAGACTGAAAATGCTATTTTTTTTAAAAAGAACCAAAAAGAAAGTGTTGCTTTTCCAGGTGTCACTTACACCTGTATTGAATTCTCACTGACACTGGAGAAACCTCCCTCTGTAAGCTGAATGACCAGGAAGGGAAGACCTGTGCTCTGATCTGTCAGAGAGAATGTCCTGTCCTGGTCATGCGAAGATGCTTCTCAGCAACCTTTAAGATGGTCCATTCAAAGCACGTGTATGGTTTTTTTTTTAAAAAAAATCCTGACTTCGAGATTAATTCCTGCCTGTAAAATTTACAAACATTTAACATTTTAAATTAATTACTTTCCTTTGGTACTCACCTGCATAAATAGTTCTCACAAATGTGTCAGGTGACTTGATTGCAATGATGTCAGAAATTGGGGCAACATCAAGTTTGGCTGCTATTCTGGGCAAAAGGTTCTAAAAGCAAAATAAGCAGTAAGTTATACACATAACGTGCTGATGAGTGGCTACAAAATGCCAGTGATAACATTCTCTAAATGCATATTCTATAGAAATTTTAATTCAAATATTTTATATTTCACATACGCCTTTAGACACAACAACTTCAAGCACAACTTTTTGTATAGTCTTTGTATTAAATAAGAGTCTATCATGACTCTAACTACATTAAGAATTTATGAGTTTTACATGTTAATAAACCACCTTAACTCAATGAGTTGAATTATGAGATGATATCTGCTTTAATAAACATCACTTTCAAAGTGTGACAGTTATGCATTACTGAATTTAGATGAGAAAAAACAGGAAAATATTTAGAAGAATAGTAAAATTCTCAAACTAAGAATAGACTTGTTTATGTTTACTTACTGTATATATACACATATACTGAAAAAGAAGATTTCAAAGGGGATAAAAAAAAGAAACCCAGGATAACACCCATGATCCCAGAGAGAAGGAAAGACTCACTGACAAGACTCCTTTGAAGACCCCCCCCCCTTTATTAACAACAATCGCTGCACACGCTGCCCCACTGGCCGCACATTCTTTCCTCCTGCACAGCACAGGGCACATAACAGATCACAGCTGTTTACACGGAGGATGTCTTCGGCCCCACACAGCTCTTCCCAAATCCCCCATGAGGGAGAATCTGGCCTTTCTAAATATCCGTCAGTTACCCAAGCAAACCAACTCCTAAGATGGGTTACAAATACAAATGACATTCACAGACACAGAGATAGTTCAACATGGTTTTTAAAAACAATTTTTTACGTAGCCTCCATGACAAAACTTGAAAATCTGGAAGTGGCATTCTAATAAATTATGACAAAATCTTAAAAGAGCAGAGTTGTCTCTGACAAAATTTGAGAACGTGGAGACCATGTTTTCACAGAAATTGTAACAAAATCTTAAAATAAAATAAATTTTAGCAAGACTACCACATTAATTCAGAAAGCCAAGATGAGCTACGGAAACGAAGTCTGATGCAGTTTCCGCACAACGAAATCTAACCGTTCTGAGTGACATCGAAGCCCACCCCCCCGCCCTCTCACCTTCCCGAAGGCAGACGCTCCCGCACAGATGTGGGTGTAACTGAACTGCTTCTGAGTTGCCAAAACCAACGGTGTCAGTTCCTCTGAGAATCAAACACATCTGATCAATAGATTCCGTAACATTTCCACAGCATGTCTTCAGCAGTGAGGCGTTCCATTCTTGCCCACTGGAAACCTACCTGGAAGAAGGCCCTTGTATGCATCATGCTGAGCCACCAGGACTTTGGCTACACCTGCTACTTTGCAGAGATCTTGTGCCACCTGTGATTAAAAGTTGTTAATTATCCATCTAACAGAAGGATGCAAACGGCCACCACTACAAATATCAACAGAGCCTAAGTCCTTAAAGGGCAGTTGTAAGAATTCTTATCAGAGAAATATATACCCTTTAACAAAGAAATCTATGTCAATTGATCTTACAAACTGACCTAAAACAAAAATTCCTGCCGTAAAAATGAAAGTACTAATTGATAAACCCAAATCCACAAAGCTCTCGTCAAATGTAGTTGTACCCTGTGCTCTTTACCTTTTGTTCCGTGCAAGTGCAAGTTCATCATTCTAGAAAGAGGGGAGATGGGCCATGACTAGGTTCTCTTTGTCTCTCACAACAACACAGCCAGCGCACTGCAGACTCGGGGTTCCTAGGGGTACAGGACAGGACCCAGCCACAGTGGTCACAGCCACAGCCCTTTACTTGGCAATAACTTCTGCTGATATTCAAAGTAGTGAATCTGGCAAGACCGAAATCTTCAATCAGTCCATTCACTGGCAACCACTGAGTTCCTGCCCGTTCACATTATTGATCTGTAATGAATATATAGGTTTTAACTCCTCACTTTCCTTGTTTGGATCAGGCTGGGGGTCTGCCTTTGGACACTCGGGTTTCCTGTACACAGAGGCAGCTAGAAGTCCCCCCTCTCAGTCTCTGAAATTACCGCATGGCTGGCTTCGCTTTAGCGGACACACGGCAATCCTATGACCGTCTTCTGTCTTCTGGTTGACCTCCATGCTGACTCACTGATGAGTAGGCATAAAGGCTGTGCGTCCCGCCACCCTCAAAGGATGGTGAGGCTGGGAGAGGATGCTGTGCGCAAGAACCTCTGCTGAATCATGTATCACTGGCAGGGGCAGGCTACCCTGTTCTGGCAAACTACCTCTTTATTACCAGCAAAAGCTTCCGGTGCTACACAGAGAAATCACCTGCTGCTGACGATGAATGGCCACATAAACCAGTTCAGAACTGAAATCTGCCTAGGAATTAAAAGCAATTAGCAACAGCCTAGGCTACTAACAGCATGGACTAGTTTTCTTTAAGAACAGAACGTGACAGGCTAATACAATTGTAACTGAACAGAAGATGATGTCTGCTCTGATTTTTCTCAAAATAGTGTAAATAAAATCTCATTTCAAATATTTTAACATGACATTAGAATAATTATTTAAAATCACAGCAAATGAACAATCAAACCCCGGACTTGTATATCTGAAATCCAGGCAACCAAAACAGGTAGCACAGTCCTATCTCCACACACTGGACCAGTGGCTGGTCCCACCTACATAAGGTTCAGTAGTTGTTAGCAGGCTTTAGGAAAAGAAATCCATATTTAACCCCAGGCCGCTTGAAGACGTTCTTTTAACAGGGTCATGGAAGAAACTAGAAGCAACACTAGCATTCTGAACCCTATTATACCATATGGTCTGCATCAACCAACGGCATTTACCGTATTTTCCGGCGTATAAGACGACTTTTTAACCCAGAAAAATCTTCTCAAAAGTTGGGGGTCGTCTTATACGCTGGGTGCCATCTTATAGGGCGGGTATATCCCAAACTCTATATTTTAACTGGAAAAGTTGGGGGTCGTCTTATACGCCAGAAAATACGGTACTGAAAGTAAATTTCTGGCAACAGAAAAGGAAATGTCTCCTCCAGATGCCGTCCTCTAGGTCCCAGCCCCAACCACACCCTCCATCCCCGAGTGGTGTGGGAGGGACCGGAAGCCCCAGCTGCATCAGCGTCATGGAAGCACAATTTCACCTGCACTGCGGCCAGTGGGCCAGACCCTGCACACCAGGTGAGCTGTCACTGACTTATTCCCACAGCCGAACGAAGGACATCTTTTCATACCAGCTATCACTTGGAAAGCATAGGACTACTTCCATTTGCGTTCTTACACCAATTAAAGTAGTGCGCCTGGTACTTTGTCCAGATTTACCACTTTCAGGAATTAAAAGCAATTAGCAAGTATATTCATCAATACAAAAAAGGAATCGGCTATTAACCTCTAAGGGGACTCAAATATTATCTTTCTACTTGGTACCTGATGGCGCATGATGGTGCCAGTGGAACTAAATCAAGTATTCTACCTCATTTCAAAAGATAAAATGCTTAGTGGGCAAACGTAGTTTTTTTCGCACATAGTAATGGTTGTGACACTGGCCATTTAATGAGGATTAGAGCCCAGTTTGGGTTACAATCCTCACCATAATTCTCTGTTGCCATCTTTCCCTGTCTCTTGATGGAGATTATATTTGCTATGATTGACCTTAAAAATTTCTCACCTTGTCACATTTGGTTCCAGCTATTAAGCAGGACACTTCACCTCCCAGGCGTGTGGCTGCCGTGATGGTGTGTAATGTAATGGGTGCGATGGTATCGTTTGCATGCTCAGCTATTACCAGGGTACTCTGAAATCGAAGCAATGTGGCCTAAAAGAGGGAGAAAATGGAAAAGAATCTTATAAAACACATTTTTTTTACTGATTGTTAAGCATGTGTGCTTTAAAGAAAACTGTACACAATATTCAGTTCTTAAATGTATTTATAAAACACTCAGGAGCAAAAACTAGACTATTGTGTCTATCACTCTATTACTAATATTCACACCTAATAAAAACAAAAATGCAAAAATTAGTATTCTACTGTTAGAAAATTTTGAGAATTATTTCAAAATAATTTTCCCATTAATCTATGTTCAATGAGAAACTCAATGTACATATAATAAAATCCTTAAGCAGAACATGTTAGTATCAAAGTAGGGAACAAACTACTACCAATTACACTCACGGTCAAAAAGAAAAAAATAGACATTTAAGGCCTTTTTCCAGCTCAAAAGTTCAATAACCCTAAAATCCTACTTTAAATACACTAGTGGTATAGAATACCACTAAAACTTCAAAAAGTACAACAACAAAAGATTAAAAAAGTACAGCTCCATTACTGAAAAGGTTCTTAAGCAAAAGTCACTGTTATTTTACCTTATGTACCATTCAAGGGTCCTCTTTCTTATGGAGAAAAAGAGCCTAAATCTTAAATATGTAAAGATAATGATTGCAATACTTAATAAGGTAACTACCCAGAAAAGAGTCCCTATCTCTTCAAATAAATCACTGCTACTTAGCCCTGGCCAGTGTTCTCAGTGGTTAGAGCGTCGGCCCGCACAACAAAGGGTCTCGAGTTCAATTCCTAGTTCAGGGCACGTACCAGGTGCAGGTATGATCCCTGGCCCCGGTCAGCACATGCAGGAGGCAACCAATCGATGTCTCTCTCACATCAATGTTCTCTCTCCTCCCTGTCTCCTTCCCACTCTCTGAAAAAGCAATGAAAAAATACCCTCGATGAGGATTAACAAACAACAAAACAACCACAGCACTGCGGTGTGAACCGAGATTAGTTACTGTGGACGGTGTCGCTACACATCCTGGGCCCTCAGAACCACTGGCAATGCTGCGGGCTCTCTTCCTCCACCGCCACGCGCACATCCTCCTCGGAGGTTTCTCTAGCTGCCCCCCCCCCCGCCCCCACCGCCGTCTGCTCCCTCCTCACAGGGAGCCTCGCGACCTGCTGCACCAAGGACACTGAAGCCATCAGGAAGGGCCTGCATCCCCACCCGGTACCCAGCACAGAACTCGGGCCCTGCGTCCCCTCCCGGTACCCAGCACAGAACTCCGGCCCTGTGTCCCCTCCCGGTACCCAGCACAGAACTCCGGCCCTGTGTCCCCTCCCGGTACCCAGCACAGAGACTCGGGCCCTCACGCAGGGTGTGCACCTCCCAGCAGCCAGGCAGAGACCTGTCAAATCACAACAGCCCCCAGCGTGCTTTAGAGAACGTATCTAGACTACAGACTAGACTGAGTTTCAAAAAGTAAAACATGAAACGCGTTCCTTTCTTCCTTCTCATACCAGCCTCACGCTTACTCAGGTGACGGCCTGTGAGACACAGGCTGCCTCGCTGCCTGAGCATCACAGATCTGCCATGTTTCAGGGGAGGCCGGCCCGCCGCTTTGCTGCAGAACTGGGCCGAGCTGCCAGTCCCTCTGAGGTCGGCCTGCGGCAGCCTCCGAGGGCTGGTGTCAGGGTCACTGCTTGACGATAAGGCCATTACGCACCAGCTCCGCTGCCTCCTCTTTCCCCTTCACTCGCAGCAAGCTGGCTTTCACTTCCACGGCAACACTGCACCCAGCCTCTTCAGGGCACCAACAGCCGTGTCATAGCGAGTCCGGTGAACGCATTTTGGTCCTTCTCTTATCGACCGTAACGGGTTTGACACTGCTTTCGCTTTTCATTCTTTGGAAGCGACCAAGGCGATGTGCCGCTCAGGAGCTCCTTCGGATACTTTAACTGCAGGTCCTAAACTCCCACAGGTGTCCCAGGACCAAAGAGAGCTGGACTCTAACTCCCTCCTTCACCCATAAACACACTCAAAACCGGAAGTCGTGAGAATAATTTTAACCCATGCCCCCACCATCTTTAAAAAGTAAGTGGGGTGTGGGTGAGGAGGGGGTGGGTGTGAGGGTCTTTTTGCTCCTTCACTTGAAAATTTAGAAGCAGGAATAACCGATAGTCTCTTCAAGTTCTACTGAAAAAGATGAATAGATACTTAAAATCACCTGTCTATTTTTTAACCTATCCATTTTGTAATAAAATATATCGTACATTCCTATACTTAAACTAAATAACTTACTTAAACCTTTCATAATAAAACATGGTAACTTTTACTCATGAGTAGAAATGTCAGATGACATTGATTCTAATATTAAAAACACAATTAATTCACTTCCCTTTAAAAACAGACAAGACCCTTAGTAGACACACTGGCAGGCAGCATAATTTTATGGAATTCACCTTATGCAATAAATCTTTTTAGAACCACATCAAAATTGGCTCTCTTTCTTTTCAAGAGAAATTGAAGTTTGCATTTGAATTATAGAGTTCAATCTCATTCATCAACGCTAAGCCATGGACTCTGAAAACTGCCCTGTTCCTTCAGAAGTTTCACAGCTTTGCATCACGACAGACACGCCTTCCGTCTGGCAATGAACACAGGCACAGGGACACCCCAACGACCTTGAAAAGGGTTGCTTCACTCTCCACAGAACATGTTTCTTTGGTATTCTATTAGTCAACAAATTAATTCCAAATGCAAATGAGTAAAAGAATACGAGTAATTCAGATTACTATCCCCACAAGAATGTTAACTAATTGCAAACGCTGCCTATGTTCCTCTCCTGTGAAAGGCCACCTTCGTTAGCAGACGACACTGAGCAGTCCCCAAGGTGAAGGACTTTGCTCAAGGGCACAAGTAAGCCAACACTGCAATGAACTTAGATACCAAGTACAAGTCACTTAGCTTACAGTCTAACAGTTGAAGGTGTTTCTTTTTTTTTTTTTTAATAATTGTGGTAAAAAAATAAAACTTACCATCTTAACCATTTTTAAGTGTACAGTTCAGTAGTGTTAAGTTTCAAGAGTGGGGATTTCCGATACGCTAGTTTGACTTTAGGACATCTATAACAATAGAAGCGTCATATGCTAATTAGACCGGATGACCTTCCCGATTAAGCTGGGGCTGCAAGGGAAGCCAGTGCTGGCAGCCGGGGAAGGAAGGCCTACTCGTGCACGAATTTCGTGCATCGGGCCTCTAGTCATAACTGTAAGTGAAACAGGGGCCAGAGTGAAGGGGCTCCACTTTAGAAACACAGGACAACTTGAGCATCTAACGTTTTAAGAGTAGTAACGGTGTCACCTGCTAAATAAAACAGGGACCCGCACGTCCATAAATGCACGCATACATAAGCAGGAAGGAGATGTTCCTCCTTAGAGCAGGAAGCTGGTAAGTGCAGGAGGAATGCTGGAATCAGACAAACCACGTTGCACTGCAGTGGATCGTTCCTCAGGCCACAGACGCTAAGACTCTGCAGGCAAGTCCGATGGGAAACAGGCGAGGCCCAGCCTCACGTATCAGTGCACCGTGGCTTCCATGTATCTCCCCGCAAATCCGTCTTTAAAAGCTGCGTGCAACCTGACAGCGGAGCAACAACCCGGCGAACACAGTCACCTAAAGGGAACATCGCCCCCCCCCCCTTAAACTCACACACACAACGCTGACTGCTGTGCGCGGTCACTGGGAACTCACACACACACGCTGACTGCTGTGCGCGGTCACCGGGAACTCACACACACACGCTGACTGCTGTGTGCGGTCACCGGGAACTCACACACACACGCTGACTGCTGTGTGCGGTCACCGGGAACTCACACACACACGCTGACTGCTGTGCGCGGTCACTGGGAACTCACACACACACGCTGACTGCTGTGTGCGGTCACCGGGAACTCACACACACACGCTGACTGCTGTAGCTGTCACTGGGAACTCACACACACACGCTGACTGCTGTAGCTGTCACTGGGAACTCACACACACAACGCTGACTGCTGTGCGCGGTCACTGGGAACTCACACACACACACGCTGACTGCTGTGCGCGGTCACTGGGAACTCACACACACACGCTGACTGCTGTAGCTGTCACTGGGAACTCACACACACACGCTGACTGCTGTGCGCGGTCACTGGGAACTCACACACACACTGACTGCTGTGCGCAGTCACTGGGAACTCACACACACACGCTGACTGCTGTGCGCGGTCACTGGGAACTCACACACACACGCTGACTGCTGTAGCTGTCACTGGGAACTCACACACACACGCTGACCGCTGTAGCTGTCACTGGGAACTCACACACACACGCTGACTGCTGTAGCTGTCACTGGGAACTCACACACACACGCTGACTGCTGTGCGCGGTCACTGGGAACTCACACACACACGCTGACTGCTGTAGCTGTCACTGGGAACTCACACACACACGCTGACTGCTGTAGCCGTCACTGGGAACTCACACACACACGCTGACTGCTGTAGCTGTCACTGGGAACTCACACACACACGCTGACCGCTGTGCGCGGTCACTGGGAACTCACACACACACGCTGACTGCTGTAGCTGTCACTGGGAACTCACACACACACGCTGACTGCTGTGCGCGGTCACTGGGAACTCACACACACACGCTGACTGCTGTGCGCGGTCACTGGGAACTCACACACACACGCTGACTGCTGTGCGCGGTCACTGGGAACTCACACACACACGCTGACTGCTGTGCGCGGTCACTGGGAACTCACACACACACGCTGACTGCTGTGCGCGGTCACTGGGAACTCACACACACACGCTGACCGCTGTAGCCGTAACTGGAAAACACAATGCCCTCAAGCCGATTCAAGTCAGGCTGAGAAAGACACATACCCCCAGGAAGCTGAACATCCTAAGTTCTCCCACCACAATTTATTTCACGTGCCCATGGTGTGTGTGTGTGTGCTGTGATCTGGCTCTGATACCTGGAATGTGTATATGTGTGTGTGTGTGTGTGTGTGTGTATGTTCTGTGATCTGGATCTGATACCTGGAATTTGTGTGTGTGTGTGTGTGTGTGTGTGTGTGTGTGTGTGTGTTCTGTGATCTGGATCTGATACCTGGAATTTGTGTGTGTGTGTGTATGTGTGTGTGTGTGTTCTGTGATCTGGCTCTGCTACCTGGATTGTGTGTGTGCGTGTGTGTGTGTGTGTGTGTGTTCTGGGATCTGGCTCTGATACCTGGATTGTGTGTGTGTGTGTGTGTGTGTGTGTGTGTTCTGGGATCTGGCTCTGATACCTGGATTGTGTGTGTGTGTGTGTGTGTGTGTGTGTGCTGTGATCTGGCTCTGATACCTGGAATGTGTGTGTGTGTGTGTTCTGTGATCTGGCTCTGATACCTGGAATTTTCCCAAACCCATGATGTTAACTTATTTGTCTAGATCCTTTGAGGGGGAAAAAAAAAACAACCTCCTGGGGGAAAAGAATGAACGGGCTGAAGGACGGGTTTGACCTTTGTGGGGGAGGATGGGAGGTTCGGGAGTTTTTATTTATTTTTACGGAACAAGGAGACGAAAGAAAAGGGCCTCCGCACGGATGTCTAGGAGGACGGGCAGCCCTGTCTCTGGTGAGAAGCCCCGGCGGGCGGGAAACACGCGGGAGGGCCGCTCGCGACCCCCTGCAGACGGGAGCCCCCGGGAGCCACGAGGGCCACTCCTCGCGCCGGTCCCACCGCACAGGGCGACAACATCCCGCCTCAGTCTCGCTGACAGACGAGAAACGGGGTGAACGCACGAATGAAAGCACCGAGAGCGGCCGGGCCCCGGGCCCCCACCCGCGGCAGGTGCGGCGGTCGCGCCCGGCCCACTCCCCGCACCAGCACCTCGACGCGGCGCAGCGGGTCGGCCGAGCCCGGGGGTCCCCTGGGCCCCGCCCCGCGTTCGAGTTTTAAACCCTTTGCAGACAACACCCCGGCGGCGACGGTCCTCTCCACGGTCCCCCGCCACCTGTGGAGAACCCGGGGGGCCCAGGGTGAACCCGGACCCCGAGCGGAGCCGGGCCGAGTCTCAGGGTCACCCCGCCCTGACCCCGGGCCCGCGAGGCCGCCGGAAGCCGCCAAGGGCAGCCCCAGGCCGCGCGAGGCCAGTCAGGTCCGCGGGGCCCGTGACCTTCGCCGACACCGTCGCAGGGACGGCGGCTGGAGGGACCGTCCCCCTCCACCCCCCCCTCCCCGTCGGGCCTCACCGCCCCTTGCAGCCGCCTCGTCGCCACCGCTCGGAACATGGTCTCGGCTCCCGGTCGCCTCAGGCAGCCTCGGTCTCGCAGCGGCTGGACGCGCGCCCTGGTCCACAGCGCCTCTGCCCGTCACGGGAACGCTCGCGAGACGCGCGAACGAGAGCGGACGCCACGGGCGAAGAGCACGAGGGGGCGGCTCCTGACTCCCCATTGGGCGGCCGCGCAGCCAATAGGGACGGCGGAGCGTGGGGGCGGGGCTTAGGAGTAGGGCCGACGCGAGGCTGTTGGCCACGCCCCTGCGCGGGTGACGCCACGCCCCTGGCTCCCCGCCCTCCGGTGTCCCCGCCCCCTCGCTCCAATTAGTCACGGGCGCTACACCTGTCAGGTGCCGAGCTCATTCTCCGGGTCCGGGAAATGCAAGAAAAGGAGGCGCAAGACGTTGCCCTCTGGGTGGCGAACACACAATACAACATACAGACGATGTACTACATGCAACTGTACGCTTGCAACCTATATAATTTTTTAAAATTATATATTTTATTAATTTTTTACAGAGAGGAAGGGAGAGGGATAGAGTTAGAAACATCGATGAGAGAGAAACATCTATCAGCCGCCTCCTACACACCCCCCACTGGGGATGTGCCCGCAACCAAGGTACATGCCCCTGACCAGAATCGAACCCGGGACCCTTCAGTCTGCAGGCCGACGCTCTATCCACTGAGCCAAACCGGCCAGGGCAACCTAACCAATGTAACCCCAATAAATTCAATTAAAAAAAAAAAAAAAAAAAGATGTGGCCGAAACCGGTTTGGCTCAGTGGATAGAGCGTCAGCCTGCGGACTGAAAGGTCCCAGGTTCGATTCTGGTCAAGGGCATGTACCTTGGTTGCGGGCACATCCCCAGTGGGGGGTGTGCAGGAGGCAGCTGATCGATGTTTCTAACTCTCTATCCCTCTCCCTTCCTCTCTGTAAAAAATCAATAAAATATATTTTTAACAAAAGATGTGGCCCTCACCTGACTCTGAAGAAAACATCCAAGCAGACATATTTCTACTCTGAGAGGAGGGATTCACCGCATGGGTGATACTTGAACTGGGTTCCGTGGTGAGGAACTCTGTGGGCACACACAGGGGAGGATGGTGGGGGTGCAAGAAGAAGGCAGGATGGCTGGGGACAGGGCTGCAGACTCGGCTGGAAGAGCAGATGGGGGAAGGTCTTGAGTGCGGTGTAACTTGGGGTCCCATCTAGCCCTCTTCTGTCTCGACTCTGCTATCCCTGGACAGACCCACAGACTCCTGCCCACCAGCCCAAACCTCTGACCTGTGTGTCCACAAAACCACCTGCCTCCCCCGCATGTCCTCAGGATGTCCGTCAACACCTCAGACCCACAAGTCCTCCCATTTATTTTCTTTAAAATAAAATACATCAGCCCAGCCGGCGTGGCTCAGTGGTGGAGCGTCGACATATGAACCAGGAGGTCAGGGTTCGATTCCCAGTCGGGGCACGTGCCCGGGTTGCAGGCTGGGTCCCCAGTGTGGGGCGTGCATGAGGCAGCCGATCCGTGATTCTCCCGCACCATTGATGTCTCTCTCTCTCTCTCCTCTCTCTCTCTCTCTCCTTTCCTCTCGGAAATCAATAAAAACAGATTTTAAAACAAAACAAAATAAATAGATCACTTGAAAAAGCCAGTCATTTAACTGTTAATAATGACAAGGTCTTGCGCTGCGTCTCACACACCAACTTGGACCCACCCTGTCTCAGGACTCCATGGATGAGGACTGGCCGCTGCTCACCTTGGATGAACAAGCTTAACAACCTTCCGTTCCATTATCCGTCGATCGCACGCAGATGCACCACTCTCCAGGGCCGCTCGAGAATGCCTGGGTAAGCATTTTGGGGGCAGCCGTCTGGTTATACGGGAGGCCCAGAGATTTGTCTTGAAACTGCATGTGCACAGCGGACCCAATTCGTCCCTTAAAATTTGGAAGCTGGTGGAGGTTGGACCCGAATACAGTTTCTGGGTGGTCTCCCCCTCTGCTTCAAAATGGGCCAGGTGGAAATGGGCCTATATTCTTCCTAAAAATACACACCGAGTGGCCAGATGATGATGATCTCTGAACGCATAATCATCTGGCCACTCAGTGTCTATCCTATATCATAAAAGGCTAATATGCAAATTGTCCCCTCGACCAGGAGTTCGACCAGCAGGCAGGCCGGCCAACC
The DNA here is from genome assembly GCF_951640355.1 of Cnephaeus nilssonii. NCBI lineage: Eukaryota > Metazoa > Chordata > Mammalia > Chiroptera > Vespertilionidae > Cnephaeus > Cnephaeus nilssonii. The sequence goes on along the minus strand of NC_137095.1, from coordinate 3,786,420 downwards.
GCCTATGCCCCTCCCCCCCCCGCCAGGCTGGCTGGACACCACCCATGCACGAATTCATGCACCAGGCCTCTAATACACACACACACACACACACACACACACACACACACTGCGTGGCCAGATGATGATGACCTCTGAACGCATAATAATCTGGCCACTCGGTGTATATCCTATATCATAAAAGGCTAATATGCAAATTGTCCCCTCGACCAGGAGTTCCACCAGCAGGCAGGCCGGCCAACCGCCTATGCCCCTCCCCCCCGCCAGGCTGGCTGGACACCACCCATGCACGAATTCATGCACCAGGCCTCTAATACACACACACACACACACACACACACACACACTGCGTGGCCAGATGATGATGACCTCTGAACGCATAATAATCTGGCCACTCGGTGTATATCCTATATCATAAAAGGCTAATATGCAAATTGTCCCCTCGACCAGGAGTTCCACCAGCAGGCAGGCCGGCCAACCGCCTATGCCCCTCCCCCCCCGCCAGGCTGGCTGGACACCACCCATGCACGAATTCATGCACCAGGCCTCTAATACACACACACACACACACACACACACACACACACACACACACACTGAGTGGCCAGATTATTATGCATTCAGAGATCACAATAATCTGGCCACTCAGTGTATTTTTAAAAAAATTGATTTCAGAGAGGAAGGGAGAGAGAGTTAGAAACATCAATAATGAGAGAGAATCGTGGATCGGCTGCCTCCTGCACACCCCACACAGGGGATCGAGCCCGCAACCCAGGCATGTGCCCTTGACTAGGAATGGAACCGTGACCTTCTGGTTCATAGGTCGACGCTCAGCCACTGAGCCACACCAGCCGGGCGGGCCTATATTCTTAAAACCTGCTTCGTAATTTCAAGGCCCGTCGGTGTTCTCAGGAAGAAATTATTTTGCAACAACGTTCTGCGTTTCTAAATAGAGCACATGAAAATGCACCAACCTTCCTAGCAATGCCTGCCAACAACAGGATTTCTTTCTTCGTGCTAAAAATACCTACGAGGGTTTTAATGGGGCCACTTTCAGATTCTCCTTTCAACTTACCTTCTCCTTCCCAAGTGTTGTCATTTCTCTGTTTGAAAATCATGACCGTAAAACCTCGAACATTTATGGGTTATGCAAACAGCTTCCCTGGGTATATTTTTAATAATCTCCGCTCTTATTATTACCAGATGTTGCAATCCCCAAGGATAACAGAATGACAAGCGTTAAGGGTAAGACTGTGTGAGCCGGAGAAATGTGATGTTATTCTGAGATAACAGGTGTCCGGCCTGGGTTTGTTTCATGTTTTTTCCCGCTTTTAGCTGAGATGCCTTGGAGAAATTCTTTAATGTCACGGACCCTCTGTGTCTCTGTTGGTCAGAGTACTGCTAATGCCTTCCTTATAGGGACTTGGTGACAAATGTGAGAGATCATACGTTGTATCGGTTACCTATCGCTGCGTAACAAATTGCCCCCGAAATGTAGCCGCTTGAAACAACATTTATTATCTCACAGGGCTCCTCGGAGCGAGGAGTCCTGGCGGGGCTCAGCCGGGTGGGGGGGTCTGGCCCAGAGCCTCTCCCACACTGCCAAGTGCTGGCCAGAGCTGCGGACTCTGGAGACGCCCGTGGGGTTGAGGACTAGTGAGTGTCCCAGCTCACCCACGTGGCTGGTGGCGGGAGACTTCCGTTCCTCACTCCAGGGACCTGACCATACGGCGTCCCCCAAAGGCTGCGATCAGAGACACCAACAGAGAGAGACATAAGCTGCAGCCTTCTATACCCTAAACTCAGTGCTGACAGACCATCCTGACCGCGCTGTATTCCACTGGTCACGCGAACCGCTGCTGATACCATGCGGGCGGGGACTACCCAAGGCTGAAAATAACAAAGCCAGGGGACATTCAAAGCCCTCTCGGGAGGCGGGTGGCCACCTCGGGGTAAAACAGGCACAGACCTCGCCCTCAAGGGCTTCCGTTCTAGAGGCCCAGGGTAGGTGCTCAGAAAATACGTCTTCCATCGGCAGTAAAATCTTAGCTATTTCTCATAGCACTATTTCTAGGACATATCCCCTCCGGCAAGGGAAACAAAGAAAGAAAGACAAAGAGACGGGACTACGTCAAACTAAAACCCTTTGCGCAGCTAAGAAACCACCAACCAGATGAAGAGGCAACCTGCTGAGGGGGAGAAGATATTTGCCAATCACCCGTTCGGTGAGGGGTCAATATCCAGCATTTAAAGAGAACTCGTACCAGTCAGCAACCAACAGCAAACAATCCACTCTAAAAAGGGGCTGAATAGACATTCTCCAAAGAGGACATGCAAATGACCAATAGGCATATGAAAAGGTGCTCAATATCACTAATCATCAGAGAAATGCTAATAAAGCCACAATGAGATACCTGATCGGCCCCTCCCACCTGCCGTCCCTGCCCCTTATCAGTCCCCCCACCCTGATCAGGGGCGGGGCTGGCTGGCCAACCACCCAGGGTCCCTCCCCCCGGCTGGCCCTGACCCCCCTCACCCCCCCCAATTGGGGGTGAGGCTGGCTGGCCAACCTCCCATGCCTCCCCCCCACCCCCCGGCTGGCGCAGGCCCGAATTGGCTCCTTCGCCTGCCCAGCCTGATCAGCCCCCATCGGGGCGGGCCAGCTGGACCCCACCTGTGCAAGAATTCGTGCACCGGGCCTCTAGTCATCAATCAGTCATCAATCAACACGTGTGGGCAAGAATGGAGAGAAAAGGGAACCCTCGTGCACTGTTGGTGGGAATGCAGGCTGGTGCAGCCGCTGTGGAGAACAGTAACATTGAAAATGGAACAGCCATATGACCCAGCGATTTCACTTCTGGGTGTATATCCAAAGAAATCCACAGCACTAATTTGAAAGAATGTATGCACCCCTATGTTCACTGCGGCATTATTTACAACAGCCGGGATATGGAAGCAGCCCAAGTGCCCACCAAGACATGGGTGGATAAAAAAAGTGGTGGACACATATACAGTGAAATATTACGAGGCCATAAAAAAGAATGAAAGTGTACCGGTTGTGACAACATGGCTGAACCAAGAAGGTATTATGCTAAATGAAATAAGTCAGCCAGAGAAAGACAAATCCTATATAATAAAAGGCTAATATGCAAATTGTCCCCTCGACCGGGAGTTCAACCAGGGGGTGGGCCGGCCAGACAACCACCCATGGCCCTCCTCCGGGCCAGCCCCGCCCCTGATTCCTGATTGTGCCCCCCCCCCCCGCATCAGGGGCTGGGGCTGGGCTGGCCGGACCCCACCCATGCACAAATTAGTGCACCGGGCCTCTAGTACCGTGTAATTTCATGTACATGTGGAATCTAAAGAACAAAACAAACAAAACTGAAACAGACTTATACAGAGAACAGCCTGATGGTTGCCAGAGGGGAGGAGGGTTGGGGGTGAAAGAAGTGAAGAGATTAAGAAGTACTAATTGGCAGTTACAATACAGGCCTGGGATGTAGAGTACAGCACAGGGGACATCCTATATAATAAAAGCCTAATATGCGCTGAAACTGGTTTGGCTCAGTGGATAGAGCGTCGGCCTGTGGACTGAAGGGTCCCAGGTTCAATTCCGGTCAAGGGCATGTACCTTGGTGCAGGCACATCCCCAGTGGGGGGTGTGCAGGAGGCAGCTGGTCGATGTTTCTCTCTCATCGATGTTTCTAGCTCTCTATCCCTCTCCTTTCCGCTCTGTAAAAAATCAATAAAATATATATTTTTTAAAAAAGCCTAATATGCTAAGTGTCATATTAAGCTTTTATTATATAGGCTTTTATTATATACTAGCCGCCCATTGCAGGAATACTCCTGCAAGAATAGGGTTTCCTGCAGCCTGAGCAAAGCTCCCACCCGTCTCCGCTGCCTCGCTCCCTCCTGTCTACTCTGCCTCGCTCCCTCCCATCTCCGCTGCCTCGCTCCCTCCCTTCTCCGCTGCCTCACTCCCTCCCTTCTCCGCTGCCTCGCTCACTCCCTTCTCCCCCGCCCTGCCTGCTTCCCTCTTTTCTCCACCGCCCCGCTTGCTTACTTCTCTGCAGCTTTGCTCCCTTCTACAGTGCTTGGCTTCCTTCTCCACTGTCTTCAGTCTTCGCTCTTCGCTTGGATATGCAAGTTAACTGCCATCTTGGCTGGGTTAATTTGCATATCACTCTTGATTGGCTGGTGGGCGTGGCTGGTGGGTGTAGCGGAGTGATGGTTAATTTGCATATTACTGCTTTATTAGATAGGATTGGTCATCTATTCAACCAATCAAAGCATAATATGCTAATGATATGCGAAGGCCGCTCAACTGCTCGCTATGACATGCACTGACCACCAGGGGGCAGATGCTCTGACCGGTAGGTTAGTTTGCTGCTGGGGTCCGGCCGATCGGGACTGAGTGAGATGGGCCTGACAGGTCCTGGTGCCCTCCCATGTCCCTCCCCGGCTGGCCAACCTCCCGTGTCCTTCCCCAGCCCCGATCATGCACTGGTGGGGTCCCTTGGCCTGGCCTGTGCCCTCTCGCAATCCGGGACCCCTTGGAGGATGTCAGAGAACCAGTTTCAGCCTGATCCCACAGGCCAGGCCAAGGGACCCCTCTGATGCACGAATTTGTTCACCAGGCCTCTAGTAGTCAATAATATTGTAATCACTATGCTTGGTGCCAGGCTGGTGTTGGGAATATCGGGGGTTGGGGACACCTTGTAAAGTATAAGGTTGTATAACTACAAGGCTATATGCCTGAAACTAATACGCAATAATGTTGACTGTAAGCTGTACATTGAAAAGTAACACTTTAAAACATAAAAAAACATTTCACTGTTTAAAAAATCTATGTTCTCGCCCCAGTGAAACAAACAAAACATCTTCATAAAAGAAGACTCTGCTGCCCTGGCCGGTTTGGCTCAGTGGATAAAGCATCGTCCTTTGGACTGAAGGGTCCCGGGTTCGATTCCAGTCAAGGGCACATGCCCGGGTTGCGGGCTCGATCCCCAGTAGGGGGCGTGCAGGAGGCAGCCGATCGATGATTCTCTCTCATCATGGATGTTTCTCTCTTTCTCTCCCTCTCCTTTCCTCTCTGAAATCAATAAAAAAAATATTTAGAAGAAGAAGGAGGAGGAGGAGGAAGAGGAGGAGGAGGAGGAGGAGGAGGAGGAGAAGGAGGAGGAAGAGGAGGAGGAGGAGAAGGAGGAGGAGGAGGAGGAGGAGGAGGAAGTGGAGGAGAAGGAGGAGGAGGAGGAGGAGAAGAAGAAGACTGCTAATCAGAGATACAGACACAATCCAAGGAACTCCACTTGGGAAAGTAGGGAAACCCACGCTGATGTGACAATTACCAGTCGGAGCATTCTTTGCAAGTTTTAGTTCAGAGGCTGAGCATTGACACTGAGGATCCAGCCGAAGGAAGGGTCTGTGAGAAAAGTGTGCCGAGCAAATGGGCGGTGTCTGCGGCCACGCCAGGGCGATGACTTCCCCCGGATCGCTCGTTCGGACCATGGCTGCGTGTCCGGGCACACGCACACATACTGTAAGGCTCTGCAGTCCCGGGCTCCTTACCCCTTTGGGAAGCGACTGAGGGGGGCCCTCGATGTGCCGATGCCTCCCCCGCCGTCGGTTCTGTGGATGTTCAAAGTCATGTATGTACCACACAGAAGGTGACCTTGAGTTTGACCTCCTCTGGCACGCCCTCGGATGGCCTCCTGGTGCGCCCCAATCAGGGACAGCTTCCTCCCCGGATGCCGTCCTGGCGTTACAATATTCGTACCCCGGGTTCTCAGAGGAGACACGTGTGGCTGGTGGGAGTGATGGCCCAGGAGCTCGCGTCCCACGGGCCTTCGTCCCGCTGGAGTGAACCCGGAGGTGGGCACGCCATCACCGACGTGCTGTTCTGAGCCGAGTAAAACACGCCTGTGTTCGCGGACACCCGTGGACGGACCGGACGCCAGGACTTCCGCCGAGGCAGGTGCCCGAGAGGCCGGCCCCGGGGTGGCGGCCTTCCCTCCGGTGCCCCTGCCCGGCCTGCGCACTGAGGACCGAGGACCCGGAGCTCCCGGCTGAGCGGGGCGGACACCACCCTAGCCTCGCAGCTTTAATGAGGGACACGGGTCCCCACAGGCGGCTCCTCCCTGAGAAAGGGGGGTGATGTCGCCTCACTCAGGGCATAGAAGAGGGGGTTCAGGTGATGCCCAGGAGGGTCGCCCGGCCGGTGTGGCTCCGTGGTTGAGCATTGACCTAGGAGCCAGGAGGTCACAGTTCCATCCCCAGACAGGGCACAGGCTCGGGTTGCGGGCTCGATCCCCAGTGGGGGGTGTGCAGGAGGCAGCCGATCTGTGATTCTCTCTCATCATGGAAGTTTCTAGCTCCCTCTCCCCTCCTCCCTGAAATCAATAAAAAAAAAATTTTATTGATTTTTTTACAGAGAGGAAGGGAGAGGGATAGAGAGTTAAAAACATTGATCAGCTGCCTCCTGCACACCCCCTACTGGGGATGTGCCCGCAACCAAGGCACATGCCCTTGACCGGAATCAAACCCGGGACCCTTCAGTCGCAGGCCGACGCTCTATCCACTGAGCCACACCGGTTAGGGCTAAAAATATATTTTTTAAATTTTCTTTAAAAAGAATGAAATTGTCACTGGGTCCCCAGGCGTCTCCGCACGTAACCACGCACACCCTGAAACCACGATGAGGGTGTTGGGGTCAAGCGCATGCCCCAGACCGCCCACGGTCCCCACGGCTCGGGCCCAGTCCCTCTTCCACACGCGGCTGCCAGGTGCCTGCTGCGTGGGGCTTCCTCCTTGTTTCCAAGACGCCGCCCCAGCGGCTCCCAGTCTCCGGACCAAGATGAGTGCGGGGGCCTGATGCGGCAGGGGCCAGACAGGGCGGGGATCTCCCTTTTCCGCGTCCAGCGCAGAGAGAGAGATGAACGACTGGTTCTAAGGGGAGGCGGCCAGGGATTGAGAAATATTAGAAATAAAGAGAGGAGACACAGAGATAGATTTGAAAGCTGGGGCTGGGTGGATCTTTCTGTGCCTGGCTGAGGCCACAGAACCGATCCAGACTGCGAAGCTGAGGCTTTATTTATAATCAGGGACAAACAAAGCAATTGACAATGTTCGTGTAAGTTTCACTTGTTTTGGCAGCACTTGCTGCCCCTCCCACAGCCCACTAGCTACCCAGGAAGGATCTAGGGAGCAGTCACAGGATCAGGCTTAATTATGCTGGGAGGGGTCTGCCCTCCAAACGAACTTGTTTGTGACCCTGCCACAGGTCAGTCCGAGGCTTAACCCCATAACCGCTTCCTACAGATGAGGCTCTCAGCATTTTGCAGCCAAATGAGAAGAAGCAGGGTGATGTCACGGGTGTCTGGCTAGGCCTGACGGAAAGGACTCTCTATTCAGAAACTGGGTTTTTCCTCTTTGGGGCTAATCGGGCTCCTCTCCTGTGCAATGAGGGGAATCCGTGGCAGTTGGTTTTCTTCATGTTTTTTTTGGTGTGTGTTTCCACGTCTCCCTTGGCATCATGGCGTCGTGGCGGTCCCAGGTGATGTTCCTGTTGCTTTTCTCTCTCTCCTTTTTTAAAATGTATTTTATTGATTTTTTACCAAGAAGAAGGGAGAGGGAGAGAGAGTCAGAAACATCGATGAGAGAGAAACATCGATCAGCCGCCTCCTGCACACCCCCTACTGGGGATGAGCCCGCAACCAAAGTACATGCCCTTGACCGGAATCGAACCCGGGACCCTTCAGTCCGCAGGCCGACGCTCTATCCACTGAGCCACACCGGTCAGGGCCCTGTTGCTTTTCTCTTGGTTCTTGAATTCCAAAAGCCTGAGAATCACTGTCATATGAGCCACCTCACTCTGGAGGCCTCCCCTGGTCATGCAGGGCTCACTCTGCCTTTCTTTAAAATAAAAATATCATCCCTGACCAGTGTGGTTCAGTGGATAGAGCGCCGGCCTACGGACTGAAGGGTCCCAGGTCAGATTCCGGTCAAGGGCGTGTACCTTGGTTGCGGGCACATCCCCAGTGGGAGGTGTGCAGGAGGCAGCTGATCAATGTTTCTCTCTCATTGATGTTTCTAACTCTCTATCCCTCTCTCTTCCTCTCTGTAAAGAAATCCATAAAATATATTTTAAAAAAATAAAATAAAACAAAAATATCAGTTTGAGTGTTTTCCCTGTAAAGTCAGAGTATAGTCACCACAATTGGTAAATTAAAAAAAAAAAAAAGTGCCAAGAAGGAAATAGAAAACTGCTCTAGTCCCACTTCTCAGAGAAAATAAACTTAGAGAGATGGCCTTCTCTTCCATTTTTTTAAAAAATTTTATCAGTTAAGTTTTTAACAAAAATGGAGTTATTTGGGGTAGGCTGTTTGAGTAAATGGGACCTTGCTGAGTTCACGGGAAAATCTTCCCTGTGCTCGACTGTCTGAGCCTCACTTCTTTGCCTTCTGTGGGGCCTGAGTCTGGGCCAACCCTTCATCCAGAGTGAACCCCTCGGGGCCAGGACCGCTCTGTAAGCATCCCGCAGCCTCCGCTACCGCCGGGCTCAGCCCCTCGTCACGTCCAGTCAATAAAGCATGAGTCTACCAGCCTTTTTAAAGAGTATGTTCATTGGTGTCAGAGAGGAAGGGAGAGGGAGAGAGAGAGAAACATCAATGATGAAAGGGAATCATGGACCGGCTGCCTCCTGCACGCCCCCCACTGGGGATGGAGCCCGCAACCGGGGCCTGTGCCCTGACGGGGGATGGAACCCTGACCTCCTGGTTCATAGGTCGAGGCTCAACCACTGAGCTGTGTGGCCGGTCGAGTCCACCAGCCATTATGTAATGTCTTCTCTCCTGCGCTGTTTGTGGCGGGGGTGGGGTGGGGGTTGGGGGGGGGGTACCAGGACTCAGCGTAAGTGAGATCCCTACCTTGACAGCATGTTATTATTTTGCTCTGAAGGTCTTTACAAGCGTAAGCCCGCCTGAAGTGGCTATAAATAATTCACATTGCCCATAACTCAAGCTGATCAAAATAGACCTCATCACGGTGATGCGGCAAAATCCGGTACAAGCTGCTTTTCTGCTGCCTCCAAACCAATTACACATCCTGAGCAGACGAAAACCTGACTGGATTCCCCGCCGAGTCGGATTAGGGCCCCTCTGCCGTCACATCGATCGCAATCTGTGCACGATTAGCCATCGGGTAATCCCGCCGGACAAGGGCTGACACCCAGACTCTATGGTCTCCCTCGTTGTCTATTTTTGGAATCGGCTGGTAGCTCTCGCCTGCAGAGATGTTGCCGGGAAAGAGGATCCGTGGCGGGTCCTCCTGAAGATCTGTCGCCTGAGGGGCCTTCGCTGGAGCCGAGCGCCGGAGTCCTGTGTAATCCCACTTTGTTTCCAGGCGACAAAGGGAGCAAATGGGACACGCGTTCGTTGGTCCTCTTTCTGAAGAAAAACACGCACGCTGAGCTTCTCACGAACGTGTGCTAGGAAGAATAAAGGGCCTCCTTCTAAACCTTTCAGATTCTGACCATGGCCCTGGCCGGCGTGGCTCAGTGGATAGAGCGTCGGCCTGTGGACTGAAGGGTCCCGGGTTTGATTCCGGTCAAGGGCATGTACCTTGGTTGCGGGCACATCCCCAGTGGGGGGTGTGCAGGAGGCAGCTGATCGATGTTTCTAACTCTCTATCCCTCTCCCTTCCTCTCTGTAAAAAAAAAAAATCAATAAAATCTATTTTAAAAAAAGAAGAGATTCCGACCATAACTTGATGAAGAGACACCTCACATTGGAGGATCTAGGATAACCCATCTCCATGTGGTTTAGGATGAGAAAGGAGAGCATCTATGATTGGTAACGGGGCTGTAACCGGCCCCAAAGTCTGCACAACCTAAACCCCACACAGTCCACACATCTGTGCCGATGGGGGAGCTGCCAGACTCCTCAGAGCCACTCCCAGACCAGGCCAGCTGGCCGGCCTCGCCTTCTGGAAAGACAGGAAAAATGAAAGTTTCCCAGAAGCTACCAGGCACAGCTCTGTCCCACGGCCCCTCCTCTCCCAAGATCCAGGTTTGGTGGGTTATGCAGGCAGCTCCCTCCAGCGTGGGATTTAAAAAGAAACAAAGGCATATATATATATATATATATATATATATATATATATATATACACACATACACACACACACACACACACACACATATGTACACTGAGTGGCCAGATTATTATGATCTCTGAATGCATAATAATCTGGCCACTCAGCATACACATACTAGAGGCCCGGTGCATGAATTTGTGCATGGGTGGGACTAGAGGTCCAGTGCATGAATTCGTGCATGGGTGGGGTCCAGCCAGCCTGGCCAGGGGGAGGGGACATGGGCGGTTGGCCGGCCTGCCTGCTGGTCGAACTCCTGGTCGAGGGGACAATTTGCATATTAGCCTTTTATTCTGTAGAATAGACACTGAGTGGCCAGATTATTATGCATTCAGAGATCATAATAATCTGGCCACTCCGTGTATGTTTATTTATTTATTTAAAGGCATATATATATATATATATATATATATATATATATATATTTCAGAGAGGAAGGGAGAGGGAGAGACAGACAGAAGCATCAATGAAGAGAGAGAAGCATCGACAGGCTAACTCCTCCATGCCCCTCACTGGGAATTGAGCCCGCAACCTGGGCAGGTGCCCTGACCAGGAATTGAACTGTGACCTCCTGGTTGACACTCAACCACTGAGCCACGCCAGCCAGGAAAAGGCTCCCGTATCTTAACGTCATCTTGTCACCCTTGTATGACGACCCTGCTGATCCCCCGAGGACGGAGGTGCTGCAGACGGTGGGTGGCTTCGTGGAATGACTCTGGCGTGTGTCAACTACAAAGACAGCGAGACGCGAATGAGCGCGTGGCCGTTCCCCTCCGGAGAGGCTCGAGCAGCACACGGTCATCACGGTCTCATGCGCTGGTGCAGCGGTCGGCAAACTCGTTGGTCAACAGAGCCAGATATCAACAGGACAACGACTGAAATTCCTTTTGAGAGCCAAATTTTTTAAACGTAAACTATATAGGTAGGTACATTGTTATTCACTTAATGAGGGTACTCCTAAGCTGGCCTTTGCTAAAAACTCAAGGGGCCAAAGAGCCGCCTGTGGCTCGCGCGCCGCAGTTTGCCGACCAATGGGCTAGTGGGTGTGAGTCTCAATCCCATCTCTCAGGAGCTGGATTAACTTGGGAAGGTGATGGATTCATGTCCGGGATGCCCAGGACCAGGGCCAGCTTCATGAGCAGGCAGCCTATGCTTTAAACGAGACCATCTGTGCCCGGCCGGTGTGGCTCCGTGGTTGAGCTCCGACCTATAAACCAGGAGGTCACGGTTCGATTCCCGGTCGGGGCACATGCCCGGGTTGCAGCCTGATCCCCAGTGTGGGGCATGCAGGAGGCAGCCGATCCATGATTCTCTCTCATCATGGATGTTTCTCTCTCTCCCTCTCCCTTCCTCTCTGAAATCAATAAAAATACATTTAAAAATAAATAAATTACACTGTCCCTGATGGCCTAGCCCAGGGCCCGGCCTGAAGCAAGTGCTCTGTGCACATGGGCCCAGGAAGGAGGGAGCGGGGCCCAGCAGTGCACGGGGACCCATTTGCTCAGCGGCGTGGGGGGCGGGGGGACAGGAGTGCCATGGGGAGAGCAGGGGCTTGGCTATCAGGAGGCCTGGAGCCTGGAGGCCGACCCTGATGTGCCCCCTTTCTGCCTCTTCCCAGGCCTCAGCTGCGTCTCTGAAACATGGTACCTCCCCTGGGCCCCCCACACCCACGGCAAAGCCTCCGGCAGGTGATGGGGTGAAGCCCAGGCCCTCTGTGGCCTGTTCAACAGGACATCTCCAACTGCCTTTGGAGAAGAGTGGCGGCCTGGGGGCGGGAGGTGGGAGGAGGCTGGAGGCAGGAGCCAGAGGGGAGGCCTGGCCCCCAGTTACACCTCTGTCGCTTCCCCGCGGGAACAGGTCCCCAGGCCCGCTGCCGCCCTGACACTCGTGGTGAGGATCAGTGCAGCAGCTGCCTTTGGGGGTGGGGTGGGCCTTGTGCCCCTGGAGGGATCCCTCCGTGTGTCCCGGGAGCAAGGGGGTGCGAGGGCCCCATAACCCGGCTCTGCAGGCAGAGAGCCTCGGTCAAATCCTGGCTCCACTAGCTGTGCAACCTCTGACAACCTACTTAACCTCTGCAAGCCTCAGTTTTCCCATCTGTGAAATAGGGATACATTTTTAAAACTGATTTCAGAGAGGAAGGGGGAGAGAGAGAGAAACATCCATGGTGAGAGGATCATGGATCGGCTGCCTCCTGCACGCCCCACACGGGGGATCAAACCCGCAACCCGGGCCTGTGCCCTGACCAGAATTGAACTCAGGACCCTTCGGTCCACAGGCCAACGCTCTATTCACTGAGCCACACCAGCTAGGGCTATTTTTATTGATTTTTAGAGAGAGAGGGAGAGAGGGGGGGGGAGAGAGAGAAACATCCATGATGAGAGAGAATCATGGATCGGCTGCCTCCTGCACGCCCCACACTTGGGATGGAGGGGGCAACCCGGGCATGTGCCCCAATGGGAATCCAACCCTGACCTCCTGGTTCCTAGGTTGAGGCTCAGCCACGGAAATGGGGGTAATTTTAACAACGGTAACTCCTTCCTCAGATTGTGGAAGACAAGGACAGCCATGTGTGTGCAGCATGTCTGACATTAGGAGGCTGGTGCTGTTAGGCACAGCGTTCCTCCCACAGGTGATTCTGTGAAAAACAGGAGACAGGACATCTCCGTGCAGGGGAAGGTGCGCCTGTGTGGGCATGCGCAGTGCGAGCCCATGGGAGCTTCCTGGGCCCCGTCCAGACACTGATCTAATCCTCACGGCAGTAGAGGTAGCGGTTCATCTCACCCCATTTTACAGACGAGGAGACTGAGGGACAGAAAAGTAAAATGAGATGCCTGCGGTCACAGCCATCTGCGCAGCCAAGCGCACAGACGCCCGCCCCCCGGCTCATCCCCGTTGTCTGTCTGTCTGTCTGTTTGACAGACAAATCCCTTCAGACGCAGCCTTCTCCCCACCCCGACCTGCAGCCACAGCCAGGAGAGCGCCCGTGGCCAGAGCCGCCAGGAGCGGCCTGCTGGCACCGCTGGGACTTTATGCGGAGAAACTGGCCCCGCGAGGAGACGGGGGCTCCCAGAGGCGAGGGCGGCGGTCAGAAGCCTTGAGCGACCGCTGGCCTCCCACCCCGACCCCCAACCCCACCCCCGGCGGGAGGCCCCGACACAGCGCAGGCGGGTGGGCGCTCAGCAGAGGTTTCGTGCGCAGAGGCCTGGCCGGCTCTCCGCAAAGCTTTTCCCTGCGTCCTTGGCTGCAGCCATTCCCGGGCGCGCAGCCCAGAGCTGGAGGCCAAGCAGCCCGGGTTGTCTGCAGAGGGGCCGGGGCCGAGGGGCCTGCAGAGACCGGGGCGGATCCAGGATCCGGTGGAGACGGTTCAGCTCGGGGCGCTGACCGCGCCCAGCCCAGCGCGCACCGACCGCTCCGCACCCCGCTCCCTCCCGGGCCAACCACGGGCCCCGCGCACGGGGAACACGCACGGGGCCCGGGCCAGTCTCCGAACCCTTTCCACCCAAACCCACAGCGACTTCTCGGAGGGGGATCGATGCCCGCACTCGGTTTTGTGAGCGCGGACCCGCCGCCGCACAGTGGGTCCGTTTCCCAGCGTGCCGCGATTGTGTCGTGATGATTTGCTTTGGAAGTTGGGCTGTGAAATGAAACGTGAGAGTTTATAAACACGGTTCATTCTGGAGGTGGGAACCTCATTCGACCCCAGCCTCGTTTCCACCCTGAGCGGGGTATTGAGGGGAGTGAGAGGGGTGGTGGTGGGGGGTGGGGATCGGTGTCAAAACACAACCCCTCCGCTGGACATACGCAAGTCCAGGCTCGCATCCGGATCCGGGAGCCTCTCTGGGATTCTGCGCCGCCGCGCACCCCACCCAGGGCTCCGACTTGGATAAGTTTTCCGGGCGCAAGGTGGGGAGTCGGAGAACAGTTTATCCGAACCAGCGTCCCTGACCTCCCTCCCTGGCCTGGACCCCGAGAACAAAGGCGCAGCGAGGAGAGAGGTGACCACTGCAGGGTGATGATCCGGTCCAAGCAGACCCTCCCTCCCCAGCTCTGATCCCCCAAAAAGTGAATTTTTAATTTTAATTGATGAACGGGAGCATTTAAATACCATCCACGCCCCGGTGTCCACCTCCGTGCTCGGGCCGCCCCGAAAGTCCAGGCGGCCGTGCAGAGCCCTGGGGGCGGCGGGACCCGGGCGCGCGGGGACTGGGGTCGGTCCGGCCCGGACGCCCGGCCGCAGCGCGGAGGCTCCCGGCAGATTTCGGGGAGGGGGCTGCGCTCCATTGTTCACTCCGGCCAATCAGGGTCGCCCCTTTCCCTGCAGCCAATCCCGCGTCGCCCCCGCCTCCCACCCAGCGCGCCCGCCCACCGGCTGCGGGTCCCCACCGCCTCCCCCGCACCCCGGTTCTGGGGGAGGCTGGTGACGCCGCAGGTCCCGCCCCCGCCCGGCCCGGCGACGGCGTGCTGACGTCATGCTGCGTGCGGGCCGGTGTGGTCGGTCCGGCGAGTCCGCGGGGCCCGAGTTAGTTCGCCAAGAGCCGGCGGGGCGCGCGACCCTGGTCCTCCGCCCGGCGCGCACGGGGCGCCCGCCGCCGCCTGCATGGTGGACCTCCTGCTCCGGTGTCCTGCCCCGGGTGCTATGGGGGATCCCGCCGAGAGTGAGTCTCCCCGGGGCGTGGGCGTGGGCGTGTGCGCGCTGGAGGCGCGGGGTTCCTGCGGCAGGAGGATGCCCGCCGGGTTCCACAAGTGGCTCGTATTTGACAGGACCCTGGGCGACCCAGAGCGAAACGGACGCCGTTCCCCCGCAGCGCGACCCCCCGCGGGCACCCCGCGGCTTTAATTCATAGCCATTCAGCCCTTTCTCCAGCTCGCGGGGCTGGCCTCGGGCTGCGGGAGCTGCTGAGACAATTAGGTGGGACTGCGGGCGGGGGGCTCTGGCTGCTCGCTGGTCTGGGTGCGTTCAGATACAGACCGATTCTCCGGCCGGACCGAGGCGTCCTTGAGGGGCGAGGCGCCGGGCTGAGCCGTGTGCGGTGGGGCTGCCGTGGGAGGGGGCCGGGGTCCCGCTCCTGGGGACGCGGTGGGTCCGCAGAGCCCGAGTGTCCAGTTCCTTTCTCCTCACCCACGACCTTAGCTTTTGGCTACAACACACATCGATACAACGACGGTCCAAATGGATGTTTTGTGGTTTTTTTTTTAAGTTTTGGGGTGAGGGGCGGAGGCAAGACGCCTTTACAAATCCAAATCCTGTTTTTGTTTTTGAGTTTCCAGTCGCCCGGAACCTTTAGAAAGTCCGCTTCCTTTTTCTCGTGGCGCAATTCTCGCCCGAGAGCAAGCGGGCCGGGCGGGTCGGGCCGGGCCGGGGCCCCCGGTCGCGGTGAATCTGCAGCCCGGCCTGACGGGTGTCCTTTCCCGGCAGAGAAGCCAGGCACGGCCACGTGCGTGGGCTGCGGGAGTCAGATCCACGACCAGTTCATCCTGCGCGTGTCCCCCGACCTGGAGTGGCACGCCGCCTGCCTCAAGTGCGCCGAGTGCAGCCAGTACCTGGACGAGACGTGCACGTGCTTCGTGAGAGACGGGAAAACCTACTGCAAGCGGGACTACGTCAGGTGAGGCCGGCGACCCCTCCCGGCGGGCCCGGGCCGCGGCCCCGCACGCTCACCGCCCGCCCCGCGCCCGCAGGCTCTTCGGCGTCAAGTGCGCGCAGTGCCGCGTGGGCTTCAGCAGCAGCGACCTGGTGATGCGCGCGCGGGACAGCGTCTACCACGTCGAGTGCTTCCGCTGCTCCGTGTGCAGCCGCCAGCTGCTGCCGGGCGACGAGTTCTCGCTGCGGGAGCACGAGCTGCTGTGCCGGGCCGACCACGGGCTCCTGCTGGAGCGCGCGGGGGCCGGCAGCCCGCGGAGCCCCGGCCCGCTCCCCGCGCGGGGCCTGCATCTGCCAGGTGAGCCGTCCGCGCGCGGGGCCGGGCGCGGGGCTGTCGCCGGGACGGGACCTTGTCGCTCGTGTGTTTCTGTGTCTGCGGAACGGCGAGCTGCGGCCGCGGCCGGGGTGTGTGCGGGGAAACCGTCTGTGGGCCTCCGGGAGCCAGGACGGTGTGGGTGCGTGCGTGCGGGGCGGACACGGAGAATTGTGTCCCCGTGATCAGGACACGGGGGCCGCGGGTCCCGGAGCAGGAGCAGGGGCGACAGTGGCCGGGGATGGAGGAGCGCGGGCCTGGCTCAGGCGGCTCCGAGGCCCAGCCACCAAGGAAGAGCGGTGTCCGCGTCGTGTCGGAGGCCCAGTTGGAGGAACAACGTAGCCAAACGCTCCCCGGCGGGGCGGGGAGGGGCACACTCCCGCGGGGGACGCCGTGGGTCCTGCGGGGCTGAGTGCGCGGTCAGGGTCCGTGTGCCGGGCGGGGGCCCCAGCGGTGCCGTGAGGCCTGGCCAGGTCCCCCCTACCACCACCCCGGCCTCTGCTGCTTCCCCTATGGAACCGGCACACCAGGCTGGGCCGGCTGTTTGTAAATATTTACCCAGAAACCCCTGGCGGGACGGGGCGGGGGGGGGGGGGTGGATGCGCAGGAATTCGGGGTGTGCAGACCCCGCGGGGACGCGCGAGTGAGGCGCGATGAAGCCAGTTCCGGGAACCGCGCGCCCGGATCTCCCTTTTGTTAGTCGCGGGGCCGCGAAAATCGGGGCCTGTTTTCCCGGGTGGAGAGAACGCGAGGCCGGGCGCGGGCCGTGCCGGCAGCCGCTGGGCCGGGAACGCTGGCGCCTTAAGGAACCGCACCCGGGCCGGTGTGCACAGCCTGGTCCGAGTGACCCCGCTGAAAGAGGGGGTAGGGCCGGAGGGGCCCGAGGCGCGGGAGATGAGCCCCCAAATTGGAGCAGCTAGGCGCTGGGGGCCCCCCCTTCCAGAGGCCATGGGCGCCCCTTTCCTCTGCCTCCGAAACATGGACTTTTCCTGGAGGCGATTCCGTCTCCCGTTCAGGGCACGCGGGCCCCCTCGGTCCAGTAAGTGCAGGAGGCCCGGCGGGCAGGTCGGGGGCAGCCACTCCCGCACTCGGGCAGGCAGGTCGCTGCGCGCGGAGGGTCGGGGACTCCGAAGGGGCGACCAGGCGCACCGCCCTCCGAGTGGGGCGGAGAGAGAGAGAGGGAGGGAGGCGAATGGCACAACGAAATCAACGAATAAAAGAGAAACGAAGTCAGGCGGAGGCCTCGACGGGGCGGGGGCGGGCGGCGGCCGCGGGGCGCACCGGCCCCTCGCTCACCGCGCCCTTTGCTCCCCGCGCCGCCGGGTGCGAGCAGAGCCCGGGTCCGGCCGGCAGCCCGCGCTGCGCCCGCACGCGCACAAGCCGGCGGAGAAGACGACCCGCGTGCGGACGGTGCTCAACGAGAAGCAGCTGCACACCCTGCGGACCTGCTACGCCGCCAACCCGCGGCCCGACGCGCTCATGAAGGAGCAGCTGGTGGAGATGACGGGCCTGAGCCCGCGGGTCATCCGCGTCTGGTTCCAGAACAAGCGCTGCAAGGACAAGAAGAAGTCGCTGCTCCTGAAGCAGCTGCAGCAGCAGCAGCACAGCGACAAGACGGTGAGGGCCGGCCGGGCGGCGGGGGGGAGGGCCGGGCCGGGCGGCGGACAGACCCGCGTCCCGCGCCCTCCTCTGGAGAGGGCCCCGGGGAGACGGGGGAGTGGGCCCTGGGGAGACGGAGAGACGGGGGAGTGGGCCTCCCCAGACGGTGTGCTTGGGCCTTCAGAGTAAGACGCTCCGTGGGGTCCTGGGCTCCCTAATTATTGTATCTGAGCTGGGGTCTCCGTCCCCCAAAGGCAGATCTGAGTTGGGGTCCCTGGAGCCCAAGTCTGGCCGGTCGTGTCCTGCGTTCCTGGCCCTGGGGCTCCCAGCCCTGAGGCCGGGCTGTGGCGGCGGGTTTGCGGGGTCGAGGCCCCCGGGTAGTCTCTCTGGGGAAGGAGAGCCACCCCCGTGCGGTCGCGTCAGGCCGCCAATCGCGCGCCGGCGCCCCGGGCCCCGTGTCCCAGGTGGAGGGAAACGCGAGAGCGAGACGCGCCCCCCCCACCTCACGCTCTCCTGGTCCCCAAGAGCCTGCAGGGCCTGACCGGGACGCCGCTGGTGGCGGGCAGCCCCATCCGCCACGAGAGCGCCCTGCAGGGCAGCGCGGTCGAGGTGCAGACCTACCAGCCGCCGTGGAAGACGCTCAGCGAGTTCGCGCTGCAGAGCGACCTGGACCAGCCCGCCTTCCAGCAGCTGGTGAGGCCCGGCCGCCCGCGCCACCGGGGACTTAGCCGTTTAGCCCGGGAGGGGGGCCTTCCGTGGGGGATCAGCTGGGACAGCCTTAGGCAAGCGGGGGGTTGGTGTTGGGGGGAGGGCACTGCAGCCGCACCCCGGCCCATCATTCGCTCTAAGCCGGGCCCCCCCGGATTAAGGCGCGCGCAGCAGAGGGGTGACCCGGCACTTGGGGGACCCGGCCGAGGTCTCGGAAGGGCTCGCTCGCCGCCAGAGGCGCGTCCCCAGGGGGCATCCGTCTCGGAGCCCCGACCAGGCGCGTCCTCACGCCCCTCCCTGCGGCCTCCAGGTCTCCTTCTCCGAGTCCGGCTCCCTGGGCAACTCCTCCGGCAGCGACGTGACCTCCCTGTCCTCGCAGCTCCCCGACACGCCCAACAGCATGGTGCCGAGCCCCGTGGAGACGTGAGGCCCCGGCCCGCGCCGCGGACCGCGCATGCTCCCTGCATGAGACTCGCCCGCCCAGCCCAGCCCAGCGCCCCCGCCTCCGCACCCGTCATTATTGTTATTTAACGAGAAGGTTCGGAGGGGCGTCCGGACGGCCGCGGGCCCAGGGCGCACCCGCTCTCCCGGGCTGGAGAGCCCCGCTCCGAGGACCTGGGTGTTCTCAGGACCAGACTCGGGGGTCGCCTGGCGTCAGCTCTGCCCTCTCCTCTCCCCGCGGCTGCGGGGGGACCCGAGGGGCTCCGGCGGGGACCGGACGGAGGGTCGGGAGGAGCAGACCTCCGCCCCGCAAAGCGCAAGGCTGCCGGGAAAAACGGAAACGGGACTTACCTTGAACGCGTTTAAATTATCCGTCGACGGAGGACAGAGCGTGTGAGCCTTTGCCTAACAGAACGTAAGTTATTGTTATTTATTGTAAGAACAGTCCGCTCATCGTGGGACGAATATTTTCATCTTAATAAAAAAAATAATAACCGGACGCGAAGCTGCTCCCGTGTGTGCGGGCGCCGCGGGGTCGGGGCCTCGCGCGGTCCTCGCGCCCGCGCCTCGTGCGCCCCCGCCCCGCGTGTCCGCGCCAGGCCGGCCGGGCGGGGGTTGGACGCCGCGCGGGGCGGGGCTGCGACCGCCGGGGTCCGGGTGCGCGGGCGCGCGGGGCGGGCTGGGGAGGGGCGGCCCCGTTTGCGCGGGCGGCCGGCGTGGGGCGGACTCGGGGCCTGAGGTCCCCGCAGCCCCTCGTGGGCTGGCGCCCCGGGCCCGCCCGTCGGGGTCCCGCCGGCTATTAATTCCCGTCTAGACGGAGGACGGGCGCGCGGCGGCCCCTTATCTGCGCCGGCATCACCTGCAAGCGATCCGGCGCGGGAGCCGGGCCGCCGCCGCGCGTCCCCAGAACCAGTCTGGCGTGTCCTCGGTTTATTTTCTTTCCAGGCCCGGACGCAGGGGCGGGGACGGCCCGGGTCACCCGGTGTGACATTTCAAACCCTGCCCCTTGTTTTCTTGAAAACTGGCTTTGGAGGCCGCAGGAAGTAAGCGAGAGATACCGAATCTCCAGCAGCCCCCGGGCGAGCGCGCAGACCGCGGGCTCAGGTTTTACCCTCGGAATCCTTAACCCTTTGGCGGCCTCGCCGGGGACGCGGGCTGCCGGCCGCCAGCCCCCCGCCGCCACGGGGGACCCCCTGGGTGCCCGTCCCCTGTCCCTGGAGGGAAATGACCCACAGCAGACCCTTCGCCGCCCTCTGGGCTCAGGCAGAGTCTGGCGAGGGGCACCGGGGGGCCCTGTGGCCGCGGGCCCGGGGTGGGTGCCTCTGCTGACGGGCGTGGGCTGCTGGGGGGCCGGAGGCCGCTGTGGGTTGCCAGCGGGGCTGGGAGGACTCCGTCACCCCGCGTCCCCTCCCCGCAAGGAAGCTGGGGGCCGGCCGGCCGTTGTTGGAAGCGGGAGGGGGTGTGCACCTGGAGCCACATTTCTGCCGCCTCGGGAGAGCCCAGGCGGGGCGGGCACAGAGAGGAAAGGGGGTTCAGGAAGCGGCGCGCAGAGACGCGGGGAGAGACGCAGGGTGGGAGGGCCAGCTGACCTCCCCGGTGCCCGCCAAGTTCCCATCGTCGGGGCGATTCTTGGAGGCTTCGCTCCCTTAACTTGGGCCATCCCCCTCCCGAACAGAAATAGACGTATTTCCTTGACCTGGTGGCTGGCCATTGAATGGGTGGCTACACTTCCAACTTAATCTTACTGTAGGAAGCGTTTGATTTACCCAGAACACGGGGTTTTGTCATTTTTTAAAAAAAGGAAACAGGTTTTTGAATAAAGAATCTCATTAATGGTGGTTCATTAGCTCCGAATTTTTGCTTTCAACACACTGCAGTGTGGAAACATCTAGTTGCCGCCAATCGTTCCCTCATCATCCATAATCAAACCATCTAATGCCGGCTTTTGATATGTATGCGCGCCCGTTTGCTTTGGATGCTGGGAAGGAAGGAAGTGGTGGCTGCATGGGGTGCCTGTCACTGTATAAAACAGCGGCTCATCTCCCCCAGGCACACCCTTCCCCACGTGGGTCCCAGGGAACGCGTTGAACTTTGAAGCTTTATTACAAAGGTCCCCGGTGAGGTGACATACCTACCGCTCGTCCGTTACATTAATAACTATGTTTTCAGGGTTCCCAGGTCATCTTTAACCATCTCCTGTATAATACAGTAGGGATTTTCTTGTACATTAAATTGCCTGTAACAATTACAAGTGTTGTATTTTATGTTGACTCACCGTTTACCCCGTTGTGTGGTAAAAAAGTCGGTTAAGAGGCCATAGGTGCAAAGTGGGAGTTGGTTATGTAACTAGGTTCACGTTAGAATAAGACATTGTCAGAGTATTGATCTAATCATTTGGATAGCTCTATGGAATTCAGGCAGAAAAGGGATTCCCAGAGTGGGAAAAGTGTATGGCTGTTACACCAGAAACTTCCCTACGTATTCAAGACTGCGTACTTCTGAGAAATCAGAGCCCCCGAGCCAGTCTTCCCAACAAACGCTAATATTTAATGGATTGTGGGGCAGAAATCAGCCTTTCAAAGGAAAATAGGGACTCGCTCATATTTTTCAGAGCTGCCAACACTGGGTTGAAGTGAGACACTGTCTAAAGCGGTTCTCAAAACAAGGCTCTGCTCCTGCCCTGTGGGGGAGGGGCAGAGCTGGCCACACGTTTCCCGGGCTGTTTCCCACACGAGCAAGTCCCCCCCCCAGGGTGGGGAGGGAGGGCACCGTGAACGAATAACAAACTATTTGCAGAGACGTTGCAATCAAGCTGTGATAAAAGCAGGAAATTCGGAGTTTATTAAGCTGATGCGCGGAAGATTAGAGGCTTTTAAATGCGGGGCTGATTGATGGAAAGGTAAACTCGCTGGAGATACAGGATTCCGCGCAGTGACGGGGGCGGTGTGAGCAGTGGCAGACCAGCCCCTTGTTGATGGAGGCTGTGCCTGGAGGCCCGGCGGGTGCTGGGAGAGGAAGGGGCAGAGGACTCGGGTGGGGAGTGCCCCAGGGAACAGGCAGGTTGGGGCCCCTCCGCGTGAGGTGGGCGCAGCCTGGAGGAGGCACCTGCTGGTCGGGGCGGGTCGGGAACGGGGGAGCGAGGGGCAGGCGGTTTGGGGGGCGGTTGGGTAGGAAGACAGGAGGACCGTGTTGGGGTGAGAGAGCCGGGAGAGGGGCGTGGAGGACAGGGGTGTGGGGATAACCCCTTCCCAGGTTACCGACATCGGAGGGCTCAGAGCTGGGGTGGGGGTGGGGGGCTTCGGAAGAAGCGATCGGAGGGTCTGCAGCTGCCTAGGGGGGAGGGGGCGGGGAGGCCGGTCCGGGTCCGGGGTCCCAGCGCCCGGGGCGGGAGGAGCGCCCTCTGGGGAAGGTTCCGGTGGCTCCGGGCGCCCGGGCGGCGGGGCAGGGAAACCACGGACCCCATTCACGTGACGCGGTGTGCAGGGCTCCTGGGAGGGCCGTCGGGGCTGTCCATGACGTGTGGCTTCCGGGCATTATCCTTTCTCCTCTCGGTGCCCTCGGGCCGGCCGGTGCCCCGGACGTGCGCACGGGGAGGGGGCCGCCTTTGGGTTTGTTTGGCAGCTGGACCTCCGTGTTTTCTCCGAAAAACGGCAAAAAACCAGGCACGCGGCAGCTTGGGGACTTCCGCCCGAGCGTCCGTAGGTGGGTTTGCTCTTACAGAAGCGAAGAAACGTCTTTCTCAGCCCCCACCCCGAGCCTTGCATCTGAGACATATTCGGATCAGTTTTCCAGCCGATCTGTGTCGCTGGTAACGGCTGATCCTTATCCGACAGAAGCGATCACCGCCGTCACTCAGCGCCGGCCCCGGCCCCTCAGGTGCGGGCGGCCCGGAGCCAGGCCAGCGGCCGCTGGGGTGCGAGCGGGACCTCCCGGCATCTGCGCTTTATTCCGGAGACTCATTCAGGCCGCGCTGCCCCGAGGCCGTGCTCGGTCTGAGGAGTTCGGTGGCCGATGATCCACGCTCTACATTCACTCCCAATGGCCCCGGAACATGTATGTAATTAGAATGCACTCCTGTCCCTAAAGAGGCGAGTTCAGAGCTGGTTAACTTTAAGTCTTTACTTAAGGTACTTCAAGAGTTGGAGTTAGCATTTTTCTTTCGAATTTGAATTGTCTTAAGAAAAGTCACCATTGCAAACAGAATAAGTTATTTTATTACAAGAAAACAGACTTGCTGATTTTGTGCCTAATTTCACCCATATTACAAATGCAAAGTATATAAGATGGAAGTTACCAAAATGCAAACTGTTGTGCATAAATGAAATAAACTCAACTTACAGAGTTAGCAAGTAGAAGTATCTACAGCCATTATAAATAGTTCAAAGTATATACCATATCTACAGTACGGGGAGAGTATAAACATGTGAAAAAGAGTTTCTTAAGGAGCAGTTAAAACGTTGGTTTGAACAATTTAAATTATTAATGAGGGTCCTCAAATATAGAACCAACCAAAACATTTTTTATTTTTATTTTTTTAAGAAAAACTGTCGAGCTTCCTCCCAGGCCTGCTGAGGAAATCTGTTAGCCAGCTCCAGATAGTCTTGGGATCCAAGGCATTTTCCTGAGAGAAAAATGGAAAAGAATGAAATGTAAAAGAGTTCTGAGTATTTTGATATCTGACAAAATGGAGACATAAAACTTCAGATAATCCATGACACAATTTATGCACACAAGGTAATTGATCTACCTATAGTATAAAATATGCAATATATTTGGGTCACAATCTATTGTATGCTCCTAATGTATTTAGACATTAACCGCTATGTAAAACATGGTGAAAAAATTTCTTTCGGATTCCAGAGTAGGAAAATAGGGTAAAAGAAGTATAATAACAAAATAGCACGACAATCACACCTGTCCTTAACCTTTTGCACTCGGATGTCGAGTGTGACTCGACACGGTTAGCATCGGTAGCAGCTCGTATGTCGAGCCACACTGGACACGTAGTTTCACCGCGGGGGGAAGGGGGATTTTGGTCTATTTTTCCAGTATCTTTTCTTGTTTTCATTAGCATGAAAGGACAAGTAAAATGTAAATGCCGTCTCAACTGATGCCAAAAAAGAAAAAATGAAAAACGGATAACGCATGTGAAATTTATTAGGAAACTAGTACATGATCTTGTTGGAGAATTCAGAGATGGTACACTAACTTCCAGGGGTAGATTATTATCCACTAACTTAGAGCAACGTTTAGAGGGAAAGCTCCATATAATCACACCTCACCCTAACAAAAAACACAAAGATTGTGTTTGTTCTAACAGAAAAATCAAAGGAGGAAGAAGAGAGACGATTTGTATTTGCGAAACATGTGAATGTAAACCAGGTCTTCCTGTGGGTGAATGTTTCAAAAAACATCACACCATGAAAAATTATAGAGATTAAAATTACTCTTTGAATGTATCAATAATTTGAAATATAAAAAAATCCAAATAAATAAGTTTGTATGAAAAGAAACTCCAGTTTTTTATTCTACTGCCGTGCTTTGTAAAATCTGGGGTATTTAAAAAAATTAAATCCCGAGTAGAATAAAGGAATCGAGAAAAAAGCAAGCGAGTGCAAAGGGTTAAATTAGACTTGAACAGGTAAATATGTATGTAATCGACATATTTTCTAAAACCGTTGATTTGGTTGGAGACACACTTTCAGTTTACATACAACTTGGCGTGACGGTCACCCATGTAACCGCAGGGGCGTAGGGGCTTCCCTGACAGCGGGGAGCAGCGAGCACCCAGCACCGGACCTTCCTCTGTGGGGGGGGGGGGGGGCTGACACTTGGGGTGCACATGGGCGACCAACCAGATGGCCTGCCATGTTTATGGGGACACCAGCGAGCTCCCCGACGGGAGCAGGTCTCACAGGGACAGCCCGGCGTGTGCCACCAAGCGGAGTGACGGACTGAACGCACTGAGGGGGGAGCGTGGGGGTCCGGAAGACGTCGGGGAAGAAAGAAGGTGGACACAGGCCTCAGCCCGCCCTCCCGGCGGCAGACAGAGGCAGCTCCGGGGACTCTGCGGGCCAGACACCAATGGTGACTCATCAGTCGGGAGGGGGGAGAGCGCCCGCACTTCTCATGGGCAGAGAAACGCTGTCCAGGTACAAGGGCGGGCACCAGATTTCCGTGGGTGTTTTTCACATCTTCAAAAACTTCAAAGTTCTCTGGAGAGAAACAGTGACAAACGATGCTGACCTCCCCAAGGAGCCTCCATGGCTCTTCTCCCTGCAGGCCGTGACCATCGGGCAGAACTGAACTTGCACCTCGGCCTTGGACAAATGGTACCGGCTGCGATGCTGACTTTAACTCTAAAAGGGGCACCGCCTGCTGTCTACTCATCAGAGCACCCGAGTCACTGAACGTGACATTTTTCATGATACTGTTACAAGCTTATAGTTTCATCTTTGTACTTTTCAGCACTCGCCCACTGTGTGTGTGTGTGTGTGTGTGTGTGTGTGTGTGTGTGTGTAACAATCCAAGATGCCCCCCACTGCCGTCTGCCCCCCAGTGAGGACTACTCGGTGGGTGCCCCAGGGGGTCCTGACTGTCACACTAATGGGGGCATTAGGGTCTCAATCAGAGACGCTGCCTCGACAGTCACAGAGCGACGTGCACGCCTCAGTTACTGTCTACGTAGCAAAACGTTTTACAAAGTAAAGATGACTTTTCAAACTCCACGTCTCCGGCGTGATCTCAGGAAACACCTCAGCAGGAAACTACAGGGAGAAACCCTTGTAATCTGATGGCCTTTTCTCCATGGAGAACAACTGTACGTCTCTTACTGCAATTAGAGAAATTCAAGTACTTGAATTTAGGGCCAATATGGGTTACTATCACTAATAATTTTATTCTGAACATGTACAGGGGACAAACCTATGTGATTTCAGTATTTACGTGAGTAACATGGGCCAATATTAATGATCTGATTGTCTCCTGTATTACTAAGTAAATTTAGTCATTATTCATCATTTATTATATCTTGCATGAGGTGAGTATACATTTCACAAAGATATTTCTTTTAGTTCCATAGATTTCTCTATATTCTTTTTTTTGGTTGTTATTTATTATTATTATTATAATTTTTTGAGTTTTAGATTGGAAAAAAGAGGGGGAGAGAGAGAAACATTGATGTGAGAGAGAAACACTGATTGGCTGCTCCCTGCATGTGCTCCCACTGGGGATCAAACCTGCATCCTGGGCATGTGCCCTGACAGGACTGACCCAGCCACCTTCTGGCATTCGGGATGATGCTCCGATCAACTGAGCCGCACTGGCCAGGGCTCTGTATATTCTGATACATTCATGCTGATTACAAAACTTTTTTTTTTTTATTGACTGAAATACACTTGGTATCTGAATCTCAAATATTTTAGGCAAAGTAAGAAACAATTTCTCCAAGGGTTCCAAAGATGAAGTAAGAAACGTGTCCGTTCAGCTGACAAACATGACCGTTAATCTTAAGAGACATACCTTTGGGCTGGGAAGACTGGTTCTCTGCTTGACCGTGACTCTGTGCAAAGTCCTGTGAAGATGAGAAAGCGTTTTACACCAAAACCACAAGCAGAGAGCCTCACTGAGCGCGGCTTTACAGCTGCTGAATTCAGAGACAACGATTTTTGCCCGAGTATTTGGGAGCCCAAATATAAAAGCTGAAGAAACGGATGCCAGGCCCTGCAGGTTCTCGTCGTTTTAACCAAACAGTGATGCCTCTCAGCTTCTGCTCGACCAGCACAGGCCGGGCTGCTGCTACCACGGACACGCAATCTTACTTCATATCCAACCAACTGAACACTTCAGTCACAGTTACTGTCTTCAACAGATTATTAACGTTTTTAAAACACAACTATTAAAGCTCTTAGGTATTCAGCTAAATTTTAAAGTCTGCTAATTTTACTTTCACATGGAAAATGTAGAACATACAGAATTTCAGAAACTACCAGCTCCTGCCTTTAATATCACTTTCTAGTAATTATTATTAATCTAAAACACAGGGACCTTGCAGAACCATTTTATAAGCTGAAATCTAATATGTATTAGTTCCCTTCAGCACATTTATAGGAAAAAATTACTTGATTTAAGCCCACCATTTTATCTCAAATAAGCATTCTAAGATATTTGTGTAGCATTTACAGAATTTGTGTTAAAATATAAGTGAAATGTGTTAAATTTATATTCACTTATTTGAATGTGTGTTGAATGTAATACAGCAGAGTAGATTTAGAACTAGTTTGAGATGACTATCAGATGAAAACAAGTAATATATTTATATTTACTACTTTAGATTCTGATATCATTTGTATTTTTACAAATTGTTTCCCACGCAGTTGAAAATGGGATGGATGAAGTTGGGACATACAAAATCTGCTCTTTGCTGAACTATCACTGTCTTGGTTGAGGGCCCTCTGTTCGGGCCCAACACTCTGCACCCCACGTCCCTGGCAGCCCCTACCCCTCCGCTGCCTTACTTTCCTGCTCAGCACTAACACCAGCGGGCAAGCTGTCTGTTTTCTGTTCGACTCCCCCCGCAATAGAAAGTCTGAGGGGGAAGGTGTTTATGTTTCATTCTGTGCTGTGATGCCAGTGCCTGGAGCAGGGTGTAACCTGGAGGGACCACGAGCACCGAATGGAAGAAGGAGCCATCTGCGTTTAAGATCACGGTCTTAAATGGAATTCCTACTGCATTCAACCCCAAGGTTCGAAGAATATATGCAGAGCCCTAACTTTTGCTATCATGGTTACAGAAGACTTGATTAAGACTCTGATTTAGCTGTAAGACACTTGATGAAAATTCGTACCTGACCTGCCGATTTGAATAGCTTTGAAAACTTTTTCAGAAACTGAAACCCAGGCCCAAACAAAACAACTAAGCTGAAAATAAAAGGTTTCTAAACGTAACTGACCCAGTTGTGTTGTATTTGAAATAACATGGAATGTTTTCAGGAAATAATGATCTACAACGACAGAAAAAACCACAGGTTCGCTATTAACGCGTATTAAAGAATAGCCACCTTGGTTTTGCTTAGTTAGCTACACACTGATACAGACTAACTCAGTCAGAAACACAGGAGGCCGTGGTTAAAAGGTGTAGGTTTTTCTAAAGGCAATACAACAGGTTTTCATACACACAAGTGTGTATATATGGATAGTATTTATTTAAACATTTCCAATACACTGAAGTTCTCACTGATCTCTCCTCAGCAATCATTACCTGTCCCTACAGCCAGACTAAGTGTCAAGTGACTGGAACCGTTAAAGCCTTAACGAAGCCTGGCCGTCCTCTGAAACCATCTCCTTGGTGCGGCCTTACCGTTTCCGCACGAGGAAAATGCCCTTTCCTTGAAATCCTCGGTAGAAACTACACAACCCTCACCCCCCGTTTTGCCACCCCGACCTTTTGTGAACAATTCCCGAGCACAGAAGCGTGCGAACTCCCTCAAGGGCGGTGTGGATGTCCCTGCCCTCCCCGACAGCAGGGCGGTACCTGAAGGAAGGAGGCCAGCAGGACGCAGCTCATCTCCTGCTCCAGGATGACCTTGTTGTGGCCGTTGTTGAAGCACGCGGCGATGAGCGACGGGAACAGCACCCGGACCAGCCGCGGGTCGCTGAAGTACTGGAAGGGCAGCTGGCACAGCTTCTGCAGCACCGTGGGGTGGCGGCCGGACTGCACGATGACCTGGGACAGGGGAGCAGCCGGTCAGCGGCCAGCCGCCGCCGGGCCTGCCCCCTCCGTGGGCAAGTGCCGGGAGGAACCACGAGGACCCGCGGCGGGAGTGGGACCTGACCTTAACTTAGGGGTGCTGGGAAGGAGCAGACAGGCAGCTCACCTCCTGACTCAGGGAAAGATTCCAGAAGTTCTGCGGCCACTGATGTTACTAGAATCGTGATGCAGGCCCAGCGGCCGTGCAGGCCTGTGACGTGGACCAGGACCCGCAGCGGTAACCACGCACCAGCCCCCCCCCCCCCGCCCCCCAGAAGCAGGGCAGCCCTTTCCCTTAAACCTGCACCCAGCTCCCTCCCCAGGCAGACAAGCCTCTGGCAGCCCCGCCCACTGCAGTCCCTGACCGGCTCACACATGAACACGGGTAAATCCATTCCGTGTGCAGACAGGGGAGTGAAGGGGAACGAGCAGCTTCGGCCCAGGCGGCAAAGATCCCTCCTCCCACCCGTCCTCCTTATCTGTTTCCATCAGGGCCGCGGGGACTAGGAGGAGAACTGTTTAGAGAACGCGGCCCTGGCGGTGAGGTGGGCAATGCACATGCCCGGGACCAGGCAATGCAATTAATGGGCGTGTGGGGAGCCCTCCTCATTTACTCCGGGGCCCCCAGGATAGAATCAGAGATGTCAAAGTCAGATCTGTTTCAAGTAACCTTGACTGGACAGATCTCATAGAAGGTAGGGACACTAAAATCCAAGGTCAGGACTGTCAATTGTACTTGGAAAAACACAATCCTACAGGTACACACCCAGACAGGACTGCATGCAGATTAAAACCAGAGGGAAGGAACGCCAGGGCAGAGGCAGGAGGAACATAAATTACAGGGATTTACAAGTTTTCAAAGCGCTCCCAACAATGCTTTAAGAACACGCGCTCAGATGATAATGCAGTCTGGTTTAAGAAGAAAGTCAACAAAGTAATAGTTCACATATTTCAGTTCAATAGCTGAAACGACATCAAAAACCTCCAGAGAATGCTGATAGGGCTGGTTAATGCCTACAGATCCAGCAGGAATGTTAAGGA
This sequence comes from Cnephaeus nilssonii, assembly GCF_951640355.1. Lineage (NCBI taxonomy): Eukaryota > Metazoa > Chordata > Mammalia > Chiroptera > Vespertilionidae > Cnephaeus > Cnephaeus nilssonii. Next base: position 3,756,777 of record NC_137095.1, on the reverse strand, counting down.
CGCGCGGCCTGACCATTCGGCACACGGCTGTGTGCTGCCGTTCCCGACACCGGCCGGGAAACGTGTGTCCTACCGTCCGCTGTACTGATAAAGCATTCGCTCACATCTTAACTGTCATCATTGGGTACACGCTGTGGCCCAGCCAAATGGTCCCCACCTGAGAGCTCAAGACGACCCCGTTATGAGCAGTCCCCCCCTTAGCGTTTTCTGTGGAAGGGGCTCCCTGCTGAAATGCTGTCGGAAGACACCCCCCGCCAGCCTGGCTGGCACAGGCACAGTGACAAAGACGACGACGCCGGGTTCTTGGTAAACGAGACAGACAGGAGTGCCCGGCGGGAGCCCTCCCCCTCGACCCCTGGCCCTCGCTGAGGTGGGCAGAGCCCTCGGGGCCGCCGCCTGGGCGGAAAGGCGTTGACAGAGGTCGCACAGGGCCGTGCCACGACCTGCCAGCGGCCACGACTTCTAAGCCTCTCGACGGTGCAGACACTAACGGGTGTAGGCAGTTACCTTGGGGTGCGGAGTTCCACCCACAGGGCCACCTAGGAGACCACCTGGGTACAGGCTGGGGTGCACGAGGGTGGTGGGAGCCGCACCCGGCTTGGCTGTGGGCTTCGAGCCACGTGTCACACGTTGCGGGCAGACAGGGTGTGGAGGCCGGGGAGGGGCTGACCTGCAGCACGGAGACTCCGGCAGGACCCCCGCGGGGGAGGCAGGGGGGCTGTGGCATGAGCAAGCTGAGCCGCTGCGGGATCGGGCTGAGCGCTCCATCGGGTGGGAACCGAGACCGGGTGTCAATGCCCGGCCCGGACGCTCAGGAATTTGGGCACCAGGAGAGAGCTGCCCGCGAGGCTTCGGACAGGCTGCGGGGCGAGGGGCTCCGTTTCATGCTGTCTAGTCCCTCTCCCCGGCCACAGGGGGTCACATCCCTGGGACTGCCGAGGCGTTCCCAAGGCAGGAAACGGCAGCAGAGGCACCGGCGGCGTGGACGTGCTGCTGAGGGAGAGGAATGTACACCGTCGGGGAAGCTAGTTTACAAGACGCTGCTCTCTCTCTCTGCATCCGGACGGGGCTGGCACCGAATCAGTGACGGCTGGCCTGTCGCCTTTGTTGACCAAGGTGGGCGCTCCCCTGGGCCTGGCCAGGCCACTGCCCTCCCGCAGGGCACGCAGGCCAACACCCACCGCGAGGGCTTCTCTCAGAGCAGCTCCGTGTCGCACGCGGCCGGGAGGGGCTGGACGGCAGACAGGGACCAAGAACGGTCTGTCCAAGTCGGCCGCTTCCCTAGTCGTGTGATCCTGGGCAGGTTGCCCCATGGCCGGTTTGAAGGGGGGAATTCCTTCAGAAGTAACTTTTTAATGATGTATACACGGTTTTCAGCGGGTGTGCCACAGCGCTGCACAACACGCGACACCGGACGTCAGTGAGGGGCACCGACCTCTTCCCCTGAGATTAAAAAAAAAAAAAAAAGGACAAGAGACATCCGGTGCGAATGAATCAAAATTATACTTTTTTTTTCCAAATTGGCAAAATTTAATGTATCTTTTGGTGTGCTGCAGAACTTTAGCAGTCAGTGCTGTGCGCCATGAGATGGAAAAGGTTGGAAATCATCGATGCACACACACCCCTTACGTCAGTGGTTCCCAACCTTCCTAATGCCGCGACCCTTTAACACAGCTCCTCATGTGGTGGTGACCCCCAACCATAAAGTTATTTTCGTTGCTCCTTCCTAACTGTAATGTTGCTACTGTGATGAATCGTAATGTAAACATCTGTGTTTTCCGATGGTCTTAGGCGACCCTGCTAGCGGCTCTCACCCTGTGGGTGGCGACAACAGGAGGCACTGTATTAAAGGGCCGCGGCAGCAGGAAGGCTGAGAACCGCTGCCTTAAGGGAACACCGGTTTTCACAAGGTGAACATACCTGTTGGTGCCCAAATAGAGAGCAAACAGGACCAGGGGTGCCGGACCCCGAAACAGACCCCCTCACTGAGAAGGATGCCGTGTCCTGAATTTGGGGCGACGAGCAGGAACTACCTGACTGAACACGACAGCTTCATGCCCTAGCCGTCCTGGTCCTTCCGCGGTCGGTACACCCACGGAAGAAGGGGGTCTTTTGCCCAAGGCCCTGGTCCTCACCACTTCTGTTAGTATCACGGGGACCCCCCTCCCTCTTCTCTCTGGAAGCAGGGGTTCGAGGACAGGGAGGCTGCAGGCGGGCAGTGTGCGCGGCCTGGGGAGAGAGGCCGGGGGACACGAACACGGCGTTCGAGGAATGTGGGTAAAGGAAAGGAAAGAGGATGGAATGTGGAGCAGACAAGCACGCTGGTTCTTTCACCTGCTGACCCCTGGCCCCCCGGCCTCTGCCTCCGATCTGTGTGCCTCCCACCAGGCGCAGGTACGGGGTGCACCGAGGCCAGGTGAGGTCAGCAGACACTGACTGAGTCTCGGGTCACGTCTGTGGGGACAGAGGCCATGCTTTCGCTCTCAGGAGACGAATGACAAGAATCACAGGGGCCTGAGGCATCCGAGAGGCAAGGACGAGGCCCAGGAGAGCCGGAGGGCTGCCCTTCACGCAGGGAACGCGGACCTGCCTCAGCGGCGTCCAACCTGCGCCCGGGAACTGCAGGGGCGGGATTCTGGGAGAGGAGCCGGGTGCCCTGGGCCTCACAGCTCAGGCTGCCGCCACAGAAACTCGCTTCCCGCAGCTCCGGAGCCTGGGAGTCTGAGGTCGAGGGGCCGCAGGGTCGGTTCCGGGAGAGCCTCCTCCTGGGTGCAGACCGACCCGTCTGGCCTTTCCTCGCGAGTGCGGAGTGCGCGTGGGCAGACAGGCCTCTCTCCGAGGCCACCGGTCCTGCCACATCAGGACCCACCGCTATGGCCTCCCTGGCCCTCAGTCACCTCCTAAAGGCCTCTCTCCGAGTGCGGTCTCGGGGGTTCATGTTCAACATGGAGCGGGGAGGGGGGCGCAGCTGTGATTCCTCCTCCACCGGCCAGAGGGACGTCTCACCGAGAGGCCGCCCTCACACAGCTGCCAGGCGCCCCTCGGCGGCCACAACCAACCCCGCCCGCAGGCTCCGGGGACAGTGAGGCGGCCCTGGCTCTGGGGGGTCCTTTCTATAAGCGGGGGGGGGGGGGGGGGGGGGCGGCAGGCTTCAGGGCTTAGATGAGGCGCAAAGGAGGGCGTCTGTGACCAGAACGTAGAAGCCAGTGCAGCGACGGGCACTGCTGTCGCGTCCTCTCTGGTGGCACCTGCTGCCACACGCCCGCAGGACGGAGCTCTGCCCACGGGACCTCCCGCCCGCAGGACGGAGCTCTGCCCACGGCGGGTGCCAGCCCGGACCTGGTGGGGCAGGACGTGCGTTCTGACAGCTCTGAGGAGTCCCGGCCTGAGCACCACCCAAGAGACCCAGTGCCGAGGCTCGGCGGTGCTCGAGGCCGCTGTGCTCAGGCGCCGGGGGAACGGGCAGAGGGCAGAGCTCACGGACGGCCGTGGTCCGAGTCCTCCGGCAGGAGCTTCCCGTGAAGCCCAGGAAGTCTTCCCGGCAGCAGCGCCAGAGACGCCGCTCCTTCCAGCCCAGAGCCAGGCGGCAGCCGCCACACGTCCCGGTCCCGGACGGAGCGGCCGCATCCTTCCTCCCGGCCTGTGCTGCTCTGCTGGACGGTGAGGCTCGTCCCTGTCACCGGGGGTCAAACCGCAGCTCCTCGTGCGCCTGATGGTCTGCCTCCCCGTCCCGCCGCCTTGGCCCGCACAGCCAGCCCGTGGCACACGGCGTGTCCAGGGGGAGGGCGTCGGGGCCCTCGCGGCTGGGACCAGCTCCTCGTGAGGAGACCCCGAGGCTCCCAGGCCTCTCTGCCACGGCGCTGTGAGGCCAACCTGGAGGAGGCCCTCCTGGGCCCCCGGCCTGACTTCCAGCCGCAGACAGGAGGACAGTGTGTGCTGTTCACCCAGCCGGGCCCCCGTTTCTGCAGGGAAGGGGCGGAGACCCTGCAGGATGGGCTGCACGTGGGATCCTCTGGGCGGGCACGGCCGCAGGGCTCCCCGGCCGGGTTTGCGGGGAGTTCTGGGGGAGAGCCGCCCCCTGGGTGGTGCGGTGGGCGCTGGTCTCTCTGTGGAGGCCGTCTCCAGGACACTGCAGGCAGGACCCCTCACCCGCAGGGCAGAGCCGTCCGGGCACTCAGCACTCGGCCGTGTGTGCATGGCCCTGCCCCGCGGCCTCACTCTCTGCGCACTCTCTGTGGTGGGCCGTCAGGGGAGGGTGACCCTCCTCTTTCATCACAAAGAAGATGACGCTCAGAGACTTCAAAGACTGTCCCAGGTCCCCTGCAGCCCGGGACGCTGAGTGCTGGCTTCTCGCTCACCCGCAGGCCCCTGCAGGCCCCTCAGACGCGAGGCGCCCCTCCCTGGCACAGGGCTGGCTCTCTGTCGCAGCGCCTGAGCTCGTCCCCTGCTGTGCCGGGCCGCCAGCCAGCTTCTTGCAGTCTTGCCCATCCAGATGGAGATGAGGAAGACACACCGCCATCCAGACAGACGCCGGCCGACCGGCGGACACAGATCCACCAGCTCGAAGGCCTCCTCAAAGCCCATGCTCGGCTGGGCTAGGCATCCAGTGGCCGGCTCCTGGCCTGGTCTCAAACGATCAGACGTAAGAACTGAACGAGAGGAACGGAGGGGACAGGGCCGACGCTCAGGAGGGAGCTGCTGGGCACGCGCCTGCAGTGAGCTCCGTCCGGGCCGCCTGGGGTTTGAGTGTCTGCGATCTGGCTGACATCTCTGAAACAAACACCGTCACTACAACACACCGACGCTGCTGGTCTGTGGTGTGACCGAGCGCTTTCCCCCCGCCAGGTACACTGAAGGAAGAAGAAGGGAAGTGGAGGTGACGTGCTGAGTGGCCGTGGGTCTGGTCTGGAGGTGCAGCAGGCCTGGGAGAGGGTGCGGATCGCACGTCTGAAAGCGGCCACGTGCTCTCGCTTCCTGGGACCGCAGGCCTGGGAGTTCCAGCCTGTTACCCGCGGAAACGCCGCCTCTCCTCGCCCAGAGGTGCCTCTCCTGCAACGGCGACGGCCTGGAGTGCTGCCAGGAGCCGGGAAGTGAGCGAGCAGACAAACCCTCCATTCATCACATGTTTACCGACTCTGCTCCGGCCAAGGGGGACGAGGCACCTGGAACGGTGGTGACGAGTGAGAGCCGTCCCTGCCCTCGAGGAGGACCCAGTCTCCCCACAAAGCCCGTCTCCGCTCCTCGCAGGCGGTTCTGCAACCTCCAGCTGTCTGCCGATTCGATTCTCACGTCAGAAACAAGGCTGGAAAAGGGAGTCCGTTTCCCAGTCGCTCGCTGTCAGCTCCACGGGGACGGCCATGCCTTGGTAATTCCCCGCTGGACCCTAGTACCTCGCATGGTGCCCGTCGCCGTTCCTGCAAAGAGCAGGTGCTCATGCCTGTGGGGAGGGAAGGGATGAGGACCGAGCTCAGGTTCCCAAACCTGCCATCCGGTGCTGCGACGGCCACCTTTGCATTTGCAAGAACAGCTGGCTGGCTGGGTACCTCGCCAGCACCCCACCGAACCCCAGGCTCCTGCACTGCGGTCCCCGAGAGCAGGGCAGCTCCTCCCGGCCGGCCCTGCGAGCCGGCCTCTCAAATCTCAGGCCACACAGTCTGGGGGTCAGGGTGGCGGGGGGGGGCGAGGTCAGACAGAATGTGCACAGACAGCTAAACCTCGCAAGGCAGTCTTTATGCCCAAGAATTCTGTTTTGTTTTTCCCTTTTCTTGTCAGAGACGAGATGTCCTCCACCGAGGAGTAAAAGCAGGTGTCTAGACACCGAGTTCCCGGAGAGACAGCGAGAGGGTCCGCAGGTCACGGAACAAAGCGTGTTTGTGTAGCAGAGCAGGGACCACGTCACGCTGCATTCCTTCCGCAGAACAGGTCCTGCTGCAAAGCCCCAGCGAGGGTGGCCCGGCCGGCGCATGGCTCCTGACGAGTCCCGTCGCACCTGAAGCCGGCCGGGCCTGGCAGCCAGTGACCTCCAGGAATCACGACACATGCATGCACGCGCACACACATACACACACACACACACACACACAGCTTCCCTAATCGGATGCCCTGGGGGCAGAGCAGGGAGCGTGCAGAAACGGCTTCATTTATAACCGCAGGAGAGAAGTCTGGAAAGCCTGTCCATTTACATAACCCGGCTCAGCAGAGCAACAGGGTCCCTGTGGCTGGCACTGCAGACAGGTCCCTCCGCGTTCCCGGCAGAGATCCTGGCGGGCTGGGCACAGCCCAGGGAGGGAGCACAGCAGCCGGCCGGAAGCAGGGGCTTGGCCTCTCAGGCTCTGGAGCCCAGGGAGACGAGGGGGAGTGGCTGTCCCGGGGGCCCCGGCACCTGGGCGGACGGCCAGCCTTGCGGCTCTCGGCTTCCTTTGGGGACGGGCTGGGAGCGGGGACAGCACGGGAGGCAGAGGTGGCCCCTGGGCAGGCCCGCCCCCCCCACCCTCTTCTGTCCGCGAGGAGAGTGGCCATTGAACGGAAGCACGCTCCCAACTCCCTTCCCACACAGGGTGCAGCGCCAGGCTGGGCGGGGCGATCCCAGCACTTGCCGGTGCGAACGTCAGGCTCCGTAGTTCGTCAGGACTGGACACCAGCCCCGTTCCCATGGCGACTCGTGTTTGAGGAAAGCCTCGGAGCACAGGCCTCGGCCACGGCAGACTCGCCGATCACCACCCTCTGAGGGACTGCTTTCTTTGGGGTTTCTGTTTGTTGGCACTCTCTGTGTCCCATCCAACAGGGTGGGCTGGGGAGGGGGGGGGGGAGGCTGGTCACAGAAAGCCTAGCCCCGTGGTCGGCAAACTGCGGCTCGCGAGCCACATGCGGCTCTCTGGCCCCTGGAGTGTGGCTCTTCCACAAAATACCCCGGCCTGGGCGGGTCTATGTTGAAGAAGTGGCGTTAGAAGAAGTTTAAGTTTAAAACATTTGGCTCTCAAAAGAAATTTCAATCGTACTGTTGATATTTGGCTCTGCTGACTAATGAGTTTGCCGACCACTGGCCTAGATCATGTGTCAAGAAATACGTCCCATCAGCCATGAGCACCTGTGAGCCTCTACCTGTACAGGTGTTACATTTACATGTGGTGAAAGCATCGCACAAAATGCCCCCGAATTCTTCACCAGCAGCTGTTCTCATCCTCTATTCCATGTTCTCAGGTAAAGCGGACACACACACACACACACACACACACACACACACACGCTACCGGAAGGATTATGAACGCTATGACAGGACATGTGGGGGCAGGAGTGGGTGGAGGAGGAGCAGACCTAACAATGCCTGAACGCGCCAGATTCCCAGGGGCTTTGGTGAGCTGGTGCCCGACCTCCTCCCATGGAGCCCCTGGGGTGAGCGAGGGTCACCCCGCAGCGCCTGGCGGGCCTTCCTGGCCCTCCCAGCAGCGGGCGGGAGCCTGGATCACTCCCCGGAGCACTTACCGGCTTCCCAGCACTAGTCTGTGACAATTTTATTTAATCTCAGGAATATAATAGCGGTCACATCTCTTTGTAGTTCCGTTTACTGCTTTCTCAAGTGAAATAAATGGTCTCTCGGATTTCCCCGCTTTCATCTCTGCTCTGAGTGCAGGAGGATAAGGTTCCAATTAGGACCATGACAGGTCCCGTGGTTCATGCCTGGCGTCCCCCGCGTTCCCTCACAGTCTCAGCACCCCGGGGCTCCGTGCGGAGGGAATTCCTCGGGTGTGAGGTCTCCCCTCCTCCTACTTCTGGGCCCGGTGCTGAGTGGGGACCCCCTCACTGCCTTCCCGACAGCATCTGGGGAGCCCCGGGCACCGTGTCCTGCTCGCCAAGGCGTGGCCCGGGGACCCCGACAGGAGCCCTGGGGCTTCCAATCTTTGGGCCCCCCCGCGAGGCAGGGCGGGGGTGAACCGCGCTCCTCGTGCACTGTTCTCTCACAACAGGATTTGCCAAACGCTGCACAGACGTTGCCTGTGGTTCTCAGAACTACTGGCTCCCGCAAAACAAAACTCAGGAGTTCCTTTCAGAATAGATTCGAAGATAAGGAAGTTCTAGTGCCGAAGAAACGGCTCCTGCATTTTTAGCTAAAAGCCGTTCAGGAGGTTCGGTGAGTGAAACAGAAGTGCTGTGTCTGTCAGAACCTGGGGCCGTTTCAGCCTTTCCTGCAGGATCAGGCCTCAGGGTGATGTGTCATTTCACGTCGGATCATCACTCAGCAAATATTTACCCGGTAACGCTGCGTGCGTGGCACTGCTCAGTACCGGCCTTTAGCGGGACGGCTGGGAGGGGGGGGACAGAGCCAACAGGGAGTGTCAGGGGCGGGTAACACAGTGAGAAGAGGAATGGAGTGAGGTGAAGAAGAAACTGACCATGGACGGCCCTCCGGGAGCAGGACAGGTGGCAGCCATGTCCCCAACCTGCGGGCTTCTGCGGGAAAAGCATTCCGGGGAGAAGGCGGCAAGGACAAGGCTGTTTGGGGATCAGCAAGGAGCCAGTGGCAAGAGCAGGGCTGTGGCTGCTGTACTGAGAACGAAGACGACTACGTGTGTCTGCGCAGGCTGGTCTGGCCGTGACCTCCCACGCGTCTCACATGGTGTATTCCTCCTCCATCAGAGCTGCGGGCCCCGGGCACCAGCCTCACTCTGTGCAGACAGGAAGGTGAAGCCCGGAGAGCGAGTGACTCACCACACCCAGCTGTGCGGCCGGGACAGGACCCAGGGCCCCGACGGCCGCCCCACTAGCTGTCCTACGGCATCGGCTCCCAGTGACCCGGGTTTTACGCTCCCTTTCCCATCCCAGTGATGATTAAAAAGGCCCCTCTGTACCCTGGCCGCTGACTCGGCTGGAGAATCGTCCTGTACACCGAAGGCGGCGGGTTCGATTCCCGGTCAGGGCACAGACCTGGGTTGTGAGTTCGATCCCCAGTCGGGCACGTATGGGAGGCGACAGATAAATCTCTCTCTCTCTCTAAAATCAATGAAAGCATACCCTCCTCGGGTGGGGTTAAGAACAAAGGTGCCTCCATGAGTGAAGACTGAGACGGCCCAGATTGAGCATGGGTCAGGAGCTCACCTCCGACAGAGCAGTCCCCCTGATCTCACTTCCTGTGCACGCCCGACGCGCCAGGAGGTTTCCCGGTGGGCAAGGACGCGAGGCCTGGGCACCCCGACCGGAGCCTGTTCCGAGGACCCCTGGGAGGGGTGCCGGCGGCTTCCCCGTGCGTCTCCCGCTGCTCTGCTGTCTGTGATGGAGCCTCATGTCCCCTTGGGTGGAGCAGGTCCTCTCTGTGCTCTTGGACTCACAGGCACTGCCGGAGCAGCTCAGTGGACTCCCCGCTTTCTCAGTGCAACTGAGACGAAGGGGGCTGGTGTTCCACCTCACGGCTCCAATGCTGGGCTTTGGGGACTGTTTTCCTGGGGTGTCCGGAGTCCGAGAGGCGGGGAGGCCGGTGAAGGAGGACGGCTGACCTGTACAACCCTGAGCATCGCGGGCGCGGTGACTCCGGAGGTGGCCGGTGCCGTGGAGCTACGATGCAGGGCGACACGAACGGGCGGCAGCTGCCTCCCGAGCATCCCCACGCCTGCCCCGCTGACTCCACCCCGCGCCTGGGTGTCGGGGCCGCCTGGCCCTGCTTCACAGATGAGTAGCCCGAGGCTCGGCGCTCGGTAGCCTGGCCAAGGTCACAGTGCTGGACAGCAGAGGGCGTTCCAAGCCGCTCACTCCAGAGCCACACTCTTGTCCTCTGTGGCATCTGACGTTTGGTACGTCAAAGATCAAGCCAAAACTTCAGCCCAGACGGATTCAGGCTGTGACTGCATCAGGCCCTGAGCGACTGCCCGTCCACATGCAGGAGGGTCTGTGGGAACACGGTGTGTCAGCAGCCGGGGAGAACGCCCCTTTCTCACCAGGTACCCCGAGGGCACTGGCCAGTGCTGGTCCTGGGAGGCGCAGGCTCCGCCGAGGCTGTGTCGGCTCCAGGGGCTCGGGCCGGCGCCACGGGGTAAAGCGTGCGGCTCCTGACAACTTCTCGGTGGTTTGTGCAGTGAAAAGGGCACCTGACGTGAGCACATGCTGGAAAGTTCACCAAAGAGATGAGGGAAATAAAAAGCGTCTTCTATTTGGATGTGGTGATATGGGTGACTCACTGCCATCAGCCAACATTGCTAACTGGCAAATGCCATTCTAACACCAGCCAGGTCACTCACTAAAAGTTTTAACATAAATATTTAAGCAAAACTTATTTTTAATTAGGAAATCTATTGTGCAATGGATTAAATTTTACTTTTGAGGGTGAAAAACCGTATTTTTCTCTGTGTTGTAATACTGAGAGTAACTCCAAAACGGTTATATTGTTGAAATTCCTAGGCTCATCCTTAGACATGATGTTAATTTTATAAGAGGAAGTGTACGTGTCACTCGGAGAGAGGACACACAGAACGCCGGGTGCCAGCGTGACAGCTACAGAGCGAGCTGCCCACGCTCACGGAGAGCAGAGAGGCCTAGGACCTGGGGTCCCTGTGAGCCCACAGAGGGCTCCATTCATGGGGGACGGGCTGGGGCGTGTACATGGTGGGTGTGACCGAGGACCCTGTCCTTTGAGAACAACAAACAGTAAGAATGTTTGAGCAGGCCGTGGGCTGCGCCGAAAGCTCGGAGCTGGAACCGGGCCGGAGAGCTGAGCGCGGGGAACACACGGCTGTGCTGCCCGGAGCCCGAGGGTGCACGCCTGGGGGCAGCCCTGCTCTCGTTGGCAGGGAAACGGCGGAGGGGAGGACCACAGACAGAGTTTAGGGGTGATCAGCCAATGAATGTTGGGGTTTTCTTACTAAATCACCAACTCCCACAAGACCTGGAACATGCGGGTCACAGCTCAGGCCGGTCTCGTTTCAAGCGCCTCCCTGTCGAGCTCGCGGCCGCTCTCCCCAGGAGCCTGCAGCCCGCGGCACGCGCAGGGCGGACGGCTACGTGACGGCACGGGGTGCTCCACAGGCGCCGACGGGGACGCTGGGCCAAGGACCCTCCCCCTCAACTCTCATCAGAGCCTCGGGCTCTGGCCGCGGCAATCTCTGGGGTCTTTCCAAATGGAAAGCCGGTCACTAACGGAAATGAACAGGCGACGGTGCTTACTGCCCACACGGCAATATGCAGGCAGTCCGGTCATCTGTCACGTAGTTAATTCAATTATCAGGGCACATTTAATCATCCCATATAAAATGCAAATAAGGTGGAGGGCTCGCAGCACATGCTAATTGTGTTCATTACCATAATTAAATGGGAAGGAAGTTAGGAGGAGTCCTGACGTGCCACACGATGGATGGATGCTTCTGGTTTGACCCAACGTTTTCATTAGAGACGGCGACGCTTCGGAAAGATGACTGCCGCCCGCGCGGGCACCACTTCCACGCCAGGTGGTCTGCGGAAGTCGCCCGGGCCTGAGGGCTCGGTCCTGCCAGCTCAGAGCTGAACGGGCGCCGGTCCTCCCTGCAAAGCCCTGAGCTGACAGCACAGCGTGGGCCTGGCTCACGGGGGATCGTCCAGCACCACCCACGTTTTCAAAACTGTTTCTATTGTGGCAAATATATACAACATGAAACTACTCTAACCATGTTAAGGCCACGATTCAGTGGCGTTAAGTAGGTCCACAATATTGTGCAACCTTCACCGTTATGCATTTCCAGGACCATCTACCTCTTAGCTGAGCCACAGAGTTCCAGCCCCAGAGGGAGATGCTTCTCGGAGATCACGCAGCCGTGACGGAGCGGGGTCGGCTCAAGGCTTGTTTCTTAGCCTGTGGTGCCTCTGGTGCTCAGGAGGCACGCACTCACAGCTTCCCAGGACCTTTGCGGCTCCGGAGCCAGGCACTCAGATGTCCAGAAGTTTCCGGGCAGCGAGCGTGGCAGCATCTCAATGCCTGGGTCCCCTCCCCGCCCGGGTACACGTCAGGGATGACCTATAGATGGGGCTGTGGAATCTGACTTCCTTAAGCAACAGGGAATGAAATGAGACGTACACGGGGTGGGGTTTGCGGGACCTGGAATCTAGTCCCGGGCTTAGTGGTTCTTAGGTCATCTCGGGGCTGGCCTCACCTCAGAACCCAGTTCCTCACTGTCCACGAGGCAGGATGATTCCTGCACTTACAGCCACACTCAGGGCTGAGGGGGTCCCGGAGCAGCAGATGGGAAGAATTTAGAAAGAATTCTACAAATATCAGGGATTATGCTTAGAAACAGCATCGCATAAGGCCCAGTGTCTCAGCGTTTGACGTTACTATTGTTTAGATTTCTGATTTCTGCTTTATTTTTATCCTATTCTTTCTTCTCAGAGATTGTTGTTTCAGCCACTGCCTTGGGGCTGAATGGACTTCTCTGACCTCCCCCTGAATCAGAAGTGACGTCCAGGTTAGTGTCAGTCCGGGAGGCAAGGGGTTGACACGGGATGTCTGGCTTTTCCCACCTTTCTGATTTCTTCTTCACAGAGAGCTCACTCTCAACAATTCTCCACAGATGCACCTGACCAGCACCAGGCCCCGTCCTCTCGTATTGCTCATTTAATCTGCGTGTTCTTGCTCCCGCGTGCTCACTCGCAGCTTTGCCGCAGGCCTAGGTCGGCTGTCACATGCCCCCTGCAAACACCAGCTCCCGACCCCATTTCCCATCCCGTCTGGTGAGCCGGAGACTCAGAGCAGGTGCTTCACCTCCAGGAGAGGATTGGTCCGTGACCAGCATCAGCAGGAAGACTCTCGGAAAGCCCACACAACTCAGTTCCGTGGTTCTTCACCGCGGAGTGGGTTTAGCAGAGCCTGAAACTAGCCCTCAGCTTGGCTGCCGTGAAGAAACCGCCTGCGCGATGGAGCCGGGGCCTGAAGGCGGAGGGCTCGGCTCCACCAACACCAAGCACACAGCTTGCAGTTCCAGCAGGAAGTGTCTCCACCACAGCAGCCAGCGGAAGGAGGTTCCTCCGCGCCCAGCCACACACCAGCCGATGGAAACCTTGCAACGCAGCCAATGAGCCGCATCACCGCCATGAGCGCTCCCTCCCCTCCAATGGACTTCTCTTCAAAGCACCCTCCCGACCCCTCCCTTTCCTCTATAAAGTAACGTTCTCGTTTGTTTTCTGGACTCACCTATATAGTCTTTTGCATGCTTATTCAGAATTGCCATTATCTGCTATTCCCAATAAATGCATTTTAAAAATATTTTTTATTGATTTCAGAGAGGAAGGGAGAGAGAGAAATAGAAACATCAGTGATGAGAGAGAATCATCGATCGGCTGCCTCCTGCACACCCGCTACTGGACATTGAGCTTGCAACCCAGGCATGTGCCCTTGACCAGAATCGAACACGGGACCCTTCAGTCCGCAGGCCGACACTCTACCTACTGAGCCAAATCAGCTAGGGCTAAACACATTTTTGCAGATAAAATAACTAGCAGTTTTATTTTTAAGGTCCGTAGGACTGAACTTATTGCTGTAGAACTAGACACAGCAAATAGTATCACACACACATCACTCGCCTCTGTAAGTGCAGCGGGTGTCATGGTAACATATGGTAAACAACCTAACACAGGACACTGCTCGGTCACCCACGGGCTGTCTACACAAGATACAGCCATTCAGACATTAAAAATGTATTTGTAAAGAATGGCTCTGTTACAGGTTAAGTGTCTAAAGCAGGACATGAGTGTATGTACTGCATGACCGCAGCTATGTAAATATATTCATAGAGGGGTGACGGGTGGGGGAAAGGTACGACCTTCCGTTATACGATGAAAAAGATAGAGAAATGAGGTTGTCAGGAATCACTATTTGATGTGTTATTTATGCCACAACCTGGTTTCAAAAATAAAGTGCAATACAGTGCTTTATTATTTTTCCACAAAATCTGTAACACAAATCTCCCAACTCCTTAAAGCAACAGAATCTTATTTACAAATGAAATCTTGTTCAAAAACCAAATAATCAAAACAATTAAAAGCAAAACTACTCAGGAGCCCGCCTCAGGTCCCCTCCACCACCACCAGGCAGGCAGCCGCTAACTCCGGGCGGGTGGGGAGAAGCCAGGGCCGGGAGCCGTGTGTGCCCTAAAGCACGGGGCCGGGAGCCGTGTCCTAAAGCACGGGGTCAGGAGCCGTGTGTGCCCTAAAGCTCTGGGCCAGGAGCCGTGTGTGCCCTAAAGCACGGGGCCGGGAGCCGTGTGTGCCCTAAAGTACGGGGTCGGGGGCCGTGTGTGCCCTAAAGCACGGGGCCGGGAGCTGTGTGTGCCCTAAAGCACGGAGCCGGGAGCCGTGTGTGCCCTAGAGCACGGAGCCGGGAGCCGTGTGTGCCCTAGAGCACGGGGCCGGGAGCCGTGTGTGCCCTAAAGCACGGGGCCGGGAGCCGTGTGTGCCCTAAAGCACGGGGCCGGGAGCCGTGTGTGCCCTAAAGCACGGAGCCGGGAGCCGTGTGTGCCCTAAAGCACGGGGCCGGGGGCCGTGTGTGCCCTAAAGCACGGGGCCAGGAGCCGTGTGTGCCCTAAAGCACGGGGCCGGGGGCCGTGTGTGCCCTAAAGCACGGAGCCGGGAGCCGTGTGTGCCCTAGAGCACGGGGCCGGGAGCCGTGTGTGCCCGAAAGCACGGGGCCGGGGGCCGTGTGTGCCCTGAAGCACGGGGCCGGGGGCCGTGTGTGCCCTAAAGCACGGGGCCGGGAGCCGTGTGTGCCCTGAAGCACGGGGCCGGGAGCCGTGTGTGCCCTAAAGCACGGGGCCGGGAGCCGTGTGTGCCCTAAAGCACGGGGCCGGGAGCCGTGTGTGCCCTAAAGCGTTGGGCCGGGAGCCGTGTGTGCCCTAAAGTACGGGGTCGGGGGCCGTGTGTGCCCTAAAGCACGGGGCCGGGAGCTGTGTGTGCCCTAAAGCACGGAGCCGGGAGCCGTGTGTGCCCTAGAGCACGGAGCCGGGAGCCGTGTGTGCCCTAGAGCACGGGGCCGGGAGCCGTGTGTGCCCTAAAGCACGGGGCCGGGAGCCGTGTGTGCCCTAAAGCACGGGGCCGGGAGCCGTGTGTGCCCTAAAGCACGGAGCCGGGAGCCGTGTGTGCCCTAAAGCACGGGGCCGGGGGCCGTGTGTGCCCTAAAGCACGGGGCCGGGAGCCGTGTGTGCCCTAAAGCACGGGGCCGGGGGCCGTGTGTGCCCTAAAGCACGGAGCCGGGAGCCGTGTGTGCCCTAAAGCACGGAGCCGGGAGCCGTGTGTGCCTTAGAGCACGGGGCCGGGAGCCGTGTGTGCCCGAAAGCACGGGGCCGGGGGCCGTGTGTGCCCTGAAGCACGGGGCCGGGGGCCGTGTGTGCCCTAAAGCACGGGGCCGGGAGCCGTGTGTGCCCTGAAGCACGGGGCCGGGAGCCGTGTGTGCCCTAAAGCACGGGGCCGGGAGCCGTGTGTGCCCTAAAGCACGGGGCCGGGAGCCGTGTGTGCCCTAAAGCGCTGGGCCGGGAGCCGTGTGTGCCCTAAAGCACTGGCTGGTTGCTGGCTGCAGTGCCCAGTACAAAGAGGCTCTCTACTCATCACCACAGGAAGGCTACGGAGAGCACCGGAATCCGGTAAGAGAGCAGATGCTGCCGTGTGGCTTACAATATTTTATTAAAATATGTTAATGTGCAGCGCTGCCAGAGGCCCTGTTAATCCAGTGCTGATCCAATCCCTTTGGAGAGAAGTCAGACTTCCCGACCTCCCTGGGGCTGCTGGAGGCCCTCGCCCAGGCCAGACGGGTCCCAGCAGCGAGCCTGCCTCTTCTCACCCAGCACCTCACTCTCCGTGCGGGGGAGCGGCCGCAGGAACTTCCGGGGCCTCTTACCTGGTTGTCCGGGTGGTTGACAGTGAAGTAGCCCACGCAGACGATGACCTCGTGGAGCAGGCTCTCACAGGAGACGTGGCTGCAGTGGCCCAGGAGGGAGCTGGCGATGTGCCGGAACGCAAGGGACAAGCCCTCTGCCCCTACAATGGACTGGCAAAGGCAAGGAGCAGTTAGCACCCCAGCGGGAGCCAGGGCTGCCGGGCTGCGCGCTCGGCCACGGTGCGGGGCCGGTGCGGGAGAAGCGCGTGCAGCTTCTAGAGCACAACGCTCAGCAGCCCCCGGGGATTCCTGTGCTCACAAGTGACGATAATAAATGCAGGGTTTAACCTGAAAAGGGACAGAAGATGGAGCATAGCAGACCAAAGGCCTGTACCAAGTGGGTCGGACACCTAAAGTAGGGTGATTTCTTCCGTTTTCAGGAAGTTATTTTTTCTCATTGTACAAACAGTCTGTGGAAAATATCAAAATATGAAAAATCGCCCGTAGATCTATCATTTAGCTAACTTCCAATACTTTTTTTTCCTGGAGAAAACATTTTTTTGTACACAGGGCTACAAATAGAATTCTAATTATTTACTTATGCTCAAATAGAAAGGAAACATAAATAACTAGTTATTATTCAAATACACAGCTCTATAAACCCAAGGCTCCCCAAAGAATGTAAAACACCCAACCATCAGCCCCTGTCCCCCCCCAAACCCGGCCCCCCCCCCGCCCCCCAGCTCCGAGGCTTGCAGGGCCTCCGTGCAGGGCGGTGGGCGGTGGGCACGCGGGAGAGCCGGGGCTGGCTGCACAGCCGGAGCTTCTATTTAATAAACATGTCAGACAGACAGAGTGACAGGAGGGCAAAGGGGAGAGCGAGCCCACAGAAAAGGCTCGCAGCCCACCCCGAGGGAAGCCCGCTGCTGGCTGCGAGGTCTGGGCCGGCTTGAAGCGGGCGGTACGTGGCGGCTGGGAAGCTCCCATGAACGCGCTCTGCCTGCTGGTGGCGGGCAGCCCTGTAAGTGAGTGCTGCCGACACACAATGACTGCTGATGTCGGAGTGTCCCTGTCTCGGTGTCACTGCGGAGACAAAACGCTTCCAGCCCCAGGGAGACTTCGGAGGCCTCTGCCCTTAAATCAAGCAGTGACATCCTCTCGCTCAGCCCTATTTAATTAGCTGCGTCCAGCGTGCTGCGACCCCGTGCCCTCCGTTTAACCTTCACTGATAAGTGCAGGTCAAGGGGCACCAAGTTTGAATATAAAAATTAAACCAATTTTTCAAGGAGCCTATATTTCCTCTTTAGCCAGAATTAACTGCCTAGTCAGTACGTTGATTTGTTTCAGGAGACCACCTTCAATTGTAAAAAGTGTCAGACCAGACGATATACAATATCCGGGACCTCAGGGCCATCTGTGCCAACATGAATTCAGAGTGAAACCACACTCTACGCTGGAGGGATAAAAATATTTTGACAGCCTTATTAGTACACAATGAAATGGAAACGGTGGAAAATATTCTAATGAAATATGAGGCTCACACCATGGCACACAGCTTGGCCGCTGCTACACTGAACTTCCCACGCACCGTGTGACTCAAGCCTTCATCTCCACAAGCTGTGTTGGTCCGCATTTCTCGAGGGCCTACTGTGTGCTGGCTCGCCGAGCCCTCCGTGCAACCCTCAGACCGGTGAGTTACCGCTTTATCGTAGTTCATTCCTCATGCCCAGTCCGGAAGACCCTCACCTCCTGTCTACACTGGACACGGCCCGGTGGTCAGTCACCGACGCCAGCCAATGCTCCGTACCTGAAAAGCGGGCAGATCGAGAGCCGCAAAGCTGTTGAAGAAACGTAAGCTCTGAATGGCCACCTGGACCGTGTTCTGAGAGTAGCTCTCCTGGGGGCTGGCGGTGCCGGGGTCCGAGAGGGTGCCGTGGAACAGGATGCAGTAGAGCATGTGCAGGACGCCCGCGAGGTCTGTGGCCTGCAGAGCCGCCGTCAGTCCTGTGAGGTCCTGGCGATTGCTGTCGAATATGCTGTACGACCTGACAAAGAGACACCCAGCTCTTGACCTCTACCTCCAGGACGGAGCGAGACGAGCAGGCACCGAGCAAACCATCCGAGGAGGCAATAGGGAACACGAGCCCTCGAGGCATCCCCGCCGCTGCGGGCACTGAGCACACGCGGCCCGGGCTGGGGTCGAAGCCGGGGTAGCCCTCCTCTGCTTAGGTTCCGGGTCTGGCCACAGGCCCGAGCACTGCTGGGGCCCAGAGACCCAAACCAGCATGGCTCCTCGGGACGCACACGGGAACCCCCGGGGAGCAGCTCTCGGGCAGCAGACAGCAGAGGCCGCACAGCCAGGGCTGTGCTGGGACCTGAGACGGGCAGACATGGAACCCCCGGGGCACTTTCCTCATCAAGGAGCAGGGCAGGGCAGGGCGGGGCCAGACCCCTGAACCAGCCATCTGGGTGAGCGTCACCCCAACACCAGGAACTCCGCTGAGCAGCCAGGGGCACGGGGCAGCATGTGGGGGAGCCCGAAGCCAGTGCTGGGAAATGGACTCCCGGAGCCAACGTGAAGCCGGGGTTTGCACACCCACCTCACTCCTCAGCTCGGGTCCCAGGAAGCACCGACTGACACGAACCTGCGGTGTTAGTGCCCATGGCTGCCAATCATTCCCTCCCCCCTCCCCCCGGGAAATGGCACCCCGATTGCCCCCTGAGGAGGCACCTCCGAGACCTAGTGACCAGGTGGCACACTCTGGGACACACAAACATGCTGGTGGCACGGGCAGGGCACTCCGAGGGCTTTTGAGGAGGACTCTTCCTTCCCCCCATGCCTCCTCCTCTGACGTCAAATCTCGGGCGACTGAACACTGTCCAACAGGTACACAGGCTGAAATGTAACCCTGCATCATCGTGGAGAAACACTTCCTATCTTACGGGACTCAGTGAAAACAAAAAGGTAAGAAATCGCATCTGTTTGCTCACGGGCACCTCAGAACCTTGCACGCTGTGAGCGTGTCCGTTGGCCCTTCCCCGTCCCCCCCCCCCCCCCCCCAGCCAGAGAGGTGGGGGTCAGACCTGCCGGGAGACGGAGCAGAGACTAATGCGTCTGGGTTTACTGTAAGGTTCCAACAAGGGTCTGTGTTTGTTTAGCACCGACTGCCTCTGAGAGCCAGTGACAAGCCAGAGCCATTTCTCCCTGAAGCCTCGGGGATGAGTGACATTGCGCTGCTGAAGTCCTGCTGCCGTGAGCGAGAAGGCTGCTCCCCCCCGCCCCCCCCCCCCTTGCTGCTGGCGCTGGTTTTAAAGGGACTGTCAGCACGTCCCCATGCAGATATTCAGGAATATGGCTTTAACATGTAAGGCGCCTTAATACCTAGACTTTCCAAGAATTTCTCAAATGACATGAATTTACTGCTACTACCGTATTTTCCGGCGTATAAGACGACTGGGCGTATAAGATTTTCCTGGGTTAAAAAGTCGTTTTATACGCCGGAAAATACGGTAGTCCAATATATCTAATCCATTACATCTAATCCCATCAATATAGTCCAATATACCATATTTTCCGGCGTATAAAACGACTTTTTAACCCAGGAAAATCTTATACGCCCTGTCGTCTTATACGCCGGAAAGTACGGTACTTTTTTTCAAAAGAATAAGAAAAAAAAGTCAGTAAAGTCATCAGAATGCGTCCCCCTCTCCCTACCCCACTGCATCATTTAGGGAAACCCTGATCATAGATCATATAAAGAACACATCCCAAGATCTTCGGCCACGTTCTCCTGATGGACCGAAAATGGTCCTTCAGAAAAATCCACCCAGTGAGCGTCCAAGATCAGAATGAATGGAGGCGGCTGGAGGCAGACACCACGCCTCACGGGGAAGCCCCTCTCCCTGCGGGCGGGAGGCCGGCCTAGCTCAGTCCTGAGGGGACTCCAGAGAGTGTTTACTTTTGATTCAGTCTGAAATGCAGATCATTTGTCCACGAACAGGCCACTGGCTGCTGTTGGTCTTAACTGTCAGTTATAATCACTTTCAGCCTGAATGTTTATAATAAAAAAGGTAAAAGGCCTCATTCATATCAGGCATAACGTTTTCTTTAAAAATGCATGGAAAACCTAAAAAGTCAGATCTGAAATGTTGTATATTACACGCTGAGATCTTCTCAATTTTATCCGATTTTATTTTATTTTTTTGTTGTTAATCCTCACCTGAGGACATTTTCCCATTGATTTTTAGAGACAGTGGAAGGGAGGGGAAGAGACAGAGAGAAACATCGATGTGAGAGAGACACATCGATTGGTTGCCTCCTGCACACGCCCCGACCAGGGCCGGGGATCGAGCCTACAATGGAGGCATGTGCCCTTGACTGGAATCGAACCCGGGACCCTTTAGTCCGGGGGCAGACGCTCTATCCCAGGTGTCCTCAAACTACGGCCCGCGGGCCACATGCGGGTGTTTTTGCCGTTTTGTTTTTTTACTTCAAAATAAGATATGTGCAGTGTGCATAGGAATTTGTTCATAGTTTTTTTTTAAACTATAGTCCAGCCCTCCAATGGTCTGAGGGACAGTGAACTGGCCCCCTGTTTAAAAAGTTTGAGGACCCCTGCTCTAGCCACTGAGCCAAACCAGCGAGGGCTGGATTTTAAAGTGTTTTTGTTTGGTCTCTAGATCTTAGTGGCATATTCATTTCTGCTCATTAAAAAGCTAAATTCAACTAGGAAAAGCTATCGATACTCCTGAACAGGACCTGAAAACCTGACTGCCTTAAAGGAGAGCGTAGCGGGGCAAGAGCTGCAGTCACCTGTGAGGGCCCCCCCGGCCCCCCCCCCCCACTCGGCGTTAGACCACTCACGTTCCAGGCCTTGCTGGGCCCCCTCCCGCCTGCTCCTGGCCGGCTTGCTGTCGTCCCCCGGTCCCTGGGTCTCCTTCAGTGCGGGCACCTTCTCGACTGCTCTCCTAGCTTCTTGGAGTTGGGCCTGTTCGCTCCTGTGGTCCTGGAACCCCTCAGGCCTCTGTGTGACCCCCCCTTTAGCCCGGACCCCAGAGAACGCCACTCGGAGGTGTGCCAGGTGGGTGAAGTCACTGGTTGAACCCCCTGCTCCGAGAAGGGAGCTGGGGCTGCGGGCGCCCAGTACTGGGTGTTCTGGAAAGCGAGCTGCACGCTCTAAGGAGGCGGGAGGGAGCAGCGGAGGGTGACTGGCAGGTGCGGTCCTGGGTCGGGAGCCTCGGGCAGGGCTGCCTCTCGCTGGGTGTCTGCCTCTGTAGCCTCAGCTCCCTCAGTCCCTCACACAGCCACGGCTCTGGGCGGATTCTGCGCGTTCTGCCCACACTGGGGGCCTCTCCTACCTTTGGGACTTGGCCGTGAGGCTGAACGAGCTCCGCCGTGCTGCCACGGAAGGCACCTGCCCCGCCGGGCGAGGACCTGAGGGAACGGTCACGTGGGGGCTGCCTGGTGACGCCCCCACCCTGTCTACAGAGTAAACAGGAGCCCCGCTACTTTTTAACCGTCAGGTGATGCCACTCGCCTGCTTCATCTCCTCCAGGGCCCCCCATCCCACTCGGAAAAAATCCAAACTTCTGATCTCTGCCCTGGCCCGGCCTCCCCTCCCGCCTTCCCCTGCACCGCAGTTCCTGAGCCGCGGTCGCGCTGCCTCCCGTGTCTGGGACGCCCACTGTGGGGGCTAACTCGACGGCAGCCCGGTGCCCAAGGCTTTCCCTGACGGACTCCATCTCAGCTTCAGGGTCGCCTCCCCAGAGGGGCCGCCCTGCCCACCCACCTACAGACCAAGCCTGCCGGTAGCTCACACGTTCCTGGTACACTTATTGTCTCCTCTGAGCCTCATAACAGCCTGGGAGGCACCGACATCAAAATCCAGCTGAAGTCAGTCCTCCATTCTTCATACGTTTCTGCGTGATGCCGTTTTGTTTTCTTCTTTGTTTGCTCCTTTTTCAACTCTAAATGTTGCAGCCCTTCCTGTCTTCCAAGGCCCAGATTGAACTTTAGTTGCTCCAAAAACAGTCAATTCCTCCCACTAAGCGGACCTCTCCTCCTCTGCACCCCAGCAGCCGTTCTGCACTGACCGGCCGTGTGCTGGGCCCGTGTGCGCAGCCTCCGTAGCACTCTCCGCCTCTCACCACGGTAGCGTCTATGAACTTCCTTCCCTTCTAGCTTACAAGGTCCTTGAGGGCAGGATAGATGTCTGAGTCATTTCTGGATCTCCACGCCTAGCTCAGGGCCTGGCACAGCGAAGTGCTACATAAATATTTATTTAATGAATGAGTGAATGATTCAGGCAGGCGGAGTTACAGTTTACCTTCGCCCGAACAAACGGTTTTCAAGCACCCTTAAACACTTGAGAGGCACTCATTTATCCCCATAATTAACGGGCCAACTTAAAACCCTTCCTATCTTTTTAGGACAGGTTTCCAGGGATCTTGGGTAGAACCCATTTTGTTACTGAGGCTGAGGGATATGGGAATGAAAACCACCGATACACGTAACGACAAACCTCTTTTTGTGTGAAAATATTCCAGAATTCAGAAGTCTTCACCAGCCGATTAGAACGGGCAGGGGTCGGGGCTGTGCCTCTGGGACTGAGCACCCCCTGCTCCCCGCCCTCGCTGGGGAGCCCCTGCCGCTGTGAGTCTGGAAATGCCTCCGACTAAGTGGAAGTCGCTCAGGACTGCTGTGGTCCTGCCAGGTGGGCTCAGGAGCCAGCACCCGAGGGCCGCCGTGAGCACGGCTGGGATCTGAAAACCATCCTTTCCTCTGGGACCGAGAACGGAAAACTGGCAGCAGGCGTTTCTGAGGGCCCTCTTACAGACGGCTGAGTTTTGTTTAAGTCAGGGGTCCTCAAACTTCTTAAACAGGGGGCCAGCTCACTGTCCCTCAGACCGCTGGAGGGCCTGACTGTAGTTTTAAAAAAAACTATGAACAAATTCCTATGCACACTGCACATACCTTATTTTGAAGTAAAAAAACAAAACGGCAAAAACACCCGCATGTGGCCCGCGGGCCGTAGTTTGAGGACGCCTGGTTTAAGTGATGAAGGACGGTAGTTTGTGAACTCACTGGTGAAATTCTGGAGTAATCCTAACGTAAAACCAGTCCTTTTTCGAGAAGATCACAATTTCAGTTTTTACTTAAATGCAAGCTCCTTGTTCACACCGAGCAGTGCCTTTCCCCGCCCTGAGCGAGGATTAGCCGTGCGCATCCTAACACCCAGGCGGCCTCCCGGAGAGCCAGGTAGAAATGAGGAGATTAAGGGCACAATGGCAGCGGGCTCGGCCACCTGCTAATCGCCCTCCCACAGGCGGCCACCAGCAGACCCGGCAGGCGTGTACCGAGGCCTGTGCTCTCAGGGGCACTTAATTGTCTCCGGGCGCGGCCGCCCACACAGGCGGCCTCTGGCTCCTCTTTGTCTCTGATTCCTGCCGGGCGCGAAGGTCACACCGTCCTGGCTCCTGCAGCCCAAACAGGCGCTGGTGAACGACCCCCATCACCACGGCCACTCGCTTCGGACACGGCTGTGACCTCGCTGACACTGTGTCACACACGTAACCAAGTGCTTTCACAGGCTGCTGCATTTGCAGTTAGAAATATAATTTCCATAAAGAGGGGGACGTAGAACGACATGGTCTGTAAGTATTGGGGGCCTCGGTGGTGCCAGGAAACGCTGGGGACTAAAGGAGGGGAGAGAACAGCGACCGGAGTCACTCCGAGGAAATTTGAATCAGGAACCGCCTGGACCTCTTTTCTAGAATAATCTGCTTCTGCAGCAAGGCTTACTAACAGAAACTTGCTGAGTAACTGAGTTTGGAGAAGAAAATTATATTGGGTAAAATGTATTAGGAATTCTTAAAAACTGCCAAGAGTTAATCACTAATTTATTTAAAAATCCAGCTGCATTAAGTACATCGAAACAATTGTACTTCTCTCGGCACGTGTGCACACGCACAGACACACACACACTTTGGTTTTACATAAAACTTACACAGACTTCGGCCTGCTTGCACAATCCTTAGGCATGCCTGGGAGGCTCCGTGGAAAATGCTTACGCTGCCTAAGCTGGGACCATACCGTCTACCACTCAGAAATTTAAAGTCAGACCCTGGAGTCATTCTGGATCCCTCCCTTCCTTCCTCCTCCCTCGTCGTCCAAGCCAGGCACGTCCCTCCCGCTCACTCCGTCCCCACAGGCGCCCCAGTCCTGCCACCGCGAGGCTCCTGCCACCGGGTACTGGTGCACGGTTCAGGGCCGGCGCTTTAACAGAAACATGGTCCTGTCGCCCCTCGGAGACAATCCAGTCCCCAGGGCGTCCCCACCTCCCGCCGGCCTCCCGGGCGGCCTCCCAGGGCTCCCAGGGATGGGGCTCACTTGGTACCTCACCGGCCACTCCCTCGAGCCCAGACAGCGTGGCGCATGGAAGAGCCAGGCCCAGGCGGGGTCCCTCGGGGGAAGGGAGAGCACAGGGGCGAGTGGGTGGCATCAGCCTGTGTGTGGAGTGTGGGCACCGGCTCCTCCGGTCACAGACCCACAAACAGCGCTCCCTGCGTGCCCTTCGGCTCAGGAAGGAGCAGACTGATGGAGCACTGGCTTCCCGACCCTCAGTCCCGATCTTCATGGCGATGTGACTGGGGGGAGGGGGGAGGCCAAGGAAGAGCAGGTGGGCTCAGGGGTCCTATGCACAGCACAAGAAATGTTGAGAAGGTTCATTTTAGAAAAAAATTCTGTCTTTTAAGATATTCTGAATCTAGTCAGTGGTATTCTGTGTACACTGAATATAGATGGGTAATATTTCTTTAAGTGTGAAGACTTTAGAAGTTTCAATAATTGATTTTATTCTTTTTTTATTAATTTCAGAGAGAGGAAGGGAGAGGGAGAGAGAGATAGAAACATTAATGATGAGAGAGAATCATCGATTGGCTGCCTCCTTCATGCCCCCTACTGGGGATCGAGCCCACAACCCAGGCATGTGCCCTGACCAGGAATTGAACTGTGACCTTCTAGTTCATAGGTCGATGCTCAACCACTGAGCCCACCAGCCGGGGCAATAATTAGTTTTATTCTTGAAAAACCCCTAAAAAATACTCTGTATGCAGTGCTGCTTGTAATTAATTATAAGGAAATTATTCTACTGAAAGTCCTCCGTATCCCGGGAGGGAAGTCCCATGGCCATCGGAAACGCTGAGTCACCCTACAGTTGGGGGGCGGGGGGGTCCTGGGCCTCCGAGGAGAGGGCCCCGGGCGGAGTCTAGAGCCCACCGGGCGGCAGAAGTCCCGGCACCCCGCGACAATCATCCCCTGGGTCATGTGTGACTTCAGGGAGCTACTGATTTTGGACGGTCCTTCCCTTACTCACGGGATCCGTGGAATACGGGGCAAAGGGGAGAATAAAACCCCTCGTGGCTGTGAACACGGTGTGGCGCCCAGGGCTGTGCCGTGCTCAGGACCGGCCTGGTCTGGGCGTGGCTTTGCCGCTGATGCACTGCCTCCCCTGGACCCGGCTTCCCCCTCGGTCTTTCCCATCAACGAGTCAAGTTTACGACACCCACCAGGAAAACAGACTGACAGGAGGCTGCCGCCCACTTCTATACGGGAAGCCAGTAAGGATGGGGCAGGACCATAAAGAAGGCCAAGATGACCACCTGCCTCCCCAGGAAATTCCCCAAATGGAAGAGAAGTTTCCCGGGTTCGGTCCAGACGGACCTCAGGAGGCACTTACCTGCCGGTGAGAGCCCAGCACAGCGCGCAGGCGCCCTGCAGGAGGCCGGCCGCGTGCTGCAGCAGCGAGGCCAGCCTGGGGTTCTCGTCCACCGGGCCTTGCACGGACAGGAAGCAGCCACACAGCTTGTGGATCAGGCCGATGCTCACCACGTAGCTGCAAGGGCGGAGAAGCGTTACCCCCGCGCAGGCCGCCGCACCCTCCCTTCCCGTCAGTCTGACCAAACAGGAGCTTAGGTCCTCACACAGCCAACAACACCCGTCCGAGTCAAACTTCTCCAGTGATTTAGTCCCGAACAACGAGCTATTTCTGTAAGTGGTTCTCCTCTCTGAGTGATGCTCACACCGCTTCTCCAGAAAGATGACCGAGCATCATCACCTGGCCATCGTGGGGCTGGCGCCGGCAATAGCTGGAATGCTGTGATGACCTCTGCCCTCGAGGTCAGTGCTCCTTACACTCCGATGCTGCCCACACACCCTGTTCAAACTGAACCCTCTGCTGCCAGCTGCAGGTTCCCTGTTTAAAGAACCCTAACACTATTCAGTACAGACCCGGCAGTGAAATGCTCACCGCTTTCTGCTCTGGAAAGTGCCAGCCCTGAGAGCTGACCTGGGACGAGGCACCGGCGTCTTACAGGTAAGACGATAATGACCTTGCAGATCCACCACCTTAGCTTAGACGTCTCATCCTGACTCGGTGCTACTGCATTGCCATGCATGAGAGGACAGGACCACGATGCAGCCATCCTGAACGCCAACACGCTGACTTCCAGGGACACGTGTGAAGGAGCCGGTGCGCCTGCTCCTCGGTGCGTCCCCGTGGCCTCTGGGTAAGGAGGTGAGGCGGAGGAATCTGATAACCTGATCTAATAGAACCAGACCCTGTATCCGTACAGAACGTCCCAGTCTAGAAAGTGCGCTTGCCTGAGCCGTCCCAGCGAACTATCGCCGCGGCCCAGGGGGAGCAGCAGTGGCCGCCTGCTCCCGTCTGCCCAGTGCGTCCCCTCCACTCCCACGTGGCCGGCGAGTGCCGTGCCTCCCGTAGAGCTTTGCTCCAGGACAGGCTGAGCACCGTCTCCGCGGCAGCAGGGGAGTCCCGGGTGGGCCATGACCTGCGGGGACCCCTCAGCATCTTCGGGGAACTGGCCGTGCCTACGGGAAGAATCTCTCTCCACGGGGGCTCTCGGCCCGGAGAGATGGGAGTCTGGGCTTGCTGGTGGCCCCTCACCAGTTACAGGCAGAGCCCACGCTGACAGACGCAGGCACGCAGAGACAGAGGAGAAAGAAAAGCGGCTCAGGTCTGTGGATTCAGGACAACCCCCTAGTGAACATTCCAATGGCATTTCTTACAGAAACAGAAAAAACAACTGCATGGAACCACAAAACACACCAAACAGCGAAGCAGTCCTGACAAGCAAGTAGAGCTGGAGGTGCCACACGCTGAGTCCCACCGTATTACAAGCCACAGCACGAGGCAGGTGGTCCTGGCATAGACAGGCCGTGGACAGCAGCATCATGGAAGAGGCCCCTTACATTTGCAGCCGGTAGGTCAGCTATCAGCCAGCAAGGGCTCCCTGATCAGCACTCACACGTGGTACCTATGAAGGCAGGTGTATTAAACTCGGAGGGGAGGCAGGGCAGGGGGGACAGGAACGTGCACACAGCTCGGATGCCTGGCTGCCAGGGCTGAGCCAGTGGCCCCGGCAAAGGAGGTAGCCAAGGAGGAGTTGGGAGCAGCCACCACTCTGAGCCGATGAGGGTGAGGGGCAGCAGCAGAGGAGGAGCCGGAGCTTCCGGCTTCCCCGTCAGAGCACAGCAGAGCCAATGGCCACAGGGAATGGGGCAGCGGTGGGGGGTTCACGAACCCAGATGCCCCTTGCCCTGGTCATGGCGGTGGTGCTCTGAGAGCCAAACGACCCGACACAGCAGAGGCAACCTCCACCACCCTGCTCTCCGCACCCAGGCTACCACTCCCTAACCCACAGCCATCCCTGCCCTCCTGCAAGTAGCTCAGGTAAGAGAAAACAAAAACTTGGGCTATAGCTCCATCTACTGGAAAACGAAAGAAGGACTCGTAATTATCAACCTGCTCAACTGTTAAGAGTCACAACAGTGCCTTTCTGAGCATTTCCTCACCTGCAGGGCTGCAAAGCCTCACTCAGTACCTCCCACAACACGGTGCCCACATGCTCCACAAATGGTAGCGGTGTGACTGTTTACGTCTGCACCGATTTATAGACAGAGATGACCTGGGATGGAAGGATGCTCAGGAATCCTTGTTGGAAAGAGCTGATAGCAAGACTTGGACACAACGTGTTCACATATTAAAATATCTAAATACCAAGAATGAGAGAGGAGCACCAGCTATAGTCCTTCCATTAACAAGCGCTCCTTCTCTCTACACAATGTCGCGTATTCTCTACCAGGAATGAGAGGATGGTGTTGTGAGAACCACTGCCATCACATGGGCCCAGAGATTTAAACTACCTTAACGTGTTTTTTTAAACAAAGAAGAAAGTATTTTAAAATCTAGCAGCTTTACCTGATGAGGTCCTGAACGCGACTGTTAAAGGCATCGCCTTGGGAGGGTTGGTTTTTCGTTTCTTCTGTCGACGTCTTTGGGGTAGCCGGCCGGCTGTTTCCATCTGGTCGATTGGCAATCAGGCAGCCAAAAACCACAGAACTGACTTTGAGAAGTCCAGCTGTCAAACCTTCAAAAACTTGCTTATTTGTATTTCTTCCCAAAATAGCATTATTTTCATCTGGAACATAAACCTAGAAGGAAATAAATACAGTAATTATGTTTAAATAGAATCATCAAAAATGGACAGAGATGATGTGGAAAATTTCTGGGATCATAAATAATTTTGAAATTCTAGTGTTGGCTATCTGAATGTGCAAGCGTTGGTGGTGAAGTCAGATTGCTGAGTTCAAATCTCAGCTTTGCCCTCGCTAGCTGCATGACCTTGAGTAGGTCTACCTCCAACCTTCCGTTTTCTCATTTGTAAAACAGGGGTAACAATAGTACCTAAATCACAGGGTTTCTGTGAGGATGAAACCAACTAGCACCCACAAATGTTTAGCTCATGCATGGACATATTGCAAGTGTTCAATAAATATTACTTATTCATTTGAATAAATTATATTAAAATATGTATGAAATAAAAAAACAAGCCAATTGGTAAACTGACAGCAGTATCCAACCTAAATTCCTCTATTAGGATGACATTTATATGTCGTATGACAAAATGGCAAAATAGTTTTTCCTAATACACTGGGTCATATTCCGATCTCTGTAACTAATGGCACCATACGTGACACTCACGTTATCCTTATTAGTTAGACACACTCGCCTTATGCTCCTCTGAAGTTATTATTAACTACAAACCAGTGTCACTGCTTATGCTCAAAATGAGAACATCAAGATATCAAGAAGAGCCGGGCCGCGGTGGCTAGGTGGCTGAGCGTCGACCTATGAACCAAGAGGTCATGGTTCAATTCCCAGTCAGAGCACAGGTTGCGGAGGGAGGTGAAAATCAGTCACAGGTCAAACATTACCTTTCTGATGTCTCTTCCATTAAAAAAAAAAAAAAAAAAAGGTATTCCGTAAGAGCTTTATGCTTGGTTGAAGGGCAAGAAAACATTATATTTAGGGCTGCTGGGATAATTCTGGGTGAAATATACTTATTATTTGGACACTAGTGTCCTGGTGCACGGATTCGTGCACACTGAAAGGAAGTTTATCAGAAGGTGGCTGGTAGGTGGGGCTGGGTGAGAAGGGGTTGGAAACACCCTGGAGCCAACCTCTTGCGGTCTCTTCCTGGCTGGCCACACCCATGGCTCGAAGGGCGTCTGTGGAGTGAGTGGGGTCCCTGCAGCAGGTGGGGGTCCCTCGGCCTACCCTGGGGGGACCGGGCCGAAACCGGCTCTCCGACACCCCCAAGGGGTCCTGGAGTACAAGAGGGCACTCTACGAAGTTGCTGTCGTACAGGGTATGGAATGCAAACACAAGTGTGCAGTAACCCAGATTCGGGGCGACAGTGCCCCAGCAACAACATAATCCACGGCCGAAGGTGGACTCGTGCGGGCCCCGCTAGGAATTGGGCTCCCTCCTCTCTGGTTTTGGGGTGCGTTACCCGAGAACCCCGCTGCCAAGTCACTGCAGCTCGGCAGCTCCTGTGTTGAGTGTCTGCCCCCTGGTGGCCGGTGCATATCATAGTGACCAGTTGGGCGGTCGGACATTTAGCATATTAGCCTTTTATATCTATAGATTAT
This sequence comes from Cnephaeus nilssonii, assembly GCF_951640355.1. Lineage (NCBI taxonomy): Eukaryota > Metazoa > Chordata > Mammalia > Chiroptera > Vespertilionidae > Cnephaeus > Cnephaeus nilssonii. Next base: position 3,726,949 of record NC_137095.1, on the reverse strand, counting down.
AAATGTCACTTCTTTATCTGCCCCCCCAAAATAAGATCAATGTAAAGTAAATCGGGTATAAATATATATATTTAATCCTCACCTAAGGAGTGAGGATATTTTTTCCATTGATTTTTTAGAGAGAGTGGGAGTGGAGGGGAAGAGAGGAGACAAAGAGAGAAACATTGATATGAGAGAGACACACTGATTGGTTGCCTCCCCCACGCACCCCACCAGGGGGTGGGGATTGAACCTGCAACCGGGGTACGTGTCCTTGACCAGGAATCCAACGCAAGACCCTCTGGTGCACAAGCAAGTGCTCTAACCACGTGGACACCGGCCAGGACAAACTGGACAGACTTTTATACTCATATTCTCTGTCCATAACTGATCGTTTTTTGTTTTTTTAATCCTCACTTGAGGATATTTTTTCCATTGATTTTTAGAGAAAGTGGAAGGTAGAGGGAAAGACTGGGAGAAATACTGATGTGAGAAAAACCCATTGATTGGTTGCCTCCTGCACGAGCCCCGACCAGGCCTCAGGTCGGGGAGGAGCCTGCAACCGAGGTACGTGCTCTTGACTGGAATCGAACCCGGGACCCTTCAGTCCGCAGGCTGATGCTCTATCCACTGAGCCACACCGGCCAGGGCTAATTCACTATTTCATTGGGGCTTTCAGGCCAATTCTATAAACACCATTTGGGCCGTTTCACATAAAGTAAACACAGATTGAAAGGCTTCTCTGACAACCTGGCAGTCAGACCAGGGCCCTGTGGCCTCAGGCTGCTCAGGTCGGGGTGAGCCGGGGCCTGGGCCGGGCCGTCCTCTCCTTTCTCATCATGATTCCTGTTCCCAACCGTCCACGTCAGTCTCACACTCAGCTCAATCACATCATCCTGGTTTTCCACACCTTTTTTTTCTTCCTAATTTACTCATTTAGTGTTGATCCTTACTGCTGAGAATGGAGTTTTCTTTTGCTTATTTCATCCAGGAAAGAATTTCAAAAGTGCCTGAATTAGTTCAAGGAGGGGCTTGTCTTTAGTGAGACTAAAAGTCCTTTCTAATCTTTTTTAAAAAAATATATTTTATTGATTTTTTACAGAGAGGAAGAGAAACATTGATGGGAGAGAAACATCGATTAGCCGCCTCCTGCACACCCCCTACTGGGGATGTGCCCGCAACCAAGGTACATGCCCTTGACCGGAATCGAACCCGGGACCTTTCAGTCCAAAGGCCGACGCTCTATCCACTGAGCCAAACCGGTTTCGGCTCCTTTCAAATCTTCAAAACGAGATTCGAGACGAGGAACCTTGAGGAGAAGCTCCCTGCCCTGCGCAGGGTGTCTGCTCAGGCAGGGCTCTGTCCTGTCTCTGCCCAGCTGGCATCATGGTCACCTGCGGGGGGTGAGAACCCTGCGCCTTGGGACACCGAGCGGTGAAACGCACCCGAGCTCCGGTGTGCTCACAGACCAGCGCTTGAGTTTGCACTTCCTGCCGCACAGCTGCCAGGAGGGGCCTTCAGGGAAGGGGTGCGAGCCCACCTCCTCCCCGCGCCCCGGCCCGGCCCACTGCACACCTGGCCTCCCCGAGTCTGGAGCCCATTCCTCCCGGGCGGGTGGTCTATGGAGGGCCGGCGGTGACCTTCCCAGCAGGCGCAGTGCCCGTAACTACCCCTGCGGGTAAGCACAGGCCTGGCCGGGAAACACACAGCTCTGAGCTTCATCTCCTGGGAACCTGCCCTCGGGCAGAATGGAACAGCACAGCCTCTGTCCATGGATGAAAGGGATTCCCCTCGTAGGTTTATGCAGAACACACTGGTACCGTCACTGTCTTCCCCTTTGATTTCATGTGTGTATTCTTATCACAACATCTTCCCTCTCGATCTTTTTTATTTCTCCATCTTCCACTGAAGGAAACCACGGTCCAAAGAAGCCATCGGGGCTGGAGGAAGTGCTGCGCACTTATCCTAAATCCATTCCAAGGAGAAACCCAATATTTATGGGGCCAAGCCCCCGAGGCAAAGTGTTTTAGCAAAATTAAATTAAAGTCATCACCGCTTTGAAAAGACAAGCTCATATTCTTTCCCCCCCGCTACCTCCTACCACCAAAGTGGTTTCAGAAACATTCAAATTCTTTTTTGCAAACCAGAAAAGATGCTTTTATTAGCGGTATAAATCCATCCTCTGTAACACGACTCCACGAGAGAGAAAATTACCTTGGTAGTCAGGGGTAATTCTACCCAACTGATTTTAGCCTTGTGAGGTCGGCTCTGCCTATTCTTAGTTGCACGGAGCGTTCACAATGGTCGGAAGATGAGTTAAGGTCACGGAGAACCAGCAGAGACTGGCTGTTTAGAAAGCTCCTGTCAGGACGGAGAGTTCAGGGGAAAAGGAAGGACATGCAGAGGGTCCCAGCAGTGGACACAGCCTGCACCGTGGTCATGTTCCATGGCCTTCGCACACTGTCGTCAGACACACACGTCTTCTCACCACCGGGACTTAATAGGACGTCTATGCTCGTGTCATGCTGTACATAAACACAACTCATGGCAGATATTAACCAGGATGATCTCCCTGGCTTGGAAGTCTCAAAAGAAACTGATTGAGCTGAAACCGGTTTGGCTCAGTGGATAGAGCGTCGGCCTGCGGACTGAAGGGTCCCGGGTTCGATTCCGGCCAAGGGCATGTACTTTGGTTGCGGGCACATCCCCAGTGGGGGGTGTGCAGGAGGCAGCTGATCGATGTTTCTCTCTCATCGATGTTTCTAACTCTCTATCCCTCTCCCTTCCTCTCTGTAAAAAATCAATAAAATATATTTTTTAAAAAAAGAAAAAAAAAGAAACTGATTGGGAATGACTAATAAGTTTTCAATATTATCTTTGTAAAATTTCTACAAACAATACTAAAGAGGACATAATATTTCATCCCAAATGTCATTATCCTCTTAAATATATTTAGCATGCCTTCCAGTCTCTGTTTATATATTTTATGCAGCCAAAGTCCTAAATAATAAAATTTAGCAAACTTTATGGTACATGCCTTAGTAGTCACAATGGTTTCAAATTTCTTTGTCATCCATGCTGAATCAGGTTCTCCTGCCGGTGTCCTCTTGTGCAGTAAAAGCCCCCAGGCGCATAAGCCAACGAGGCCCTTCCCGGCCTGTGCACGGCCCCATCGCCTCTCCAGCGTCTACACCGCTCGCTGGTTCTCTCCCTGAACCCTCGTGACCCGCCCCCCACTTCCTCTAGGGCTCTCCCTAATGCCACCACGCTGGAAGCCTCCACACACACCTTTGCTTTTCAAAGATGTCAGCTGCCACAAAAGCCAAGGCATGGTGTACAATGAACGGCACTCTTTCACAGATTCGTTAGTTGATGTCATTTAGCCACATTTGCAAAAGCGTATTTTAAAAATAAACGTTATTGGAAAGCACCTACTTTAAGTGTCCGCATTAATAAACTTTGACGAAAGGAGTGCACCTGTGTAAAAACCACCATAAGCCAGAAACAGAACCTTCTCATCGCCCCAGAAGCTCACGGTGCTCCTTCCAAGTCAATGTTCTTCATCCCCAGGGCCCTGGGCAACCCCTCGTCTGCTGTGTAGCATCGTAGATTATGCTGCATTTCCTAGCATTTCATGTTACGGAATCATAAAAATAGGTAGACTGTTTAATCTGGCTTCCCCCCCCACTGAACAATGCTTCTGTGAATTATGAATAACTCATCCATGTTGCTGAGTGTATAATAGTTCACCCCTTTTTGTTCTAAATATTATTCACTGTATGGATTACATCTGTTTGTCATTTCACTGGTTGGTGGACAATAAAATTTCTAATATCATTCTTGTGCAATTTTTTTTTTTGGTGGGGAAATGTTTTCATTTTTTGGGTGAACAGCTAGGAGTGAGACTGCGGGGATGTAGGGTAAGGGTATGCTTGTAAGAAACTGCCGAACCTAAAGCACACTTTAAATCACAGGGATGGGTTAAACTGTATCGTCGAGATTCAAGAGAAAGCAAGTCACCGTTCCAGGAGCCTACACCGCGAGGGCGGTCTCCACGGAGACGCACCTGCTGCGCCGAGGCGAGGCGCTCAGGAGAGCCGATGCTGCCGCCCTCCCCAGGCCAGAAGGACGGGGCAGGGGCAGAGGCCACCACGAAGCACGCGGTTCGTCCGGGTCCCACCTCCCTTGAACCCACGAAGGCTTAGCTGCCTGATGGCCCTCTTAGCGTCTGGTGTGACTGCTCTTTCGCTGACTGGAAGCCAGAGCCCTCCTGCGGGTGCTGGGAGGCCTGTGGGGGCCCCTCTGCGTCCCTCAGGTGGGGCCCCTCTGCGCCCCTCAGGTGGGGGCCCTCTGCAACCCTCAGGTGGGGGCCCTCTGCGTGCACCTGACCCAGCAGCCCTCTCCTGTCCACGGTCTCCTCCCCCGGCCCCTCCTGTCTGTCTCACTCTCCTCCCAGGTCCCCTCTCGTCCCTGCTTTCTGACGCACGTGCACACGTGTATGTGGAGGAGTCTCACTCTCGATAGGCTTCTTCATCTCAGGCCTCTGCTCGCCGCCTCTTCCCCTGGGCCAGACACACAGGGAAGAGACTGTTCCCTTCGATCGCGGACAGACACCTCTGTGCCTTTCACCTGCAGGGTTCTTCCCGCAGCCACCGAGCATCTTGGAGGCCACAGGCTCCCATCCGCACACCACGATCGCGCCCTCTCCTGCATCTCTATGTGAGTGACAGCACGCCGTGTCAAACTGGCCCAAATGTACACCGCACAGCCGTCATCGCCTTGAAGGAGTTTTAATAACGTAAAGCGCTGTTTTACAAATTCCTCTGCAAGTACTTTAGGAAGGTGCTTCAATTACAGAGCTGTAGGTATACAGTCTACAGTGAAAGTTTCACTTTCCTTTCAAAAGAACCACCATTTCTCCAATCAGGAAATGTTTTTAAGTTCAAGGCCACATTTAAGCCCTCAGAAAGGCGCCCTGTGTTTCAGCTACTGAGGGCCACGCATGTAGCTGACTGAAACCACACGACTGTAACCCATCATCCTAGGCTTCCAGAACTTGTATTTCTGTGCTTTACAAAAACCGTGTGTGTGAGTGTGTAGAACCTTAAACCCGGAGAAGCCGCCAGTGGGCTGCAGAAGCATGCTGCATCCCACGCCTGGGGAGTTCCTTCCGTTCCTGGAGGCCGGCTGGGGACTGCGGGTTGTGGTGAAGCATGTGCCAGGGCGTCAGCGTGATGCTGCGGGCCGGTCCACCACGCATCTTGGGAGGAGCCTCGGCGGCGGTGCTGGGCTCTCGCTGCGGCGTCAGGTCCCGCAGACACGGGGTCTGTGCGTCACTGGTGATGTTCACCTGGACCCCTCGGCAGGCGGTGTGAACCGTTTTCCACCATACACGTACTCTCCCTTTATAATTAATAACCATTTTGTAGGGGTGCTTTCTGTGTGATGGGAATTACCCCTTTATCTATTTCCCCTCATTTCTCAGGTTGCCTTTTCACTTTGCTGAGGTCTCCGTTGCTGTGCAGAGCCTTTCAGTTCGACGTAGTCCCATTTGTTCGTTTTTTTGCTTTGTCACTTGTGCTTCGGTGTCACATCCAAAAACACCACTGCCAGAACCAACGCCATGGAGCTTTTTCCTTGTTTCCTTCCAGGATTTACGTCTTCAATCCACTCCGACTCGGCGTTCTGGGGAGGGTGCCCGAGGAGGGCGTTGCATCACTGAGCGCGTGGCTGTCAAGTCTTCCCACTGCACCTGCTGAGGACTCCATCCTTTCCCTTTTCCGCATTGAGGCAAGGGTTAGCTGAACGTGGCGGGTTTATTTCTGGGTTCTCGATTCTGTTCTGTGGGTCTACTGGTCTGTTTTTCTGCTAGTTTTCTCTAATATTATTTTTTGAGGTTTCCACCGTGACTTATTGTTCATTATTTTAACGACGTTTTCATGCAGACTGTTCCCATCTTAGACACCCTCGAACACTTTTGCCAAAAGGCTTGCTTGCTTCCGTATTCAAGCATGCCCGGTGCCACCGCCTGGTAGTTCACGTTCACGCGTGAGAAAGTGTCTTTGCCATGTTACGGCAGGAACAGGAAGTCTGAGTAACTCACCACGTTGTTGGAGACGGTTCCCTGGAGTCCTTCCTCAAGCTCATCCTGCTGAGCACTTGTCCCCATTCTCAGAGAGGCAGCTCCCGCACAGGTTTCTGGCATCGCGGTCACATCCACAGCTGTGCGGGGATGCTGGCTCTGACTCCCGGGAGCAGCTGCCGGCTTCCCCAAAGGCACGGCGTGCTGTTCCCCATCATCAAGGCCTCCCCGGGCGAGCCGCGTCCCCACAGGGCCGCACGGCGCCAGATCACGGTCCGAGCGCAGGGCCGCAGCGAACGGAGGGGACACGGGAAAATGGACCCGGAGAGCCGCCTCCGCTGGCAGGCCCGTTTTCTCCAATTTTCATTATTTCCTCCCATATGTGATCCCTGAGCTTAGTCTGTCTTTCCATATTTACTGGCTCCTTCGGGTGTACAGGTAGGTGGTTTGAGACCTGTCTTTCTTTATAATGCAGGTACTTACTGCTACAAACTTCCCTCCGAGCACTGCTTTTGCAGCATCCCGTAAGTTTTGGTATATTATATTTTCATCTGACTCAAGGTACTATTTAATTTCTCAGACCCATTTGATTTTCATGAGTGCATTGTTTAATTTCCACGTATTTGTGAATTTCCCAGTTTTCCTTCAGCCATTTATTTCTATGTTCATTCCACTGTGATCAGAAAATACAGTTGGTATGATATCAGCCTTCTTAAATGTACTGACGCATTTTGTGTTTCTGTATGATTTCTTTGGGTTCATCCTATTTGGAGTCCATTATACTTCTTGCATCTATATATCCATTTCCTTCCCCAAACTGAGAAATTTTATGCTATTTTTTTCTTTAAATACGCTTTCTGCCCTGCACGCGCTCTCTCCCCTCCCCTCCTTTTGAGACTACCTTTATGCATATACTAGAGGCCTGGTGCACAAAATTCATGCAGGGTGTGTGTGTGTGTGTCCCTCACCCCAGCCTGCACCCTTTCCAATCTGGGATCCTTCTCACAATCCAGGACTGCTGGCTCCCAACCGCCTGCCTGCCCCTAACCGCTTCTGCCTGCCAGCCTGATCACCCCCTAACCACTCCCCTGCCAGCCTGATCAATGCCTAACTGCTCCCTTGCCGGCCCAATTGCCTCTAACTGCCCTCCCCTGCTAGCCTGGTCACCCCTAACTGCCCTCCCCTGCCATCCCGGTAACCCCTAACTGCCCTCCCCTGCAGGCCTGGTCCCTCCCAACTGCCCTCCTCTGCCGGCCAGGTCACCCCTAACTGCCCTCCACTGCTGGCCTGATCGCCCACAACTGCCCTCCCCTGCAGGCCATCTTGGGGCAGCCATCTTTGACCACATGGGGGCGGCCATCTTGTGTGTTCGAGTGATGGTCAATTTGCATATTACTCTTTTATTAGATAGGATTGGTCTGTTTGGTGGTATTGCATAAGCCCTGTAAGCTTTTGTCACTCATTTTCATTCTTTTTCTTTTAGTTCCTGTGACTGGGTAATTTCAAATGATCTGTCTCTAAGTTTACTGATTCTTTCCTCTATAAGATCAAATCTGCTCTGAACTTGTCTAATTTTTCAGTTCAATTATTGTATTCTTCAGTCCCAAAACGTCTGATTCTTTTTGAAAGGAGAAAATAAATACTGAGCCAATAAAATGAACTATTCTGTAAACCTTATTTGAATTTTCCAATCTTTTCACTCTTGTCTTTTTTCTGGTCTAAAATCCCACATTATATGTAACGGTCAGATCTTCTAAGTCTCCTCCAATCTGTGCTAGTTCTCCGATCGCTCCTTGTCTTTCATGACATTGACACTTTTGAAAAGTATCAATCAATTATTGTGTAGAATGCTCCTTAATTTGGGTTCGGAGACCTAGGTCTGACTCTTGGCTCTGTGATTTACTAACTAGGTAGACCTTGGCAAGCCAACCCCTCTGGGACTCAAGTTTCCTTATCTGTAAAATGGGATAATAATACTGACTTTATGTTTTAAAAATTAAATGAGGCAATATATATTAAAATGCCTGGAATATAAGGCCACACAACACTAAGTCTTTTCCCCTGGTCCCTGCTTTTTAACTATTTCTGATAGAATTTTGTGCCAAAATGTCTTGCCCATATTTCAATGCCTTCTTTTATAGATAAAACCACATGTAGTTTAGCCTCAAGTGATGAATCTGTGTCAGCACTATAAACAGCCACTGTTGTGTGTGCAACGAACAGCTCTACGTCTCACTGTCAGGATGCTTGCGTATATGGGCTTCATCGCGCACTTCTGAGTTTCAGCTGGAGACGTGTGGGGATCCACTTAACTCACACGTATATTCATCACTGATGTACTGAATCTACAGGCCCTGGGTTAGGGTTTTGGTGACAGTAATAAGTCCTTGCGGATTTTATGGCTAGTAGGGGAGACGGACAAGTGAATGGGTCATTACAATTCAATGTGATTAATTCTACGGAAGACGTATGCCGAGGCGTACCTAAAGAAACCCAGCCCGGGCCTGCGGAAAGCAGTTAGGCTGGGGGAGGTTTCAGGAAGAGGGGCCGTTGTGTTTCGGTGAAGGTCTGCAGAACGTGTAGAAATTAACCAGATGGGGGAGGGGAGAGCAAAAGGCATGCCGCGTGGAAAGAACTCTTACAACTCTGTGCTGAGTACAGCCCATCAATCGGTCCTGAAGAACACAGCTCCTGCTGTAACTCACAGCGTGAGCGCCGTGTGTGCCGACACCTCAGGGACTCAGAAACTTCACCAGGAAATTTCTGGCCCCAGGGCTGTGTTCTGGAGACGTAAACCTTGGACCAGCACACCGAGCTTACCTGTTTCAACATCTGTGAACTGAAGTAAAACTTAAGGTTACAATTGGCTGCTTGTTCCCATTTCAAAAGTAAAACTGACAGGGGCATTTCTTGCTTCAAAAAATAGAATTAATGGCCATCGAATATTCCTTTTCACACTGACCCTTCTGACTGAGCCGGCAAGAGGCCTGGAGGCCCTCCCTGCTCTCTCCCTTCCCTGCACTCTCTCCTGGGGCCTCACCGGTTTGGCTTTGAGGCCAACGGACTCCAAAGCCCCAGCCTAACCAGTAAACGCATGGTCGTGGCAAGTGTTGCAAGTGTACTATTGCTCCCTGTGAGCGGAGGGGAATTCACAGGAGGTTTTCAAATAACGGGCTGCTCGGCTGGCCCGTTTCACTCTCCCAGTCACCTCTGCTTTGTTTCTCCTCTGGAGAGTGAGCGAATTCTTTTCCTTTTCTCCAAGGAAATACTACTTCGCAAACCTTAACTACTTCCAACCCAAAGCAGCCGCATTACATACCGTCAGCTGGTGTGTCAGGAGGTCCATCAGGAAGGTAATCTTGTTACTAAACAGGACGTCGGCGCAGTTTTCCGGGCAGTTGCTGCAGGTGAGGCTGTAAACATTGATTGCATTGCAGAGAGACCTAACGGGAGGAGAACACACCTCGCATGAAACCTCAGCAGGTCTTCTCTAAACGATTAAAACACATAAAATGAATGGTCCAAAGCAGCAGGCATGGAATGGAATTCTCTGAAAACAAGCTGAGCATTAGGGGCGAGGCCCACCACCACATGTGAAAGGCTGTAACTTCCATCCAAGGCCTCTGACCAACCCCTTACCTGCAGGAGACAATGGAACACGCCACCAGCGTGTCTGATAATGTCTTAACAACCTTCATAACCTAAGGCAGTGATGGGCAACCTTTTGAGCTTGGTGTTTCAAACTTCGCCAGAAAACTGAGCACAACTCGGGTAGTGTGTCCCTTTGAGGAAAAAACATTATTTCGCGATATTTATAGTTTAAATAACATAAATGTTTCATCCCTGGCATGCGGCCGCCTGAGCGGCCGCGTATCATCAGAAATGGCACAGACACGTGTGTCAGAGGTTCGCCATCACTGACCTAAGGTCAGATAATGCCCAGGAACTCTGGGATCTAAAGGTCTTTGAGTAACATCCAGAAAAAGGACCTGCCGAAGCTCCTGTTGCCCCTATTTAAAAATTTTTATTGGAGGTTTTTATCTTTTTCTTAATGATTTATGAGAATTCCCTCATTATAACTATAACAAAGGGTCAATACATGTTCGTAATATTTTTTCCAGTTTACCTAATGCCTTTCATTTTGCTTATATCATTTTTCAGGTATTTTTATGCATGAAAGCTACACAATTTCATTTTTTCTTCCCTTCCCTTTGTCCTTTAAAAACTTCTTCATTATGATACATTTGTATCCAGCCATTTGTATTTATTTTTTCTTAAATTTTATCACTGTGTGTGATAATTTTATGGTTTCATAATTCACTATCAAATCATTTAGAATCTACTTTGGCATGAGGCAGAAGCCTAAATTGATTCCCCGCATTAAAAACATTTGTGAATAATCTACCTTCTCTCTACTGGTTTGAAAAGCCACCTTTATCATACTATTCAGGATATACTCCCTGGTCTCCTAGACTGAGTGGTAAGTGGTCAAGCACTGTGCCGATGTCACGTTGTTTTGTGTACTGTAAGCTCCACAGAACTAATGTATGAAACTGTAGATTCCTAACGCCTTAAAAAGTGAGGTACTACATTAGAATGACATGTGGAACTTTACAGCTTTATAATCGTATCCTATTTTCCCTTTAGTTTTGAGCTATAATTTTATGGCCTTGATTTTTTAATTTCTATTTCTCTGTTTCATTCCATACAATCCCTAAGATCTTTTGTGGAATATCACAAGGCATAAATAAACATCCTACATAATAAAAGGCAAATGACCGAATGGTGGAATGACTGGTCACTATGATGCGTGCTGACCACCAGGGGGCAGACACTCAACGCAGGAGCTGTCCCCTGATGGCCATTGTGCTCCCACAGGGGGAGCGCCGCTCAGCCAGAAGCCGGGCTCACCGCTGGCGAGCACAACGTCAGTGGTGGGAGCCTCTCCTTCCTCCGTGGCAAAGCTATGGATGTCTGACTGATGGCTTAGGCCCACTAAGCATTCAGTCAGACATCCCCCCAGGGCTCCCAGACTGCGAGAGGGCACAGGCCAGGCTGAGGGAACCGCCCCCCGAAAGTGCACGAATTTCGTGCACTGGGCCTCTATTACAAACATAAAAAAGCAAAGGACGCGTGGTGTGGGATTTGTCCTAATCTCATGTCCTGTGTGCTTTCCATGGAAGAAAACACTCGGTGGTAACGTGTGCGACGCCATGTGCATCTCTATAAGCTTATGCTCACAAACTCTCCCAAGAGACTCCCACAAAGAAACCACTTTCTGATGAGAAAAGAACAGGCAACAATCTCAAGGTCAGGAGAGGCCTGTCCACGCATCAAAACCCGTTTGAAGAGCACCTGTCTCAGAAAGAGCACTTCTCTGGCCCAGCCTGGGTGGTCTGCCCAGCAGCCCTGCCTGTAACTTAAGACTCAAAGGCCTGAAGCCGTTTCTGTGACATCAAACAGGAAGCCCCAGGTTTTCAACGCATCTTCTCAGAGACATTACAATCTCACTGTCCTTTCTGTCAAAAGGGCACTGTGCTTGGGCTGAGACAAAGGCTCTCTGCCCCACGCCATCAGGACAACACCAGTGAGTCTTAGGTCAGCTGCCTTCTCACCGAACAGGTTTCCTCTGAAACAGAGGCCGGGAAAGCCATCACAAAGGGGTGCTTTGGCCATAAGAACAGGGACATATGTAATACGAAGAGGACAGTGATGGGATGCACTGCACCTCAGACACTGAGCTGAGCACGGAGACGTCATAAAACAGCAGACAGAAGAGGCCAGGTGGTGCCGCCCAGGAGGCTCCGCCAGGACTACGTCTGCGCACGTGGTTTCCACCCAATGCCGCTGGCAGCAGGTGAGACTTATCAGGAGACACCGTCCACCAAACCCACTGTCTTACACTGATGTCAAGAGAACAGACATTTTTTTTTAAATATATTTTTTATTGATTTCTTACAGAGAGGAAGGGAGAGAGACAGAGAGTTAGAAACATCTATGAGAGAGAAACATCGATCAGCTGCCTCTTGCACACCCCCTACTGGGGATGTGCCCGCAACCAAGGTACATGCCCTTGGCCGGAATCGAACCTGGGACCCTTGAGTCCGCAGGCCGACGCTCTATCCATTGAGCCAAACCGGTTTCGGCAAGAGACCAGACATTTTAAAGCAACTGCCATGGGCACTGAAAATCCAGAACCCCGGTCACATTACAATTTACCAAGTACCCTTGGCTTACATTAGCATTTAATCAGCGGACTAGAGTTCACCTGCATTATCATTCTCGAGTCATGTTTTGTCTTTGTAAAGCTCCAAACTAACTGGTACAGATTCACTGGATGCACCAAGTGAGCTGGGCGGCCCTCGCAGAAGGGGCCCGGGGCCAGGCCCGGGAGGGGCCCCCAAGCCGCAGTCCCGCCCGCGGGGGAGGCGGTTCCAGCTGCTCTGCAGGCTCGCCTGGACGCCTAGTGCGGCCGGGTATTTTAAGTAATTTAACAGGCACGGTGAAGCCTCTTCCTGCAGTTTTAATCTGTACTTCCTGGTGAGGCTGAGAGCTTTTCATATGCGTATGTGCCATCTGTGCATCTTCTTTGGTGAAAAGTCCATTCACATCTTTTGCACATCTGTTCCCTTTCAGTCTGGGGTGGACCGCAGCACCGCACTTAGTTCCTGTCACGGCGGCCCTGAGCCCACCGCCTGGCAGGATGGAGGCACAGGATGCTCTTCTGCACCTGCACGAGGTCCCGGAACCCTCCACCAGCTCAGAGGACGTGTGGGAGGTTTGCAAACACAAAGGAAGCGCAGGAGCTGCCTCTCGGCTCAGGTCTATACCAAGTAGGAAGACTCCGGTGTGTATTTCTGAAACAGTGAATTTCGAGTGCTAACACGACCTGAGTCCTTAGGGACAGCCACCGGGAGGGTGCTAACTGATTATGCTTACAAAGCTATTTCTCGCAGGAAGAAACGTCCCCAGTGGGGTCTCACTTTCATCATGTTCAACGGGTCTGCTGCGGCAAACAGATTTTAGATGTATAATATTGGTCAGAATAAAGTAGATTGAAAAAAGGAGAGAAAAATAGTACTTGACATGGGAAATGCATTTAAAAGAAGTTCTATATGTGGTCTTTCATATATGGGAGTCTTTAAAAACTGTTACCATTTTATTTATAAAATTGGAAGATATTGCATAGTACAATTAGACCCTGACAGAATGTGCTTGTTTCTCTGCAGTGGGCATGAGACATCTGGGCAGTGCACGCCGTGGGTAAAGAGGACGATGCGTATCGCATTCTGAAATGTAACATGTTAATATACCAACATTAACTTCAAATGAAACAGTTTAGGAGTAAGAAATCTTCAACCAGATGAGTTATTTCAAGGGTTTTTGTTTAACTGGTGAATCTGGAACAACTAGAAGAGGCAACTTCATTATGCCACAGAGACACACTCTGATTTTAGATCGAAAATCAGATATCGTCTAAGCACCAGCCTAATTAGCCTTTCTGCACTTCCTCAAATTAACCTCCCCTTGAAATGCTATGTTTCAAAGATTATAATAATGGACTTAAACATGTAGGGGAGCATAAAATTAAAACATTACTCTGACACTCTAGTGCTGAACTCTGTTTTGTCTCATGACGCGGGAGTCACGGCCAGCATGCCTTCAGCCCGGTCCCAGGCAGGCCCTGCACGGGAGTGTGAGCCGCATCAGCACGCCAGCTCTGGAGGAGACCAGGTGGCGCGCAGTGCCGACCCGCAGTCAAGGCCACACGGCGCATTTCTTTGCTTTAATCACGTTAGTGGTGCCGCAGCTGTCCACTGTGACCGTCTCCGTGCAGCCCTCTGAGACATAAACCAAAGGCCGCAATAAGTCACAGGGAAGAGCCTTTACCAACCACTGCGGCTAATGAGCTGGCAAACAGTTTTTTACTCTTATTGTGGAGGAGAGCGCTGTTCGCTTTTAGTAAGTCTTGATCTAAACACAGATATTTAAAATTATATTAGAATAATCCTGCCTACAAACGAGGACTTGTTTAACACATGTTATTAACATGTGCTGGGGCGGCATGGTGGACACGTGAGGTGCACGGGGCTTCACTCCACAGCATCCACATGCTCCTGACGGGCCGCTAGTCCCGTGGCACCTGACTCCGTCTCTGCCACCCGCTTTAGGTCCCGAAGGGCGTTTGGGCAACATGGAAACGCTGGAGTTCTTTTCCGGACTTCACTGCCAGTCTTCCGGAACTTTCTGTCTCATCCGCACGAGGAGTTACAGGGGTTTGTGTTCCCGTCCCCTTCTGATCAGGACAACGACGCACACAGGCTGGACTGCCCGGGGGACTCTGTGCACAGAAATGCCCGGCTGAAGGGCACCTACACCTTCTTCCATTCACCTCTACTTTGAGTACAGCCAACCCCAGACTCCAGTATCGAAGCATTTCTGCACAGAAACGTCACCAAATGCCACAGAAGGCAGACACGAAGTGAGCCAGGGTGGCAGAGAGCTCATGCCAACAGACAGCGCTGTCCTGAACCAGGAAAGGCGACGGCTGTCGCCTGACCTCTGTAGGGCACTTCCCAGTTTGCAAGGACTCTCACGGCGTTCCGACGACCCGCGAGCCGCACGCCAGGTGGGTACAGCCAGCCGTGTGCCCCCGGGAGGAGACACGCCACCGGCTGAGGCGCCGCCCACATCCTCCCCGCGGGAACCGGAGCCCAGCTTTGTCTGCCGCTAGAGCCGGTGCTATTTCTATTTTACCCAAATGTCTCTCAAGAAAAAAGATGACATGTTTTGGGAATTTTTTCCCCCCCCGTTTTATCCCATGCACAAATGAAGCACTCACTTTTGTTGGGCTAACTAAATATTTAAAAGTTTTCTTAGTGATATTTATAAATAAGTTTTTATGGAAACTTCTCACTGAAACTCTGCAAATGTCCAGAAATCGTGCATGTTGCCTCAGGAATGCCAGCTTCGGAGGCACAGCTCTCTGCCTCCGCCTCCCAGAGACCAGGGGGTCTGGAGGGCAGAGGGCAGACCTCGGTCCCCGGCTATGCGGGAACCTGATGGCCAAGAGCACTTTGTAGTTAAAGACCCAACTGCGCCTGCGTCTGAGTGACTGTCGGAGCTACCTGGCTGGGACTCTAGATGCCAGCAGCCTGGCCTCCGACGGTCTTCCTTGTAGGAAGCGGTTATAGGGTTAAGCCTCGGACTGACCTGCTGGCAAAGTCACAAACAAGTCCCAAGCTTGGAGGGCACAGTCCTCTAAGCATAATTAAGCTTGATCCTGTAACTGATCCCTAGATCTTTCCTGGGTAGCCAGGGGGCTGTGGGAGGGGCAGCAAGTGCTGCCAAAACAAGTGAAACTTACAACAACATTGTCAATTGCCTTGTTTGTCCCTGATTATAAATAAAGCCTCAGCTTTGCAGTCTGGATGGGTTCTGTGGCCTCAGCCAGGCACAGAAAGATCCCCCCAGGCTCCCAGCTTCATGAATCTATTTCTGCGTCTTGTTTTCTTTATATTATTTTCTCAATCCCTGGCTGCCTCCATTTAGAACCGGTTCGTTCATCTCTCTTTCCGCGCGGGACGCGGTAAAGGGAGATCCCCGCCATGTCTGGCCCCCGCCGCATCAGGCCCCCGTACTTCCTGTGGGCGAGGACGTGGCCTCCCTCCCTCGGGCTTTGTTAACGTGCTCACACCTTGTTCTGTAAGCAGCCTGGGAAGCTAGCCTTCTCTCACTGCTCTTCATTTTGGGTCCATTTCTGTAAGCAGTTAAACTGCCCAGAGTTTATCAGTTCTTCTTGATTGAGGGTTAGGGACGGTCGCAGACCCAGAGATTCCCTTTCTGCGGCGCCAGGCTCCATCTGAGTTCCGTAGGGAAGGCAAGCCCCTCTGCTTTTCCCCCTAAGGGGGGCGCAAGCTTTTGCTCCTCAGGCCTGAACACACTACCGTGTTCCTGTGGTCTCCCCTAGGGAACCACAGGGCAGAAGGGACTCACAAATGGAACGTGGGAGGCAGATTAAAAGACTGTACTCACTTAGGAGGAATTCGGGAAACCGTGTTCACGTTTGCGGCTGGGACCACTCCTTGCAGAATGTGTTCGAGGGCTGTTAATCCACCGGCAACTTGGAATGCAATCTGATCGGCCACGTTCTAGACGAGAATACAAACAGAAATCAGCTCCGCTTCCCCAGCACAGGATGGCGACCACAGGGAGTATTTACTTGGGTGGGACACATTCTGCTGGTCCAATTATCCTGCAAATATTCATCCGAGGCTGAGGAGGAGCGTAGGTCAAAAGTGTGAGCACAAAGGCCACGCAGCTGAGGTGTAGCAGGTAAGAGCGCATCCAATGCCTACAACCACATGACGGCGCCGTGTGAGGCCTGAAGACACAGGCACGGGCTTCGGACCCAAGGGGATGGCAGTCAGCACGGGCTCCTCTGACACGGGTTCCTTCGTGTCCCCACTGCGCCCAGAGCTCCGAGGCCGAAGTCAGGTAAGACAGGAGGGACGGAGTGGAGCGCTCCAAGCAGAGGGGAAACCCTTTCACACAGAAATTGTCACATCGCCTTGGAAAGGCAGGTCATTTTGTAACCGTCATTACCACCCAACAAGACAAGGTGACTTCCACAGAGATTTCCTCTTCTAGAATTTTCCTGAGTAATATAACCTAATATCTAACCATTTAGCTATACCTTCTCTCTCTCTCTCTTTTTTTTTTAACCACGTCAGCCATTGTAGGAAGCGTATTAAACCACTTTTGAACCAAACCTCTGATGATTTCTGTGCGTTTTCCGAACGGTTCCCAGTGCTGGTGGGAAGAAGCCCTCCCAGTCCTTGGCGTCCGTCTGGCTGCGGAAGGAAGAGTGAGCCTGGGGGCGGGTGTGGGTCTTAAGGCTGCCCAGGGCCCTGCATCGTACACGGACCAAGCAGGACAGCAGCCTGTGATGGCTGAATCCTGCTCCCCGCCCACACCCTGATGCTGAGTCCCAGCCCCTGGTCCCTCAGAGCCTTTGAGGATGAAGTCTTTAAAGCAGGGACGGAGTTAAAAAGACGCTGCTAGGGCGGGTCCTGCCCCCGGGGACCTGTGCTCTTACCGGAGAGGAGGCGGCCCGGGGGCGGCACAGAGAAGGCAGCCACCTCCAGGCCGAGCAGAGCCACGCGGCCCCGCTCTCTCGGGCCTCGGTCCCGGCCCCTTTCCTCCTGGAGGGAACGGCCCTCTTGTCATCTTCGGTCCCCACTGCGCCCGGAGCTCCGTGGGCTTCCACCCCACAGCCTGGCCGCGGGCCAGCCTCAGGAGGGGCTCCGGCTCCCCGTGCGGGGCGCCCCACAGAGACTCAAACTCCCACAGGATTCCCACCGTGGACACAGGCAGCGCCTCCTCCCGTGCGGGCCCAGGACACGCCCGGTTCCTCTCCCGCACGGGCCTCCTTCAGGAGCTTCTCACCGCACTGAGCTTCACGCCCAGAGAACGCAGCTCAGTTCTCCCAGATGAAGGAAGGGCGTGTGCACCTGCGCCCCCCAGGAGCCTCGGGGGAGCGGGGAGACGGGGCGGGAGGCTTCCCACTGGGATGCGGGGCGGCGGGGAGGGTCCTGCGTTCCAGCTGGGAACAGAGGCGCCGCCCCCGGCCAGGCGGCTCCCCAGGCGGCCAGCAGGGAGGGAGCCCGCAGCCGCCCTCTGAGCCTTTCCCACGCCCAGAGCGGCCGGCCCCGCACAGGGGAGGGCTGAGTGAAAGCAGACGTCCAATGTATACATCTCGCCTCCAAAACAAAACAAAACAAACCTCAAAGCTTTCATGCGGCTCCGGCAACATGGACGTGACCTCTTGGGAACTTAAGACACAGGCTCGCCAAGACATTAAGCAGGAAAAAGTAAGCCATCTCAGGAGATAAAGGCCATTCGAAGCCAGATTTTTATTAATGTACTACTGAAAACATTTTTGGACGTAACATTTGCAGCTTTTCAAAGAAATAAAGCAAAGAGCAAAATCAACTGTAGAATAACACCTCACACATCACCTGCCCCTGCAGCCGAGAGGGCTCTGGGGTGGGGAGCAAGGGGTTCGAGATGCAACGAGCACCCTGTTGCTCCCAGGGCGCGGCCAGACGGAAACACTTGCCGTCCCCTCCTCAGGGCCAACAGACGGACGGGGACTCAACAAAAGCGCGAACAAGTGAAGATTTCTCAGCAACAATGTCCTGTGAGGTGCGGCTGATGAGCAGGCCAGAGGCCTGTGAGCTGGCAGGGACCCCCCCCCACACACACACACTGTCCGCAGAGGCGGATGCACAGTCTCCACCCTGCGGCGTCCCCACTCAGGGCAGAGAGGGAAAAGCAAGTGGGCTCAACGATGAGCTGTCCACACGTTCAGTGAAACCACCTTCTTAGGCTTGTGGCATCAAACAGTCTACATGCAAAAGAGACGAGAAGAAAAGGGACATCACTCCACGGTCCAGTGGAGAGGGAGCGGCTGGCCCTGTTTCCCTTCCCGTCTATGGCACCACAGACGTCGCCTGCCCATCACCCGCTCTCTCTGCCTGGCTGCCCTAACGCTCCCCGGAGTCAGGAGGTCCTCAAATGCATCGCCTTGTGCTTGTCCCCCTCCTGCGAGTGGCTAGAAAAAAAGCAAGTACACCAAAAACGCTTAACCATCATTCTTCTCTCCACCCAAACTGCCCCGGCTCAGCCTTCTCAGCGTGCCATGTTCAAACGCTCTCCGTCCTGAGACCCGACTCAGGCTGCCTCTCACGACGCCTTCCTGACCCCGCAGCCAGTCCAGTCCCTGCATGAAATACCCGTCCTGGCGCCCTCCCCACCTCCTACTTCTCCAGCCGCATCTGTGCTCAGCCCCGCACTGGAAAGCCCGCACGCCCCTCTGGGCCCTCCACCAGGGCCAGCTCAGGCTGCACGCGGCCAGGCACCGAGCGGCCTGCCCCATGAACGGAAAGGTCTCATCTGGAAGGTGAACGTCCTTCCTCCTCCACCCCTTTCCCCAACACTCAGCCTCAGGCATGGACCCTGGAGCTCCCCTAAGGGCTTCCTCATTCCTATTCTATTCCAGTGAGGAGAGCACCTGGAGGGCTAAATTCGTGGCTTTACTCGGCACCTGGCAGGACCTGGCAGGACACCGATGCTCCGCCTTCCACCCCGTGAGACTCACACTGACTTAAGGGGCTTAGCGGCTCCATCCCAGTCACCAGCCGAGCTCACGGCCAGCTCAGAATGACAGCTCCCCTCTCCCCTGCACGTCCTGGGCACCCACCCAGTTATTAACTGGAGTGGCCGCCACCGCCTCTCCCATCAGGAGGCAGCTGCTGCTCTGTGGTGGCCCAGAGGCTGGTGGCCTGTGCCCGGCTGCCCCGCAGACAGTGACAGCGCGCTGTGATGAGGGAGGGGCCGCCCAGCCTGCTGGGGCGGCCTGGGGAAGGACACATGTTCCTCAGCCGAGAGGCGGGCTCAGCTCTGAGCGTCCGTGGCACCTTAAGACCCGCTTAGAGATCGGCGAGTTGGTTTCAGCAAATCCCTAAGTTCAGAACGAAGATGAGGAGATCCAGGGGTGAGTTGTTTTATGGTTGGTTTTTCCCACCTGGGACACCCTCCTGACACTTAAAGGACATCATCTCACAAGTCTACTCTCTGCCCCGCTGTTAGCTTAACAGAAGCAAGCACACCGCCGGCTGTTCTGCGCTGGGCTTTCCCTTCTAGGTCTTCCTCTCCCCACAGCCCACACCAAGTCTAGCCTCCGCCTTTAGGCTGTGGACACTGGCACTTGAAAGGATCGGGTTCTGGGGTCAAGGACGCCACAGGACATCATAAACGTGTGGGATCGGGAGTAAGGTGCGGGGGCCGAGGGGGCCGGAGAGGCTTTCTCCGGAGGAGAGGACAGCCGTCTGCGATGCTCACCAGAACGCAGGCCCTCTGGCAGGCTCTCTGGGGAGTGCTGGTCCCTGGGCACCCGTCTGGCCCGAGGGAAGGCAGAGTCGGAGGGGGGCAGGACACAGGCCTCAGTGCTTGCTCCTCCTCTTTAAGCCGTTAGGCGGCAGGCGGCCAAGGCCCGTGTGGAGTTAATACAACAGAAGGCACAGTGAACGTATTTTGATCTCCGCCATCCTCAGGCTTGACGAAGCTGCCCTGGGGTGGCCAGGCCAGCACTCAGCGGGGGGCGGCGGGGGGACCTCTTCTCTGCCCAGGGCCCTCTGGGTATTTATGACATCACTAGAGGCCTGGTGCATGAAAATTCATGCACTGGAGGAGGGGGGTCCCTCAGCCCGTCCTGCCCCCTCTCACAGTCTGGGAGCCCTCAGGGGCGGGAGGCAACCCAGGTGATCAGGGGAAGGCAATGCCCGTATCACACCTCTGCTGCTGCCACTGCCGGCAGTGCAAGCCTCGGCCGGCCCTGGTTACCTAAGCCTTGAGCCGGCCCTGGGTGGCTGGGCAGCCACCATCAGCAGCTTGTCTGTGCCTCAGGCTGGACCTGGGCAGCTGGGCAGCCACCATCCGAGGCTTGCCTGCACCTCGGCCGGCCCTGCTTGCCTGAGCCTCAGTCAGTGGGGGGTGCAGGAGGACCCAAGGCCCCCGGTGGGGCTGAGGGGACTCCGGCGGCAGGTGCACAGAGCAGCCGGCCCTGGCTGAGGAATAGAGGATACTCTCAATGACATGAGTTATAACTTCCAATTTGTTGGACACCATAGTCAGGCTTCAGCTTCGGGGGAGGGAGGAAGAGAGGGATGGGCAGATTGTTGGAGGAGCCTGGGCGAGCGGACAGTCCAGTGGGGAGTGCAGGAGGACCCGAGGCCCCTGGCGGGGCTGAGGGAACTCCAGCAGCAGGCGTGCAGAGCAGCCGGCCCCACCCCCTGTGGGCGTCGCCATCTTGTGATAGCGTGATGGTCAATTTGCATATTACCTCTTTATTATATAGGATTCTTGGGCCATACACAATGTTCAACTTAGTAATTAGCCTGCTATATTTGGTCAGACATTTAACTAACTCACCCCTAATGCCTTGGCAGGGCCAGACCAAGTGATTCCTCAGGCCTTACAGCCCTAGGGCCAGACGTTCCCACCCCTGACTTAGAGCGAGAGCGAGAGTGAGAGAGAAAGAGAGAGAGAGATGCAGTGTGTGAGACAAGTACACACGGAGGGGTGTACTAGGAGACGCGTGCACGGAGGAAGTGGATCCTGTGACAGTTGTTCAGGACACAATGAGTGCCACATGGAGGGTTCCTATCAGATTAGAAGACAAAGGACCCACATGAGGTTCCTTCAACTTCTTCGCTCTCCCCCTCCCCCCACTTGCTGGCTATGGGCTACGGTTACGCAGACTTGAGGGGTCTCACACAGCAGTGCCCCTTTCCTCCTTGTTCCTGCACATTTTAAAGTTGGGCAGCAAAAGAAACTCGGACCAGGAGACCCAGGAGAACATGCTGGGGCCAAAAGCCAGCACCACGGACAGATCCAGGAGGGTCCAGGCTCCCAGGGCAGGACCCCAGCTCAGAGGCTCCTCTCCTCCGGCACTGCTCCCTCCCCTCAGAGCCCAGGCAGTTCTGGACGATTCCTCGGTTAGTTAACGGTAAACCCCATGGTACTGACTCTCGTGGCTGGTTTACGAAGTGCACGGTGTGAGCTCTCTGACAGCTGGAATTCCACTTACACAGGGCCGAGCAAAAACCAGGTGTTCAATTAGTTGCTGAATCAAAGAATAAAAGTGCATTCTATTTCCTGGGGGTTGTAACATCAGGAATTCTCTTTAAAGGGGAGAAAACCCATAAATGCACAACGAGAAAGGCTTAGAAACACCCGTGTGCCTGGGAACGTCAGGCCCTGGCCTCAGGCTCCTGAAGGGGACGAGCCCCAAAGGAGAAGCCAGAGAGGCGAAGGCCAAGTGCAGAGCCTTTGCCAGCCACCTCGGCTCATTTCTGCCTCTCTCACCGTGGCATCAGTGTTTGCCCAATTCTCAGGAGAAGGAGTGACCAGACCTTTACGTCCTAAGGAGGGCGGGAGCATGTTTTTAAGAAGAGACCTCAGGCGGGAACAGGAACCCGGACGCGCTGCTCCCCAGAGTGCTGTCCAGGAGGCTGAGTGGTGTTCAAGGGCTGACCATGCGGTCGCCCAGCTGCCGTCACGTCCACGCTCTGACGACATCCCGTGAGGGAGATGAGAACCACCGACAGGACTGTTATTGCTCCCGCTTCTCAGCGAGTAAGTGGCGGAGCTGGGGACAGTCCAGACTTACCCAAGTCTGAGGGCAGGATGTGCCTCACGGAGGATGTTATGGGAAATCACACAGAAACATTTACCACCGAGTATCTCAATTCTGTACATCTTAGACGCAATGCTATGTAAAACATTAAAATGTTATTTTGAATAATTTCAGATTTACTGAAGAGTTCTTGTATGACTTCATGCTCACATCTTATGCAATAACCATGATACATTTATCAAAACTAAAAAATCCCACTAAAGCAATGCTATGAACCACGTTATGGCCTTTATTTGGGCTTCCCTCATTTTTCCATGATGTCCTTTCTCTGCTCCAGGTCAGACCTGGATGCTGGCCTGCATTCAGCTCAATACCGTTTGAAGACAAGGTGAAGTAGCTTTTAGCATTGGAGGAGGGACCCTGAGTGCTCTTACATTAGCGTTCACTTGCGGCTGAAAAAAAATTCCTTGAAATAACCCAGACTCAGAGAACGTGAAGAGAGGTGAGTAGATTCTGTGGGACTGACATACGAGGCCTCTGTCGGGGACAGGAAGGCGGTGGCCCAGCAGAAGGGAGTGGCCGGTGAGGAGGCTCAGGTGGCCGAGCGCACCCCTACAGCCCAGCTCGGGCCTTTCAGGCTCTGCCTCCTGGAATGCCAGTGGCTTTGCTTCCCATGCCAGCACACACAGGGCTTCAGGGTCTTTAGAGAACGCCTCCGCCCTTGTGCCGGGAGAGTATTTATTGCTGGAGCTTTTCAAGCAGCAGTGAGGGCAGAGCCTGAGAAAAACAGTTAGTTACCTACAAGGGAACACCCATACGATTATCAGCTGATTTCTCAACAGAAACTATGCAGGCGAGAAGGGAGTGGCAAGAAATATTCAAAGAGATGAACAGCAAGAACCTACAACCACGATTACTCTATCTAGCAAAGCTATCATTCAGAATTGAAGGTCAGACTAAGAGCTTCACAGACAAGAAAAAGCTAAAGGAGTTCATCACCACCAAACCAGGATTACATGAAATGCTGAAGGGTATTCTTTAAGAAGAAGAGGAAGAAAAAGGTCAAGATAAAAATTATGAACAACAAAATGATATCAAATACATACCTACCAACAAGTGAATCTAAAAATCAAGTGAATAAAAAATCTGAAGAACAGAATGGACTGGTGAATATAATAGAATCAGGGACATAGAAAGGGAGTGGACTGACAATTCTCAGGGGGGAGGGGGTCTGAGGGGTGTGGGAAGAGATTGGACAAAAATCTTACACCTATGGATGAAGACAGTGGCGGGGGGTAAGGGCATGGGGTGCGGTGGGGAATCAGGTGGAGGGGAGCTATGGGGGGGAAAAAAGAGCAACACCTGTAATAATCTGAACAATAAAGATTAAAAAATAAAATAAAATAAAATAAAATAAAGAATACAACTTTATAGGAAGAATAAGCAAGATTTCAAGGTAACCTGGCAGGTCAAACCTGTTAAGTCAAACTTTTCTAAACACCATATCCAGGGTCTGAATATACCTACATGGAATGAGTGTACAGGAGATATATATGTATCTTACAAGCTGCAGTTTAAAAATTACTTTATAGTCCTAGTATCTAAAATACTGCCTGGCATTGACTGAGTAGGTACTTTCGTTGGATTAATAAATGCATGTTTCAGTCCTAATAAAAACTCCTCCAAGCCTACAAAGGAATAAGCCAGAGACTACAGGCCCTAAACATGTGAAAGACCAGAGGGCACAGCTGCCAGGAGAACCACATCTGTATGATCGCTCTGCCCTATGACCGTCACACCAGGGCGTACAGTTCAGTGTACGGTGTACACGGACGCGCACAGCTGCCAGGAGAACCACATCTGTACGATCGCTCTGCCCTGTGACCGTCACACCAGGACGTACAGTTCAGTGTACGGTGCACACGGACGCGCACAGGTGCCAGGAGAACCACATCTGTACGATCGCTCTGCCCTGTGACCGTCACACCAGGACGTACAGTTCAGTGTACGGTGCACACGGACGCGCACAGGTGCCAGGAGAACCACATCTGTACGATCGCTCTGCCCTGTGACCGTCACACCAGGGCGTACAGTTCAGTGTACGGTGCACACGGACGCGCACAGCTGCCAGGAGAACCACATGTGCACAGATCGCTCTGCCCTGTGACCGTCACACCAGGGCGTACAGTTCAGTGTACGGTGCACACGGACGCGCACAGGTGCCAGGAGAACCACATCTGTACGATCGCTCTGCCCTGTGACCGTCACACCAGGACGTACAGTTCAGTGTACGGACACACGGACGCGCACAGGTGCCAGGAGAACCACATGTGCACAGATCGCTCTGCCCTGTGACCGTCACACCAGGGCGTACAGTTCAGTGTACGGTGCACACGGACGCGCACAGGTGCCAGGAGAACCACATCTGTACGATCGCTCTGCCCTGTGACCGTCACACCAGGACGTACAGTTCAGTGTACGGACACACGGACGCGCACAGGTGCCAGGAGAACCACATGTGCACAGATCGCTCTGCCCTGTGACCGTCACACCAGGACGTACAGTTCAGTGTACGGTGCACATGGACGCGCACAGCTGCCAGGAGAACCACATGTGCACAGATCGCTCTGCCCTGTGACCGTCACACCAGGACGTACAGTTCGGTGTACGGTGCACACGGACGCGCACAGCTGCCAGGAGAACCACATGTGCACAGATCACTCTGCCCTGTGACCGTCACACCAGGACGTACAGTTCCGTGTACGGTGCACACGGACGCGCACAGCTGCCAGGAGAACCACATGTGCACAGATCGCTCTGCCCTGTGACCGTCACACCAGGGCGTACAGTTCGGTGTACAGTGCACACGGACGCGCACGGGTGCAGGTAACGGCTCGGAAACCTTCTCCGGGACGGTGGCCCCACGCGCTGGCGGCACCTTCCCTTCCTGGTCCTCAGCTCTGGGGCGGGGCTGAGAGGAACGGAACACCCTCTGGATTCCACTGCCTCTTCCCTGTGCTCCTCCAGCCTGTCCATAAACGCTTGTTTTAAATTCCTCTCTGTTTGAGAACACCTGGAGTAGCAGCTATTTTCCTGACTGGATGCTGTGCACGCCGTTAATGACCCAGTCCTTCAGCACATGCCGCCCACTGCCCACGGCGCTCACCACTACCACTCACCCACTCAGCCATCAGCATCAAGCCACCACGATGCCGCGTTAGGTGCTGGGGCAGGTAACACAGACAGGGACACGCCCTCACGAGTTTACGGCCTGCCTTCCCGTGTGGTATAGTTAGTTTCCGCCCACCAATGTGGATGGATTACCAACTCAGTGAAAGTAAGGCTATTTCCTACTACTCAGTTCTCACTGGTGAGCGCTCTGATCATAAAGGAGCTCTAAAACTAACTTTATTGATCCAAGTTAAGCAAAGGATCAGAGTAACTTTTATTATGCAATAAATCAAAGTGGTAAGAGGAGCTAACCCTGCACAGTTCCACCTCAGGCGTCACATGAACAATACAAAGTATAAAGATCTCCGAGAGCTACATAGACTTGTCTAGGATCTACCTAATTCCTTGTTTGAATTGGATAAAAGCATCTTTAAAATCTGTTTCTCTGTCACTTGATAAAAAGACAGCAGATCCATCTATCAGCCCTCTATGGAGCGGATGAAGCTGCCTAATGTGCCCCAGCACCAGTCTACCCACCAGCCTGCTTATCACAGGCCCTGACTGAAGGCTGCTCATGTATTATTCACACGGACATTACACAGTTTACTACTTGTCTGCAGAGATTTTAATTCAGAAAACGCTGTGTGCCAGCCAGAGTTCAGTGTAAATCACACGGATAAAAAGATCATTTCATGTCTTTCTGACAAGTGATTTGCATAGTATTTCTATTCATCAAAATGGCCTATTAGTGAGTAACATAACCTGTCATTCACACAGACGTTTCTATTCTGAAAGAAGTACAAACGCTTTGTGACTAACTTCATTTTCTTATAATTGTCTAAATCGACAAAAAAAAAATTAGGTCAAGAAGTATGAATTGAATCCACATACTCCAAACTACAAGAGAGAGACTCACCCAGTGCTACATATTCCAACCTGTGGAGAGATTTCTCTCTAATCACCACACAACCGCCCATCGAGTCACTGGTAGTGAGCCATTCAAAAGACTGCAGATTTAAATCCTGTCAAGAAAGCAACAGTTGCTCTCCAAATAATACTCATTTTTAAGTTTTATACTTAGAAAGAAAACAAGTAAAATGATATTTTCAAGTTACGAAATTTGGAGCTCATATAAACATATAAAGTTAATGGTAAGTTGTGAAAACCTGGACGGTACAGAGAAATAAATGGTTGAAACACACACACACACACACACTGTGAACTTTTGATTTTTATACTAAGACAAAGTAGGAAATAAGTGTTTCATTCGTACGTGTAAATGTTAACAAATGCTATGCGATGGGGACTGGGAATAATGACTAAGTGGGCAGGTTTCTTTTTGGGGTGATGAAAATGTTTTAAAACTGATCATAGAGACGGCTGCACAACTCTGTGAATATCCCCCCAAAAAGTGAATTACACACGTTAAATGGATGGATTTTATGTTATGTGTTTATATCGCAATACAGCATTTAAAAATGTTAAGAAAATGGTTTAATTAAAAAACACAACTTATTGTCCTGGATGGTGTGGCTCGGTGTTTGGACCCACACAGCGAAGGGCCACGTGTTTGGTTCCTGGTCGAGGGCACGTACCTAGGTTGCGGGTTCAGTCCTCAGTCGGGGCACCTATGGAAGGCAACCGATTGATATTTCTCTTATATTGATGTTTCTCCCTTCCTCTCTCTTCAATCAATAAAAGAACATTTTTTAAATTGTATTTAAAAACACAAATTATTGAAATATGTTATAAAAATATTTTCTACTTTACAAAAGGTTCAGACTCAGTTGACAGGACCAGAGTTATAAAGTCTGAAGTAATAGATCAGAATTATATATTTGCACAAAGTGAGGAAAACTTGGTATCTGACAAAAGTCCGATTCCAGGTTCTGATAGGGAAGGACACATTTCTCTCTCACAGAAGCCAGCACATTCCCAAGATGCAGACCAGGAAGTAGGGGGTGTCTGGGGTCCGGGACAGTCACTGATTGCCCTTTACGGAACTCTGATACAGAGCCAACAAGCAGTCAACAAATTCAAAATTTATGTACTTCAGAAAATGTGAAATGTAAACAACCCCTCAGGACCCAAATTCCAGAGATAATGAAACTGCTCAGGGACTCATTCCTCCCGTCATGCCATAAACACTGTGGGCATCACCCGATGGGAGCACGGAGGTGAGTCTGTTAGGAAGACAGAGGACTCATGGGCGGTGTCCCAGAAGTACGGGCAGAGGGCTCTGAGAGCACAGAGGAGGAGAAATTGCTGTGCACTTATTTTTTAAAAGAAAACACATGCGTTATAGATGGGAAACAACAATTACAGCATGTTAGCCATGTATGCTGAAGAGGAGGATATACTTTCTACTTCAGTGTCTTAGTCACCAAAAAAAAAAAAAAGTGAATAAATCAACTATCAAACCCCCAATTGCTGTGTGTGTTAGGGTGAATTCACTTAACCTCTCCCACCTCACTTACCTCACATACGCTATCAATTCCTGACTCTCATAAGACTGAAATGACGGTCAGGACTTAAATAAGACCCTGTTATCTCCTATAGGGTTTGAAATCCCTTCAAAACAGCAATACAATGAGCTTCACACAAACCTTACTTATCTTAACCCTTTGCACTCACTTGCTTTTTTCTCGATTCCTTTATTCTACTCGGGATTTAATTTTTTAAATACCCCAGATTTTACAAAGCGCGGCAGTAGATTAAAAAACTGGAGTTTCTTTTCATACAAACTTATTTATTTGGATTTTTTATATTTCAAATTATTGATACATTCAATACAATTCGACATACGAGCTGCTACCGATGCTAACCGTGTCGAGTCACACTAGACATCCGAGTGCAAAAGGTTAATGGCCCAATTATTCAAACACGAACTTTACCAGCAAATCTGTAAAGATTTCACAGCTTAGCAAGACAACATGCAGCAACATACTGTGAATGCTTTGCTGTTACAGTAAAAGCGAGAAAAGCTCAGGCCCTGAAACAGCCGTGCACGCCAGCTCTGTGCGTGTGCAGACCACGAGCCCACCTGTGAGGACGGGGCCGTGAGCGAGGCCTGGGGAACCAGTGTCCGCAGGAGGAGGTACAGCCAGACAGGTGTGCGCTGAGGCTCCAACTGGACCTTGTCCTGTGAGGGGTGCGCTGAGGCTCCAACTGGACCTTGTCCTGTGAGGGGTGCGCTGAGGCTCTGAGGCTCAAACTGGACCTTGTCCTGTGAGGGGTCAAGTGCCCTCACAGCCCAGAGAAGAGAGACCATTACTCCTGGGAGGTATTTCCATTTGGATTACCAGGTTTTCTGTTGTTGTTGTTGTTGATTTTGTTTTGTTTTGACGTTGTTGTTGTTTTTTTTTATTAATCCATTAGAAACAAGACCAACATATATCTAAGTGAATACTTTTAAAATATATTCACTTATTATTTATAACTTACTGCATAATTATTCTTCCCTCGGTACCTAGGTTGAACTTATTTATTGGTAAAATTGGATTTTCTACATGTACTTAGAAAGTAGGTATTCCTTATCTAGGTGTCTATTTTCATTAACCGCTATTAGAATTTTACCGTTAATGATTTTCAAGGCTACATCATGTAATGTCATCTTTGCCTTAGGACATCATTGGCCTGATGCGTGGTTGATCTGATTTTGAATCCTTCATCTAGGATACAAACGATGACACTATCCCTGTACGGGAATTTCCATTCGCAGGAATAGCCACCTAAGGAGAAACTCTTCTTTCCCGAAGGCCTATCTTACCATTCAGATCCTAAGGCCCTTGGCCTATTTTAACCCCCATTCATATACCCTCCTCCTATTTTATCATGAACGAAAGGGTTAGTTTTTCTTCCCTTTCCCTTTTAAAAAAAATAAAATAAAATTGTAGTTTTCAACTCTGTCAGTGGTTAATGACACAAACGGACGCATTTTTACAAATTCCCAGGCTCAGCACGCTCCCAGGCCCAGCCTGTGCACGGACCGCTTTCTTCTTGCTGCCGTCCATGTCTCAGTTGTTCTCTTGTGAGGGCCTGTTGTGGTCCTACTTCCTTATCTCTGAATGTCTGGAAATGTTTTCATTTTGCCTGAATTCTTGACTCACGTTTCACTGGGCACACAATTCCTGGTCAATGTCACACGTTCTGAAGACCCTGCTCTGTTCTCTTGGACACCTCTTACTCCTGACAAGAAGTTTGCTACCGGTCTGACGGAACTTTCTAGATCATCCGTCTCTACTCTTAAACACTTTCTTCTCTTTGATCTTCTGAGGTTTCACTATGATATCAATTCATGCCTTCTTCAATTCTTGAAAATTCTCAGGAGTTGGTGTCAAACACCAACTCCACTTTTCTCTGCATTCTCTCCTCCTGGAACTCCAAATAAATGCATGGAACAAACCCCGAAGTCCACATTCTATGATTCTTCACCATTCTTTCACTCTTTCCATCTGTTTGTCTGCTGTGTGTTTTAAGTATATTTCTTAACAGTAATTCTCAAGCTATTAATTCTCTCTCCATCTACTTGGAGTCTCTATTAAATATTGTTGAGTTTATTTTTAATTTCAAAAACTGTATTTTTTCCTTGATTTTAGTTTTTTTCATATTACCTATTATTTCTTCTGCCTATTTTTCATGCTTTCCTGCTGTTTTTAAATGGATATTTTCATGTATCTCCTGAAGTATACGAAATATATTTCTTTTAAAATCTTTCTCACGCCCTGGCCGGTTTGGCTCAGTGGATCGGGCATCGGCCTGCGGACTCAAGGGTCCCAGGTTCGATTCCGGTCAGAAGCATTTACCTTGGTTGTGGGCACATCCCCACTGGGGAGTGTGCAGGAGGCAGCTAATCGGTGTTTCTCTCTCTCATTGATGTTTCTAACTCTCTATACTTCTCCCTTCCTCTCTGTAAAAACTCAATCAAATATGTTTTTTTT
This sequence comes from Cnephaeus nilssonii, assembly GCF_951640355.1. Taxonomy (NCBI): domain Eukaryota; kingdom Metazoa; phylum Chordata; class Mammalia; order Chiroptera; family Vespertilionidae; genus Cnephaeus; species Cnephaeus nilssonii. Next base: position 3,696,576 of record NC_137095.1, on the reverse strand, counting down.
AAAAATTAAAAAAAATCTTTCTCAGATGATTTTATAAAATTTTATCTGCTATAAATTCTTTTTAAAAAAATATATTTTATTGATTTTTTACAGAGAGGAAGGGAGAGGGACAGAGAGCTAGAAACATCGATGAGAGAGAAATATCGACCAGCTGCCTCCTGCATACCCCCTACTGGGGATGTGCTCATAACCAAGGTACATGCCCTTGACCGGAATCGAACCCGGGACCCCTCAGTCCACAGGCCGACGCTCTATCCACTGAGCCAAACCAGTTTCGGCTGCTATAAATTCTTATTCTATTTTAAAAAATGGTTTCATGGCTGTCTTTCCCAGCATCTGACTTAGTGACGCCTGCAGTCTATGTTCGTAGCACCTCTGGAGCTAGAGGTGTCCTGTCCCACACTGTCCGTCCCTCTGTGCCCCTGGTCACTCCAGCCACTCACGGGCTCAGAGGCGGGAGCGCCAGCAGGAACGCGGGCGACGTTTCAGACGCCGCTGCTGAGCTGGTGGTGCCTGGGACCTAGGCCTGGGCTCTGCTCCTGCCAGGCCTGGAGCTTCCCGGGAGCGGCTGGCAGTTCGTCCTGAGCCTCCTCGATGAGCGGACCTCAGGTGGTGAACCCGGCTTCCCACGGGGCCCTGGGCCCCCCGAGGTCCGCAGGAGCCCATCCTGGCTCCCAGAGCCCGTGTGGACGGGGAGCGGCACAGAACGCGGCTTCTGCCCTTTTCCCCACTTTGAGGCCCTCCGCGTTCCATTTCTGGCCACAGAAATCCCACTTTTGTTTCTAACCCGGCTATACCCTGAGTTTCCTTTAAAGTATTTTTTACTCCCGTGAAGCATTTGACGCAGAAGAGCGGTGCCGGGCATAAGCTTACACCAGCATGACCGTCTCCCCAGCTGAAAGCCCGTCCTCCCGGCGGACTGACAGCTCTCCTGACTCCACCGTCCCTCTCAGCACATCTCCGCCTCTGAAGGCTCCTTCTCCTCTGCCAGAGGCGGCTCAGGAAACTTTCTTGGAGGACCAGATAGTGAAGACTCTAAGTTTTTAGGCTAAGAGGCAAAATGCAGGCTCTGATGTACACCCCAGCCATCCATCAACGTGAAGGCCGTTCTGTTTGCAGGCCATTAACGCACGGCAGCGGGCCAGCCTTGTCCGGGCTGTAGTGTGTCAGTCTCTGCAGTAAATACTGCTTCTCCTCGGGGTCCCCCCTCAGGTCTCTCCTCTCCTCCTCCACAGACTGCTATCCATTTCTGCCGCTGTCCTGGCTGAGCTGAGCTGAAGAGCCAAACCGTATCTCAGCCCAGGTGTCTGCGCCCCATGTCTTCCCAGCTAACGTTCCACTGAGAGCTCGGGCCCCATTTGGAGGGCCCACAAGCCTAACAATGGAACCTGTTATTTTTCTCTTTTATAAACCTGATCCAAAAGTCACCACCATGCCCTCCATTTCCAGCCTGTTTTCCTCACTGGGCCGGAAAACACTCCCTACCACCAGGTGTGTTGCTCAGACGGAAACACGGCTTTGCAGTGACGGCCCCGAGAGTGTGTGAGGACGTCCCCCGCTCCACAGCCACTCCAGGGACAGGTTCAGGCCAGCACGAGACCGGGCGAAGGTCCCCCGCTCGGCCAGGGCACTGCAGTGCCGAATGGCACACACTCTGGCACCCAGAGCTTCCAAAGCCTGCCCGCCGGTGGCTGCTGCGGAAGGAGCCTTGGCCAAGGGCTCAGCTCTCTCACTGGGAAATGGGCTGAGAAGAGGAACAGGCTCCGGAAGGGTTAGCGGTGTGGCTCCACGTGAGGAACTCAGGACGGTGACTGGCACAGGATGAGGGTCATGACGCCCATCCGCCTGCACTGCTTTCCCGTGTTCCCGGTCTCCTGGCTCTGGGCAGTGGCGGCCGTGGGCAGAGAGCGCTGCTGGCCTGTCTGTCACCTCTAGTGACGGCACTGAACCGCGGACACTGTCCTCGCTCTGCTCCCCAGCAGATGCCCGCTCTTCGCCCCGGGCCGGCAGGGAACCCCGGCATCACATCACCCGGAGCCACCGCACCCGCTCTTCTTCAGAGCCAGCGGAACCCCCACCTGCCACCCTCCAGGCACCGTGGGTCTCCTTGTCCTCATTCCGCCTCCTCCTGACCCTCGAGCTTTGCTCTACCTTCTGTAAAAAGATGGACTCCCAGGGCAGACAGAGGGAAAGGTGCTTTGGAAACCACGGAGCAGTCTGCAAATACCAGCATTAGTGCTGTTACTATCAGGGGTGGAGAAACAGAGCGTCTGTTCTAAGATCCCACCAACTTCCACGATCCTGCTTGCTGAAAACTCCCACTGCAGTCTGCTGGTCTACAATTGTGATTTGCGGCAAACAGAAGAGAACAAAACGTTTAAGTTCTCTTTGAAGGCTGTATTTCTTCAAATACCACACGGCCGGGCTCTCTAGTCAATGACCAAGATGCCTTGGCTGTGACTCTTCCAGCAGGAGGGGCTGCTAGGGTGGCTCAGACCACCAATCAGGTTCAATCAGCCTCCCAATAGTCCCACCCACTTACCTCCCAGACCCCAGACTGGGGAGCAGGAAGAGCCTCAGGACCGTGCTTCCTGGAGAAGGAAGGGGAGGGCACGGAGGGACGCGCACCCCGGGAAGAAGCTGAGGCGTCTCCTTCCCACGCTGCTCTCCGTGTCAGAGAGACGACGACACAGCCCATGAGGTGAACACGTGACAAGTCATCCAGCCGTTCCGGTGATTTCCCCATCACTGACTTTCCTTTCCTTTATTTTTCTTTTAACTGTGCAAGTGGACGCTGACTTTTCGTTCATCGATTTATCTATCACTTGAGGGCCCACCCCCCTCACCGTGCTCTCTAAGGCCCCAAGGACGGCACTGATGCTGGGTTTTCTAAAGGAAACGCCTGGTGAGGCAAACAGCAGGCACCGATAAGCAGAGGACATGGGGCCACGACAGGAGCCAGCTCACAGTTAGCGCAGAAAGGACAGCGGCACAGGCGGGACGGGGACCCATCCTCACCAACAGTGAGAGAGCGCGCCCCGGGAGGCGAGAGGCCACGAACTGGGGGTCTCCAGCAGGAAGGTCGTGTCCTACATTAAATGACTCAACGTTTATGTAGCACCTGCCCAGGTGTGCACACATCTTAAGCAACATTACATTCATTTATACCCTCCCCCTTCCCTCCTGCCCAATAAGAGACTGTGGGAAGCCCCGGAATTGAGAGGCAGCTTTACTTGGCAGTAAGAGCTGACATGACCACGGTGCGAGCACAGGGCACCCCTGCTTTCTAAGAACCCCCCTCTCTCCTGACAGAGACTGTCACCAGGAAACGGTCTACCCATGAGCTCCCCTCTCACTTTGGAAGAGCAATGGTATCGCTTCCAGTGCTGGGACGGCGTCTTCTCGACCTCACCGTCATCTATAAAACACCTTTTGTGAAAATGTAACTGAGAGCAACACATGGCGACCAGTACAGAAGTCCCGTGCTGGTCCTGTCCTCGCGCTGCAAGTGGGCGCCCCAGGGAGCGGCCTGACCCTGCAGATTAAAACAGAAACGCTGAGCTCGCCTCCGCTCCGCTGAGGCCACCCGCTTCTGACAGTCTCTGCAGCGTGATAAATACCGTCTGTCCACAGTTCCCCTGTGTTTGAAAGTTACGACAAACATTTTGCTGAAATGTAAACAACTGACATCATGACTGGTGAGGCAGTGGGCTGCAAATTTATCTAAAATCAAGAAAACAAAGATCTTGTTTGACACCAGATAAACCATTAGTGGTCACCAAGGGAGCAGCTTTGGGAGGTCATAGTGTTGTCCGTCATCAGTCTTCACAGCACATGCACCAAAGATACTGTGGCAGCTTAGTCGAGGCAAAAATAAGTAAAACGAGAGACAAAAGCATTAGAAACCTGTAGAAAAAAGGGCAAAATTTTCTCTTTAAAGGACAATTTCTAATTGGAACAGAATTTAAAAATATGTTAACCTTCTGTGTGTTGTTTTTTTCCCCAATTATTTTAAGTGGCAAAGTGTGGAATAAAACCTCTAACTCCAATCCCATTCCTTCATGTCCTCAATTCCATGGGACATGACTGTCATGGCCTCTGCACAGCTTTCCTGAAAAGGTGCACAGTCGTTTATTCCGGTCCAGTCCGGGTCTTTGGAAGACGTGAAGTTATCTTTTGATTAAGGAGGCACTGCAGAACAAATTCTATTGCTTTATAATGATGTTATACAATTAAATTACTTTATATTTATAAATTATTATGTTAGAATTTCGCTGGCTGAATTTTTATGACAGTCTATGAATGTTTACAGTTCCTACGTTTGTATTCCTGGGCCTCACATACTGAGAGCTTAACGATGACTTGTAACATGAAGGACAGATAAATTAATTTTTTAATTTCTACATATGTAAATAAGTGATTACAAAATGGAAGGGAGGTCATTTTGAGACATGGTAACAAATATATTAAATCAGAGGACCTGGTTTCTTACAGTCCCTAATAACTATCAATTACATTATTTTATACATTTTATATAAGGCAATGCATACTAACTACACTATATGAGAAATTAAAGTCTTAATTTTTTCCACTGAATTTACTATGACCTTCTTTGTCATTCTGCCAACATTCTGAATATGTAAAATACATCACAAAGATCTTTTATGAAGATTGGAGAAGGGAGAGAGTTCTACTATTCCAATGAAAACAAAAGAATCTGTTTTATTTTGAACACTGTCAGCTAAAATAAAAACTGACCTAACTTTAGTCATATTGTATCATTATATTTTAATTCAAAACCACTAGATTCACTCTGAAACAGCCTACCTAATAAAAGAGTAATATGCAAATTAATCATCACTCCACTACATGAACAGCCACGCTCACCAGCCAATCAGAGCGAGTATGCAAATAAACCCAACCAAGATGGCTACAGCCACAGGGAGCAGGAGGGAGGCTTGGGTTTCCCAGGCAACGGATGAAGCCAAGCTTTCCGCCTGCCCTTCCTGGCCTAAGCCTCCACTCAAGGCTACAAAGTTTCAATTACAGAAGGTAAACAAATCCAAACAGAAATGGCGGCAGCCACGGAGCTGGAAAGAGCAGGAGGCTAGGGTTTCCCCCCAGCTTTCCGCACACCCTGGACGGCCCAGGCCTCCCCTTAAGGCCACAAAGTTTCAATTATAGAAGATACACACAAACCCCAACAGAAACGGCTGCCGGTGGAGCGAGCAGGAGGCTTGGCTCCACTCCAGGCTACAAGGTTTCAATTGTAGAAGGTAAAAAAATCCCAGATACCAGGGCCTCCTCTTGGGTCACCAGGGGGCATGGCTGGCCTGCAAACCAACACAGGCCCCTTGCTCAGGCTGCCCCACGCCCCAAGGGAACCCCCACCCTGATCCGGGACACCCCTCAGGGCAAACCAGCTGGCCCCCACCTGTGCACCAGGCCTCTATCCTATCTAATAAAAGAGTAATATGCAGATTGACCATCACTCCAACACACAATATGGATGCCCCCATGTGGTCAAAGATCCTGCCCCCATGTGGACACAAGATGGCCACCACAAGATGGTCAGCAGGAGAGGGCAGTTGGGAGGCACCAGGCCTGCCAGGGAGGGCAGTTGGAGGCAATCAAGCCTGCAGAGGGCAGTAAGGTGTGACCAGGCCAGCAGAGGAGGGAAGTTGGGGGCAAACAGGCTGGCAGAAGAGCAGTTAGACATCGATCAGGCTGGCAGCGGAGTGGTTAGGGGGTGATCAGGCTGGCAGGCAGAAGTGGTTAGGGGAAATCAGGAAGGCAGGCAGGCGAGCAATTGGGAGCCAGCAGTCCTGGATTGTGAGAGGGATGTCCGACTGCCCTTTAAACGGGCAGTCGGACATCCCTTGAGGGGTCCCAGATTGGAGAGGGTGTAGGCTGGGCTGAGGGACACCCTCCTCGCCCCTGTGCACGAATTTCGTGCACCGGGCCTCTAGTGCAATTATAAAATCAAAGACAACAGCATGAATTTGTACACCTGGCTTAGTTCTTGCCACTGGTAGCTCCGTGCTGTTTCTCAGAGAGATGCCGAGCCCTCTACAGTTTCTTTCAAACTCCCAGCCGGTCCCCGCACAGCCCCCACCAGGAAGGAGAAAGCTCAGCAAGTCCAGTCAGTCCCTGCCTCCGGCTGCCTTCTTCCTGGGCCCACGGTGCACTGCTGCCGTGGAGCTGCAGCTCACGTGTCCGCGTGCCTCTGCCTCCCTCTGCCTCCCGTCAGGAGGCTCAGCTCCATCTCTACACCTGGGACCCCAGACAGACTCACCGAGACCCAGTTATTCTAACTTTTCTCACCAACTCTGTCCTGGCCCAACGGTCTGAACCACACATCATGGGTGACTTTGGCTTAAGTCTCCAGTGTGCAGGGGAACACTTCCAGCTACCATCTGATGAAAGGAGTCCACACCCTTCATGACTCATCTATTGACATTGTCTAGTAATCTTTATGGGCAAAGAAATCTTCATAATACAGTCTATGAAGTTGTGCATGATGGCCTATTTCTCATTCTCAAAGAAAGAAGAATAGTGTATCTTAGACCTTTTTATAAAAAACCTTTCCCTTTCCCACCCCCTTCCTAAAAAACCTTTTATACATACAAACACCATTAGCTTTCTCTTTATCCTTTTCCTGGTTGACTGAACAATCTCATCCATTCATTAGTTTTGTGGTTTCTTCAGTAATTCTTTACTGAGGACCTAGTAACATGTCAGACTCTGGGCTTACTGCTAGGGACACAGACACAAAGGGATCCTCAAAGACTCCACAATCCGATGAGAAGACAAACTAGCAAATGAACTGTCAGGCAGAGCAATGACTCTCAACCCTGATCAAACTTACTGGTGGAGGGCTTTAGTTAGGCAGTCCGTGAGGTCCCAAAGCATCTTTTTAATTTTTATATTAAAAAAAACACACGTAAAACACAACAAAAAAGGAGACAGAATCACGCAGTCATCCGCATTTACTTATTAAAAACCGTAATTCCGAGGCACAGGGGTGAAAGCATACAATGTAATAACCCGGTGGTCAGCAAACTCATGAGTCAACAGAGCCAAATATCAACAGTACAACGATTGAAATTTCTTTGGAGAGCGCAATTTTTTAAACTTAAACTTCTTCTAACGCCACTTCTTCAACATAGACTCGCCCAGGCCGTGGTATTTTGTGGAAGAGCCACACTGAAGGGGCCAAAGAGCCGCATGTAGCTTGCGAGCCGCAGTTTGCCGACCACGGTACTAACCAACAGCAGATGCGTGAGAGGGAACCAGAGTGGGTGCAGAGGACGGGTGGCCTTTGAGGAGACGAGACGAGGGAGTGAGAAGCCTTCCAGAGGACAGGACTCACACGGGGCCTTTAATAATGGAACTCCCCATCCTTTATTCTGCCACAGAGATTCCCAATCAGAACACAAGGGGCCTAGTGTGTTTCACTGCTACAACCTTCCCCCTCCAGCGTCCTCCTCTCGGCGTGGCTGGGATTCCTGTGCAGAGGTGACCACCGCCCTCCCTCGCCACTCGGCTGAGCAGCACTTCACCCTAAACCAGGGACCTCAAAAGACAAGCAAGGAAGAGTGTCTCACAAAGGCTGGATGCAACATGCATTTTGTAATTCTCCTTCTAAAATGGTCCTACACAAACCCTCATGCAAGTACTCAGCGAGACTTGCAGATCGTTTTTATTCCACAGAGTTTGCTGTTCACTAACAGTTTCCGGTCTAGGGAAAGTTGAAGAGCGTAAGGTAAAGAATAGCTTTTCCTGTTTGGAAGTGCCATGCCAAAAACATCATCTTGTGGGATGAAGTATGTGAAAATTCACGGCAACCCGTAATTAAGAGTGTTATCGAACAAACATCTGCAGAAACTATGGCTTAGAAAGCTGGGGTGTGTGTGTCTGTCTCGTTTATGTCTGAATACCACCTACAAGAGTAAAGACAAACGCAGGTCTTAATTAGTGCTACGAAAACATGCCACATCAGAGACACTCAGTAGGCCCACAGAAAGGGGACCATGGTATATTCTAAGAGGGCAGGAAATCCCCATTCCAATCTACATCGCTAATGCCTTTACAGACTTGAAGCATCGGCACATTTCATTCACATATTTCACAAGAGGATGAGAGAGTTGGCTCAATATCTGTGAAGGTTACTTAACTTCTAACATTCTCTTCCACTAGTTTGTAAAAATAGAAAAGTACCTTGTAGGCTCAATATAAACTTAATGAATAAGTTTTACAAACCATTCTGAAAGTTTAGGTGGTGAAACAATGTATTTCGTATACTACAGATACTACTTTTGTATTTTGCCACAATGTTTTAACTTATTGTGTGGATATATGGCATTGAAATACTAAATAGCTCGCTCATGCAGTAAACTGACTATGCCAAATAAAAATTTCTTTAAAATTTTTTTGATCTTTGTCACTTATGGTGTGACCTTGGCCAAGCTAGTGAATCTTTGTGTGTCTTGATGTCTTTATTCTCAAAATGGGGATAACATTACAAAATTACTATGATGAGTTAACAAGATTAGCAAGTTTACAAGAGTAGATGCTCAATAAATTCTAGGGTTTTGATGTTGTTGTTCACTGACAAACATTTTCCAGCTTTAAAATGCATTATGGATCGATAATGCATAATGTTGTCAAGGAGGAATGGGAAATGCTTGCAAACCAGACAGGCATATGAATTAGTACAGTACAAAGCCCTTCCATCTGCACCTGACCTCCACTTAGCCACGACGATGGTTAGGGGACACCCTTCATCTCCCTATAAAACATGCAGACTGATGCCTACATCCCAGTGAACATTCTTTTTCTGCCTGAGTGTTGTATCTTTTCCCAGACAACTCTATGTCCATTGATTCTTCACTATCGTATGTAATTTAGATTAATGTCAAGTAAACTAAGGACATACTAGGAAGAAAGCTCCTATGCAAATGAAGTTGAATGCTTCAGAAAGATTCAATAACAGCAGATGCTATACAAAACTGCCTGCAAATTAGGTGTGAAACAAGTGAAAAAACTGGGGCGGGCGGGGGGGGGGGGGGGGGGGGAGAAGGGCCTGTAAAAATCTCAGTTGTTATGTCTGAGAAGAGGGGTAAGAGGGGAAAATGAGGGGCTTTCGCTTATTCTATTATATATTTCTGTATTGCTTAATTTTGTTTTAACAATGAACATGTATTATAGTAATTCAAAAAATACTTTGTAAACCTAAAGTCCCCCAAACAGAGGAATAGTCAAATAAATGATAGTACTCTCCTATGACAGAATATAGTGTGGTCCTTAAATCATGTTCACAATGAATGAGAAAATGTTTGTGCTGCACTTTTTCTACAGCACACATCACTCTAACAGACCTACAATGTTTGTTTAAAATACTCAAATATATATCTTTTGAAACACTGGTAGCTGCAATTCTGAAAGTCTTAAGTGAAAAGGAGCTGCTGTAATCAACTTTATATTTCCTAAGGACATTCTATATCTACCCCAGGCCATCAGCAGAGGAAAATCAATGCAACCAACTCATATGTATTGGAGACTTGTATAGATTCGCTCCTTCTCCCCTACCCCCCACAGGATGGTATATATTTGCTCTCGTAGGGAATTCAATTAGCAATATGAGTCTCCTCCTCTGTCAGTGATGGACACCAGGGAGACTTTCCTGACCACCTGAAGACATGTCAGATGGGCTCACTGATTCCCTGACTTGCTAGTTAACAGGAGAATTACTGCCCACTCCCATAAATGACTCCATATGCTTCTTGTCATAAACACAGTGGCAGCTCCTGAAATCAATCTTTCATGACCTTATTGATTAGGACATTTAGAAATAATGAGACTTCACTGGTGGCAGAGTAATGCTTGAAAAAAGAAAAAAATACTCCAGTGAGGGCTTGCCTATTAACACTGCCAAATCTATCTTCCGCCTGCCCTTTCCCAATCTAGACACTCACCCAGAAACATGCATGACAAAAACTTAATTTTGTGGTTCATGTGCTTGTTCTTAATATTTGCTGGTAACGTATTTTAAGTTTACAAATAAATAGATTTAAGAACATTTTTTGGGTAATCAAAGTACAAAGTCAGTTCACCAGCTAAGATTGAAAATTATAATATGAATTGGAAAGCTTAAGAGAGACCTTTATAGGACATACTGTGTGGTCATTTAACAAATAAATATTAAAAACAGAATTCTCAAATTTATGATTATTTTATATTTATATTAAATATGTTTAATTATAAAGAAATAAAAATAAATTTTTCACTATCTTCCTACCCTGTAAGTATATAATTTATACCTGGGTTTTTCTGAGAGTGGTTATAGAATAAAACTATTTTGGAAAAATCTAAACATTCTAGAAGAGAGAAGCTTTAAAAACGGTTTCACTCATCTGAGTATCTGCTGCTTACAGGATCTGCATATATGACGTGTTTGAAGCAAAACATCACATAATTTTAGAGGTGGCCAGGGCCCTAAAGATATTCTAATTCAATCTACTTCTTGTATTATAAAGAAATCATAATCTAGTGGAGTGACTTGCCTAGGAATATACCCAAACAGAGCCAGGATTAGGGTCCAGAACTCATCTGATATGTTTTACAATTTTCCACAAAGTGAGAGGGGTAGGTAGAGCTTATCTGGTTAAAGATACAGAATTTCGCTTTTTTTAAAACCCTCTATGTAAGTTTCTAAGACAGAGTTAGGACACAGCCACGTTTTATTTAACACGCGGGCTCACAGACACGGACCGCACCCTCTGCACGCGGCAGGGTACTCAATAACACAGGTATTTTCCTGGGGGAATGAATCTGCCTCTTGTTTGTAACACCCTAACTTCACAGACCATATCGATCTCAAAATAGAACATTGTTTAGTTGATATGTATACAGAAAAATTTATATATGCACTAAACTCAGTGCATTTTAACTACAATGATATGCAAGTTGAATTACACTCCAAATAGAACTCGGGTAAACAAAATATTCACATCAATTGTTACGATGTTAAAACAAATTGCATCCTAACGTGTCTATTGCCGTACTTTCCGGCGTATAAGACGACTGGGCGCATTAAGATTTTCCTGGGTTAAAAAGTCGTTTTATACGCCGGAAAACACGGTATATTGGACTATATTGATGGGATTAGATATAATGGATTAGATATATTGGACTACCGTATTTTCCGGCATATAAGACAACTTTTTAACCCAGGAAAATCTTATACGCCCAGTCGTCTTATACGCCAGAAAATACGGTACTTATAAAACAGCATTTTACTGTGTTTCAGTTTAGAAAACTGGTTTGAAATGGACTTGACATGCATTTTCCTCATTTAAAATGGGAAGCAGCTCAGGGAGCATTCCCTGCACAGCCGTGCGTCTCCGGAGGGGCTCCTGGCGGTCGGAGGGAGGTCTCAGGGCAGACGTGCGCGCACTGCGGGCCCAGCACTGCGGTGTGCACTGTGGGCTGTGGTTCATCAGCTGCTTTAAGGAAACAGCTAGAGAATCTGAGAATGTATTAAGTGAGGAGGATAAAAATAAGAGGTCCTTCGGACTGAATGTTTCCCATTTCCTCTCAACTGAAGAATTCCAGCTGAGAGTAAGGGAAGAGCACGTGAAACCGCGAGGGCTCGCGAACAGGCAGTGTCTGGCGGGACCCGGGCCTCAGGAACTGAACAGTCAGGCCGAGCAGCTCTCAGGGATTCCTGCTTGTTCTTTACGGCGAGGCGTGCATCACATACCACCCCCTCACTTCCCAAAGCTGGGTCCCGGGCGGAAGGGGTGTGGGGAAGAGTGTCTACCTTCCTGCCTTCACAGTATCTGCTGGAGTTTTCCAACATGAGGACACCAGAGCAAGCTCTGCCTAGCTACCACACGTCATGTGACACGACATCTCTGAGTTCATTTCAAATTGTGAATGCAGCCAGCTCTGCGGTTTGCTTATTCAGGTTCAAGAGACTCACAGCTGAATCTCTATTAAATTTGGCAGGATTCTAAAAACTCATGAAAGGCAACTGGAAAAACGCCCTGTCCAATCCATCTGCTCACACTGTTTACTGATAAACAGCACACACATGCCTCATGTTTCCGATAATCCACAGAACGCCTCTGGGATGCTGTTACTATTCAGACTTAAAGGTAATGTTGATCATTACAGATTATTAATGAGAAAAGTCAATGAAATCGTATCATGTTCATTTGGACCAAATTTAAAACCATGGCAAGAATGAAAAAAACGCTTGTGCACGTACAAGAACACTTAGAAACTCTTATTTGAAATAATTAAACATTTCTGCAAGGAAGGGACTTTTGGAGAAGACACTGTTTGATTTTTACTTAAATTTTTAAATGTGTATTATTGTGAAATATAAACAGAAAAGTCAGAAAAAACAGAAAACATGTAAGTACTATTTAAAGAATAACAACGTGAACACCGCACTGCCGTCTGATGAAGAAAGCCTGATTCACTCCAGAAGCCATCTCTGAGGAGTCCTTTTCCTGGGAAGTATTTTTGTATCTTCCTTGTCATTTTATCGTCTAAGACAATAGGGCACTTTTGCCTGTTCCTAAAATTTATATAACGGGACCTGTAACAGTACATATGTATGTCTGCATTTTTTACATTTGGTCTGCTCACTTAACACTGTCAGATATGTCCATGCTGTTATCCACAGCAGCAGTTAATTCGTTTTTTGTTTTTTAAAAAAATATATTTTATTGATTTTTTTACCGAGAGGAATTGAGAGGGATAGAGAGTTAGAAACATGGATGAGAGAGAAACATCCATCAGCTGCCTCCTGCACACTCCCCACTGGGGATGTGCCCGCAACCAAGGTACATGCCTTTGACCGGAATCGAACCTGGGACCCTTCAGTCCACAGGCCGACGCTCTATCCACTGAGCCACACCGGTTTCGGCTAATTCGTTTTTTGTTGAATAATATTCCATTATCTGGACATACCATAATTCATATATTTGGCTGCTGGTGGATGCGTGGGCTATTTTCCGTATTTGGTCATTCTAAACAGCGCGCTGGTGCACATCTGTGTACACGTCTCCTGTGTACACGTGCACTGGCTCCTCCAGACTGTGGCGGTCGCCAGCCGGTGGTCCGTGAGGTCCGAAAGGTTGGCGACCGCTGGTTTAAGGAGACCTTTGGAGCGGCGGTCGCCACCCGGCCGCCTGCACCTTCAGCTGTGACAGGACACTGCTTCCTAACGTGGCAGCACCAACTTCCGTGGTCACAGTGTGTGAGCGTCCCACTGCTGTGGATCCGACCGGGGCTCGGTTCTCCGACTTCAATTCCTGCCTCTCGGGCAGGTAAAGCACAGTATCATACTGAGTTCTTAATGTGAATCTTTTTCTGATTATTAAACAGATTCTCTTTGCGTTTATTTATTGGCTACTTGGATTTCTCCTTTTGGAATACTTATTCTCTTGACCATTTTCTTATTGGATTGCTTTCCCCCCATTAAATTGTAGGCGTTCCTTCTGTTCTCTGGATACCACTTCTTCCTGGGTTATAAACATAAAGATCTTCTCCCTCCTGTTTTTTGCCTTTTTATTATTTTCTTGGTGTCTTTTCATGAATACAAATTTCTATTTCTTATGCAAATTTATCAACACTTTCCTTTATGGTTCATGTCTATTGTGTCCCTTTCTTGCCCAGACAAAAACCTCAAAGTCAAGATATTTCTCTCTGTTATCTTCTTTATTTTAATTAACTCAAAATGTATTAAAGATCTAACATAAGAACCAAAACTAACACTCCCAGGAGAAAACACAGGGGGAAGCTGCTGACATCGCACGCGGCCGTGATTGATTTCTTCGCCGGAGCACCCAAAGCACAAGCATGGGGACCACAGAGAGACGCTGAGACCACATCAAACGGACAAACTCCCTGCATCCGAGGCCTACGTCACCTTCCAAAGTCTGCTTTCTCTTTCTACATGTAGGTCGACCGGGAATTAATTTTGTGTTTGTGACAGGAGGTAAGGTCAAGTTTCATTCTTTGACAATAAGGATATTCAATCACAAAATAAGCCCCACGTTTCCCCACATCCACATAAGCAAGTGCCTCCCACGTGTGCATGAAGCATCCCATTTGGGCAGGACAACGTATGAGTTCCATTCTGTCCCGTTCGTCTTTCTCTCCACCTTTGTATCTAAATTACTGCAGCTTTGCAATAAGTCTGATGTCTGGTAGACCACCCTCCCATCGTCTTCTTTTTAAACAGTGTCTTAGCATTATTGGTTCACTGAAGGTCCATATTTTAATTTTAGAATCTCCATTTCAACTTCCACAAAATAGAATTGTAATTCGCAACGTAAAGGATGTTAATAGGGCTCTCTCGTCCTCTGCCATCGGTGCGTGAAGCTGCCTCTTCCCACCGTGTTTTCTCGCAAGACTTTCAGAATCAAGCGTTTCCCGGCCAAGAAACAAAAGCAGCATCGGCCCATGGCCCCGTGGATTCGGATGAGAGCTGGTGATAAAGTCGGTACAACTCCCAGAGACCCTGGAGCAGCAGCAGGCTGGGCCGATGAGGACGTGCACTCGGGAGGCTCACGTGTGTGTGCGTGCGTGCGTGTGTGTGTGTGTGTGTGTGTGTGTGTGTACCGGTTGCCTGCCTCCGACCCTATCACTGAGAAGACCACTGCCATCTGGACAGCGGGGCGTGTGTCACAGGAGTTTACTGGGAAAGGGCATTTCTCTGTGTTAACAGTTTTCTGTACTAGTATTCTGGTTCAGTAATAAATATGTGAGACTTTAAAAAAAAGGCATTTTAATTGGGACTGCACTGAATCTATAAATCAGTTGGGGAAGAAAAGAAGTATTTACTATAGTGAGTTTTCCAATCCATGGCATGGTAGTTTTACTTTTAGATGCTAAATACTTTGATATTATGAATACAATTGATTTTATTTACTATCCTGGTATCTAGTAACCTCGTTAAACTTATTAGTTTTATGCTAGCTATACATTTTTTGTAGGTACAATTTTTCAGATTAAGGAAATTTCATTGGGTTCCTAGTTTTCTATTACGAAGT
This sequence comes from Cnephaeus nilssonii, assembly GCF_951640355.1. Classification (NCBI taxonomy): domain Eukaryota; kingdom Metazoa; phylum Chordata; class Mammalia; order Chiroptera; family Vespertilionidae; genus Cnephaeus; species Cnephaeus nilssonii. The sequence continues at coordinate 3,681,505 of NC_137095.1, read as the reverse complement.
GATTTGATACTGATCTTATTAAATGCTTTTGCTGCATTTTCTGAGATGACCATATGCTTTCTTTTCTTCTTTGAATATGATGTAAAAAGCTATGACTGATTTTCCAATGTTAAGCCAATCTTAAATATCTTGAATAAACCCAACGTTGTTGGAATACATTATTCCTTTTATACACTGCATGATTTGGTTTGCAAAAACTTTATTTAGAAATTCTGAATCCAAGTTTATGAGTTAGTCTAGCGTTAAATTTTCTTTTCTCCAGTCTCAGTATGATGTCTGCAGCTTCACTATTTTCCCTGCTTGGGTTTCATTGGGCTTCTTGAAACTGTGGGCAAGTTCTAAACAGTAATCACTTCAAATACTTTTCTGCCCTATTATCTTCTTCTTAGCCCGTCTGAACAACTTTACACAAACTAGGCCTTTTCATTATATATTAATGCCTCTTAGAATCTTTCCTGTATTTTCCAACCTTCTTTTCTCCATGTTTCAGTCTGAATTCTTTCATTTTTATTTTTGGATTTTCTTTTATTTTTTGTTTTACTTAGGTGACACTGGTTTACAACATTATGTAACTTTCAGGTGTACAACATTATAATCCAACAGTGTATTACACTGTGCTTACCACCAAAAGCCCAGTCCCACCTGCTATTACATAACTGACCTCCTTCACCCATGCTGGATTCCTTCCTACGGCTACCTTACAGCTCACGATTCCTCTCTTCAGCTGGTTTATTCTACTGTTATCTCACATACCTTTTTCTTAATTTTGATTACAAAATGTTCAGTTTTCAGATTTCTCTTTTCTTTCCAATGTCCTATCACTTAAAAAAAAAAAAGTGAATATTGCCCTGGCCAGTTTGGCTCAGTGGATAGAGCATCAGCCTACAAACTGAAAGGTCCCAGGTTCGATTCTGGTCAAGGGCACATGCCCAGGATGTGGGCTCGGTCCCCAGTGGGGGGCATGCAGAAGGCAGGCGATCCATGATTCTCCCTCATCATGGATGTTTCTATCTCTCTCTCTCCCTCTTCCTTCCTCTCTGAAATCAATAAAAATATATATTGAACTTAGTAAGCCGAGTTCTGAGACCCGTTGGTCAGTTCTTATTGGTATTTATCCTCGATGTCTGTCCCGTGACAGGCCTAACTGCCTGTCTGTCGAACACTCTCTGAAAACTGGTGTGAGACTGAGGCTGATGTTCCCTTCCTCCGAGAGGGGCTCCCAGGGGCTTCTGCTGCGCAGCTGCAACATCAGGAACTCGAGGTCCCTTCACCCTTCTCAGTGACGGGGACCCCCAGCCGCTGGGTGATATGAGGTGAGCGGCAGTCTGTGCAGTGACTGGCACCGTCCTGTCTAACCTCTCTCCTGGCACCGTCCTGTCACACAGGAACTCAAATCTTAAGAGTTTTTGCTATAATCCCTGGACTCCAACCTTTCCCCACCAATACAACCACGTCCACAATAATGTCCGAGGTGCTCTTCAGCTTCTTACCCTCCACTTTGGGATCACCAATCGTACTGAGCCCTGAAAAGCCATCCTCGCAGATCTTGGCCCAGTGGTTCTGCACAGCCTAGTCAGCCATTCAGTTCTGGCTGGATTTGGTCTAGCTCAGTGGTTGGCAAACTCATTAGTCAACGGAGCCAAATACCAACAGTACAACGATTGAAATTTCTTTGGAGAGCCAAATTTTTTAAACTTAAACTTCTTCTAACGCCACTTCTTCAAAATAGACTCGCCCAGGCCGTGGTATTTTGTGGAAGAGCCACACTCAAGGGGCCAAAGAGCCACATGTTTGCCGACCACGGGTCTAGCTGGATTAATGCATATCAGTGGGAGGACCGTTCTGAATTACCTACTCTGTTACTACTGGTAGGTACATAATGATAGGTATTTTATCTTTTGCTTCCTTAAAAGATAAAAAAAATATATAATTTTAGGCTCTGTGACTAATATTTACAAGGCCCTGCAGTTCCAATTTCTGCCTGCTCTTACTCATAATGAATTCTGTGCTTATTTTTTGTTGTTCTGTTTTCTATTATTTCAGAGAAGGGGAGAGAGAAACATCAATGTAAGAGAATCACTGATCATCTGCTTCCTGCATGCCCCCTACTGGGGATGGAGCACGCAACCTGGGCAAGTGCCCTGACTGGGCATCAAACTGTGACCTCCTGGTTCATAGGTTGATGCTCAACCACCAAGCCACACCATGTAAAATGATTCAAGAAGAGCCCTAGCTGGTTCGGCTCAGTGGACAGAGTGTCAGCCTGTGGACTGAAGGGTCCCAAGTTTGATTGTGGTCGAGGGCATGTACCTCGGTTGCAGCCTCCTCCCCGGCCCAGGCCCTGGTCAGGGTGTGTGCAGGAGGCAACCAATTGATGTGTTTCTCTCACATCGATGTTTCTGTCTTTCCCTCTCTCTTCCACTCTCCCTAAAATCAATGGAAAAATATCCTCGGGTGAGGATTTAAAAAGTGATTTGAGAAGTTATCTGAGGCCTAGGATAAAGGTGTTCTCTTCCAATGGGGACTTGGATATCCTTCTGTCAGGTTCTTATGGCCATCACTTTAAACTCAATTCAGCATCTGACAGAACAGAGCGACATGAATTTGGGCAAGTCTAACCGGGGTGAGGTATGGCTCCTCACTCTGTACGATGCCACGCGTGTCCGTGGGTAAGTCGGGGAGAAGGCTCTGGTGGTCTCTCTTTGTGAAAGGAAAACTCCTGTTAGATTTCATCCTGTGGGCACTGCTGCTGTCCCCTCAGTCATAGGCCTGCAAGTCACCCCTCACACCTGCCAAATGCCCTTAGGGAATGCCGTTACAAGCACAGTTTTCACAATTCTTGCTTTTTCTTTAACCTGGTAATTATTTAATTTCTTCTTAGCTCTTTGATGCCTTTAAGAAAATTAACTTTTGGCAGCATTTTTAGATGTTTTTGTTTGCGGAGTTGGTGCAAAGCCTACACTACCATATTTCTTACAGAAGTGGCTGAATTTTCTAAAAGGCGTAACAAACACAACAGCTTACAAACTTTTTATTCCTGAACAGGTTCACAGAACTCAAAAGGCCGGAAGGAACCTAGGCTTCCTCATGTTCTGGTCTCTCCTACCACAAGAGCGTTTCTGCGCGTCACCAGTGTAACCCACTGGCTCTGAGGCAGTTCTCAGAACTTCCTGAAAATTGCCCAAGGAAAACCGTACCAGCAACAAGGGGAAGCATCGCGTGTTGAGGTCTAAGTTAAGAGGCAAAGCCCTCAAGCCCCACCTCCCACCAGCCTCAGTGAGTGCCGCCCACATGCCACTGGTCACTGCCAGGCTGCCTCCAAATCCTTCTCTGGGTCCTGGACTCTGGCTCGAATGATTCTGGTACTCCAGGCAGTTTTCCAAACAAAAAGAAGTGGTTTACAACCCTAAACTGGAATCATAAATATCACTAGCTGAATTCCACAGAATGTCAGTATAACTCTCCCAACAAAATCCCGCGGAGCGTGAGTCTACCTGGGCGAGGTGAAGGGCTGGGTTTAGTTATAACAGTAAGAAAGGGGCCTTACTGTGGGTTCGTTCAGACTACTTGGCGGTCCTGCCGTGTATACTCTGAGGACAGCTTTGCAGCAACGTGTCTGATACAGACCATTTAGCCTGGGAGCCAGACTCCATTTTTCTCCCCCAAATTATAAGGAATCAGTGGTATTCCAGTAAATTGCCCCTTTGTGAATGAAATAACTTCGCTTAGATTTTCATAATGAATACCCTCCTTATAAAGATCATTTTACTTTTGCCTCAAAAATTCTGTGATTACTTCAATCTAAAACAACATTCTTGAGATAAGGTATGCACGGTGGTATTTTCAAGCAACTGCCTTTTAGTTCAAAGTGTAAGTAGCCTTTATAAAAACCTTTATAATTATTTTACAATAACCATGGAGATTTTTCCACGGCAGAGCAAACCTCCAAACGCCACGTCTGACATCGGCCAGGTCCTGAACCCGCCCCTCAGCGTGGCGTCTGTGGTCCTGCCAGGGCCATGGCCACCACGCCGTCTCCGCTGCGCACAGGACCACCGTCTGGGGCCAGACACGCTGAGTGCCACCTTGTCAGTAACGATGGTCATAATTCCACCCCGGGCGCACGTCTTGCCCAGACCAGCAGCAGTGTCACCTGGGAACTTGCTAGAAATACGCAATCTTGGAACCCCAAGCCAAGGGCAGCCCAGCAATCTGTGTCTTAACCAGTCCTCTAGGGATTCTGATACAGACTAGAGTGTGGGCTCCCTGCTCCAGAGACACTGTCATGTATTTGCTCTGATACAGGAATGTGCAAGCAGCGCTCTCTCTCTCTCTGTCTCTAACACACACACACACACACACACACACACACATTCAATTCCTGAAAACAAATGTTTATGCCAGGAGAATGGATTAAAAACTGTAGTATTACCACAGTGAAATATTCACTGTATAACAGAGAAAATAAGTGCAAAACATCTATACTGATAAGCTTAAAAAACTTAGAACCATAATTGTGAATGTTATAATTCACAAAAGTCTATAGAGTATATTTTATAAAGGTCATATACAAGCAAGACTAAGTATTATTTAATGTATTATTTAACGATACATTTATGTGATGAAGCAATAAACCTATTTTAAAACGAAAACAAAGAAAAGCCACCCCTTTAATTCTGTGCAGTGTCTGCGGAGGGAGCAGGAGTGGGCGAGGCAGGGTCACACTGGGAACCGTCTATTCTCACGTTGGGTGGCGAGTTCACAGCTGCGGGCTGCACTCACGTTACTTTTATCACTACTGTCTTTTTAAGTATAAAATGTTATATAATAAAGTTTAAACCCAGAAAATAAGAAAAAAAATATGGCCATTACCTTAAATTAGGAAAATTAGAAACCACCTAAGATATAAATTGTATAAACTGTGATACATTTCTTGGTTAAAAAAAAGTTAAAGACATGAGAAATTATTCATGATAAAATTTGACAAATAAAAATTTTAAAAAATATGTATAGTAAGAGGATTAAAAAGTATAATGAAATGTCAACAGTGGGCATTACAGGGAGTTTTATCTCTTTGTACATTTAAAGTTTTCTATAGTGAATATTAAAGGCTTGTAAAATTATTAAGGAAGTTTTCAACTGTCATCGAAACATTTAATGATTGTAAGTCATTAAAGAAAACGGCCAAATCTTCTGCTGGTGGAAGAAAATTGGTGTTTTGTGAAAATCTATGATCTATGAGCTTTATGACGCAAAGCTGTATATTTTCTGCTATAAAACTGTATGTCTTTATTGATATGATTCCATTTAAAATAATTTCATTTTGTTTATGTGGAGAAAAATATGACTGAGGAAACCATGACCTAAGGAACATTTCTGCTATTGAGGACTTCAATTAAAACAACTGAAAACAAGGGCAACGTAATGGAGAACCGAAGGAGCTCATCCGTCAGCGGGGCTGAGGCCGTGGGGAACCACAGAACTGCACACGCAGCCTCTGCCGGCAGCCGGAGAGAGAGACCCGCAGACACAGAGCGAGGCCCGGGGCGGCGACGTACCTCTTTCTCCAGGATCCTGGCGATCTCGCCGAGCGTCCGGTCCAGCGCGGAAACCTTGTTGTTGGCCCACGACCCACTGTCTTGGACCTGCAGCTGCTTCAGAAGGTCTTTGGCCAGCCGCTGAAGCCTTCAGCACAAAATGAAATGAGAAGGAAGGAGTGAAAGGGAATGACATGAGGCCATTCAGGAGTGAGACTACAGTATCTCATTTTCCTAAACTTTCTGAAACAAAAGTTACTCCCATTATTGTATTAGAAGCTGCTTCAAAGAGCACCTGGGGGAGAAATACAAGAAACCACTCCCAGGGCCGGTACAGCTTCTATTCACCAACAACAACGCCTCCTCAAGCAGCCACCAGAAGGGGGGACGCACTGTCGGTGCACAGGGCTGGGGAGGGCAGTTGTGGCCGGCATCACCGTGAGAAAACCCACCAGGACAGAACTGGAGACGCCGAGAGGTGAGGACAATGAGAGAACGTGAGTGGAACAACCTGAGCAGTTTTTTTGTCGTTGTTAATCCTCACCCGAGGATATTTGCCCATTGCTTTTTAGAGAAAGTAGGGGGTGGGGGGAGGAGAGAAAACAGCGATGTGAAAAAGACACATAAATACACACTGATTGGTTGCCTCCCGCACGCGCCCCAACTGGGGGCAGGGAGCGACCCCAATGAGACACTGGTGCGCGGCCGTCGCTCCAACCACTGACCTGCACTGGCCAGGTCAGTTGTTCATACTTGGACTTAAATCTTTGAGCTGCTTGGACATTATGCTATTAGCATTGTAAACTCTCACTGTCAAACTCCATGGTCCAATTTACAAGCAACTTGGGATTGCCTGCCGACTGCTAATGTCATTTACTGAGACAATCAAGCAATCACCTGCATTTCACCAGGAAATGCTCCATAGACCTGGCTTCTGGGGTTCTTCAGGAAGGCGCTGCTATCCTATTTCTCGTGGCCCTACTTCTTCTGTTTCTCTGCGAGCAGCCGTTTCCTTCCCACTCACCTGCTTCAGCGTCTCCCCAGCCGACCCTCACTGGGCCCTCGCCCCGTCCCTCCGTGTCCTCGCTCAGGGACCCGCTGCCTGACCTTCACCGCTATCTGTGACGGATTCCAGAGGCCCTCGCTAACCATGTTCCTGTGAGCATGTTACCCTCCCTCTCGTGTGGTTGTTACTCCCAGCACCACCCCAGCAGGGACCTCCCTGTTCAGCTCCCGGGGGGCCGGGCCCCACGGCCAGTGCCATGCACCCATTCATCTTCTCGGCGGGACTGATCCTCCCTGCCGGTCCTTTCCACTCCGAGCGACAGGCTGGGCTGGCTATGACGGGGATCTTACCCGATCTGGGAGGCTGCCCCGCCCGTTCTCCTCAAAGACTTGTCACACGTTCCCCAATCTCTCCAAAACCCCCTTTCTAGTCTCCCTCTTGCTTTAAGATCTTACATTTCACAGAGCAATGGAAGCTATTCAATGAACAAGAAGATCCTCTTTCCACCACAAATCCTCAAGCCTCTCTGCATGCCGCCCACTCTCTGTTACAGCTGAGGGGACCGACCCGCCCGTGGGGGTCAATGTTAGCACCCCATTCCATGCACTGCGCTCTTCCGGGATCGGTGCCCTCTCTTCTTCCTGCCGCAGTGTCTCTGCAAATGCTCCCCCCTCACCATCCTCTAGAAAAGTCCTCCTTATCCCTGATCAGCGTCCACACTTCTCTGAGTTGACAGGTCCCAACCCCTCATCACACATCTCTCCCTCAGAGCTTTCCCCAAAGCCTCCTGCGAGGAGGGGCATGCTCCCCGTCTGGACTGTCCTACAGGGCGGCTGCTGAGCCCCTGAGACAGTCAGTGTGACCGGGGAGCGGAGAGGGAGGCCGCACTGAACGCTAATGTTGACATATAAAGAGCACCCGGGGCTGGAGCGTCCTGCTGGACAGTGCAGAGGCAGGAGGGAGTCCAGGAGAGGGCCCTGCCTCCTGCTCGCTGCACAGCCACAGCCCGACCCGCTGCCCAACACAGTGCACGCACTCGGCACACCTTCAGTGAACGCCCAAGGAAGTGTCTCCTCACATTCTTCATGCTGTCCGCCGCCTCGGAGGTTACACAGCACTTTCATGTACAAAATCTGAGTTAATCCTCTGCGAACACTGTCCCTTAGTATTAGCCCGTTTGAAAAACGAAGAAACTACGGCTCAAGCAAATCAGGTGACTTCCCAAGATCTCCTAACTGGTAGAGGTGTTACTGGGACAGAAATCCAGGCATTCGATCCTTAAATCCCAGGTTTTATCTCTATACCATATCAGTTAATTCCAAAACGTACATTTATTCTCAAACTAATAATATCCTAGAATACAATTTCATCTACAGCTGCATTTATGTAAAAATTTAAAATTTCTCAAAAAATGCAACAGCAAATGCAGCTAAACAAGGACACTGGTGAATTCCAGTTTAAACCTAAGCTGCCCATGACTTTGATTTGTGAAACAATGAACACAACTCCCAAGTCAAATAGCTGTGCTTAAAACCTGGCCCCGGCACAGACCACGTGTGTCCGCCGGGGGAGGTCACGTAGCTGCTCCGAAGCTCCTTCTTCATCGTAAAAGCGGAGGCAATGCACACACAGTGTTTCCTTCCCGAGCTTTTGGAGATCACAGGTCAACAATGCCACACACCGACCATCGCCCACTACAGTGCACATCCAGTAAATGTCCAACTGTTATTACTATTCATTGACAGAAAGTTCTCAATCTAACAAAAGGGGGGGGGGGGGGGGAAATACCAGTAAGAGCAACCTTCTTTTTCCCTCTAACTGAAAATGGGCTGGAGTCCCATCCGATTCAAGTTACTGCCCTATCATGTGGAAGAATACTGGCAGAACCTCCCTGTGTGAGAGATAAGCAGCCACTTCAGCTTTTGGCTGAACAAAGCCTGCACGCCAGGTAACGAAATATCCAGCCCAGCAATGAATGCACAGGAATCCAGTATTCTTACCAGGAATGCTCACATTCCACCGAAAACCAGCGTTACTTAGGGAGGCACAGGACCATTACAGTCACAGAATACAAGAGGCTTGCATTTCACCCCGAGGCAAATCCTATCTGGGACTCACGTGAGCCTCCAAGGGAGAGCGCCCAATCCCCGGGACGCTGGAGTAACAGGAGCTACCGCTCTGCTCCCCGCCTGCCTCCACAAAAGCACCCAAATAAAACTGCCCATCTCGGAACAATGCCCCAGATTGTGGTTCATACTGTAAATAATCACAGACTGCCGCAGCACTGGGCTGTATCTCCCTACAGGGCAAAGACAGGAGCTGCTCAGAGGGTGCAGTTTTTAACACAGAACGTGTTACTCGGATTACTTCTGGCAGATAATTTTCTAGCATGAAAGGAAGAGTGGAGGCTTCGCAACTCCTGGGCTAACGTAGGAGAAGTGTCTGTCAGGTGAATGGTTTTGTGGAGAACGTTGTGAGGTCAGATACTTCCTTCTCAAAACTTGAACAAATTCCAACCACAATTCTAAGTTCACATCTGTCAGTGGTGAACGTGAGATGCAGGGGTGTCTCTGGAAGGAAACCTAATGTTATCCCAGGGAAATCTGGGGGGGAGGGGTTTGGGGGATCACTGGGAAGATCTCACAGGGGTAAGAAGAGACGGGGTCCACTCTGGTGTGTGGACAGAAAGACAGACACGTTATCTTTTCTTTTTTCCATCTCCTCCATTTGAAAGGTACATGGTCTAAATGTAGGGCTATTGGTTACCCTTCTATTTCTAAACAATATGCTTAACCTATATTTTTAAATAGAAGAGCTCAAAAAATCCCTAGGTAATCCATCAGTGACTAGATGTTTAAGATCATGGAGCGGAATGAGAGGACGGAGGGAGGGATTCTCTCTGAGTAACATCACGTTGGAGGCCAGGAGGAGGCGCAGGACCGGGCAAAGAAAGGGAGCGGCCGCCTGTCCGTGAGGGGACAGCCCAGGGCAGGCGGGCAGCCTGCTGGCCCACGGAGGCCCGGAACTGGGTCTTGCTGGACGGCGTGCAGGCTCCCTGCACGGGGCTGCGGACATGGCCCCGGGCTTGAAGGGCGTGACATCCCGTGAATACGGAAGCAGCACCCTCACCAGAAGCCAAAGCAACTCCAGAGCGAGCTGCAGGGATTGTGCACGTGACTGAGTGACGCCCCTCCTCCAGGGGCCGAGCGGCTTCCACCCAGGCAGTCACGGGGGCGGGAGAGGGAGGCTGGGCAGAGGCCTGGCTGTCCTGAGGCCCAGGCTCAGAGCGGCCGCCGCGAGGTCTGTGGGTCAGGCAGGTGACAGGCGAGCACACTAAGAGGAAGGGAGACGAGCCCAGCCGTTGATGGAGAAGCGGGCGGTTACCCAGACACACGCCTCCAGAGCTGCGCCCCTTCCTCCGGGCGTCTTCGCAAGCACTGCCCCACAGTCGGCTCCTAACTGTCCGCAAATTCTTGGCTCTACTTCTAGGTTCTTTTTAAAAATCTCTTCCCATCAACATGTATTATTGTTTATGTGCCAATAACAACCTGTTTTAACTACATATCTGTTAGCTTGGTCCTACTTCATTCTCCTTCAAAAAAAATTTTTTTTTTAAATTCTCATTTATTTTTCCATATGTTCTTTTTCAAAAAAATTCATCTTTATTGTAAAAAGCATTACATATGCCCCCCTTTTCCCCTTGACCCCCCTCAACCCCACCCTGCCCCCTCAGGCCTTCACATGGATCCTACCTCTATTTTTTTAAAAGGTTGTTATGTAATTGGAATCACACTCTATGTGAAGGAAAATTTATAGAGAATTTATCAAACTGTGACTTCCATCCAAGAGTGTAATCCGTCTTTCCATTTATACAAGTCTTCTCTATACCCCTGATAGCATGTTAAAGTTTTATTTTTATACAGGCTTCATACATTTCTTATTGAGTATATTCTTAAATAGTTTATTTTTATATTGCTACTAGAGGCCCGGTGCACGAAATTCATGCATGGGGGTCCCTCAGCTCAACTTGTACCCTCTACAATCCAGGAGCTCTCAGGGGATGTCCTACTGATGGCTCAGGCCCACTCCCCATGGTTCTCTGCTCTCTGCGAGGCCTGGGGGTTTCACTGCAGGCATGGAGATGAAGCCCCCATGCCCTGCTGTCCGCTCTCTGCCTGCCGCCGCCATGTGAAGGAAGCCCCAATGCCCTGCAGTGTGCTCTGTCTGCCGGGCCTAGGGGCTTCGCTGACACGAACACACTAAGGAAGCCCCTATGCCCTGTTGTCCGGGCTCTGTCTACGGGCCTGGGGGTGTTCCCGCCACCACCTTACTAAGGAAGCCCCCAAGCCCTGCTGTCCGGATTCTGTCTGCCAGGCCTGGGGCTTCACAGCCATCACCTTGCGAAAGAAGCCCCCAAGCCCTGCTGTCTGGGCTCTGTCTGCTGGGCCTGGGGGCAGATCCAGCTTCATGCATTGGTCCGCTCGAACCCCTGCAGGGCTGACGGCCCAACCGCTGCAGCACCGGCGGGGCGGGAAGGCTGGATCTGCCCCCGCCGGCGGACAGGCCCAGACACTCCAGCAGCGGGGCTGAGGGGACTGGGCGCCGCCATCTTGTGGCTATGGGGGCCGCCATTTGTCGCAGAGTGATGGTTAATTTGCATATTACTCTTGTATTAGATAGGATTGTAAATGATGTTTCTCTTCTCCAAGTGATTATCAGAAAGAAAAGCCATTGATTTTCACATCCTGGATAGGTTGTTGCGTAACTTCGGGCCAGTGGCTGGCCCTCTCAAGGCTGAGTTTCCCTGAAGAGCAGCCCTGAGCTGTGGTGAGGAATGAATGGGCCCTCACACGTAAGAGCCTGGGTAAGGAAAGCGCTCAGTGAGCATTACCGATTATCAATACTCTCACAGTCATTTGGTGACCAGCCAGTTTACTGACTTGATTCTCGTTTCTCCTGGTTCTTCACTTGGTTCTCGGGGGTTTCAGATACACAGTATCATCATAATCTTGGTAATTTTGCTCTCCTCTGTGAAAGTTTGTATTTCCTTTTTTCCTTTTAGAATGGCAATGGCTAATAGTTCCGAAAAATAATAAACAAAAGTGATTATCTGATGGGTGTCTTATTTCTGAAAGGCGGTAATATTTCTCTTCTGAATGTCATAGTCGCTACATCAAAATGCCACAGCTTATCTACCAGCCATGTAATCACAGACAGAACAGTCTGTGCATTCACGTGCTTCCTGGCCCGTTTCACCATCACCAACGCCGTCCTGTAGGAACCACTGGGCACATTTGGCACGTTTCCCTGAGCACCTGGAGCCGCCCGTGCGTGCCCTACGCCCAGATTCGCAGGCCTTTCCTCCGACCACAGCACCTGCGCCGTCACCGAGGCGAGACCCTCCCGCCCCGCAGCTCTGTGGGCAGCAGGTCAGAGAACAGCTGCTGTGTCGTTACACTCACACCGCGAGGGAGTCTACGTCCGCATCTGTCCAAAGTGACCGTCACAAGACTCCTGAGAGAGACCCCCCACGGCAGAGAACCGGCTCTGTCAGAACAAGTGCCGGTTAGGACGAGGAGATGCTTGGCTGAGGGCCTGCCCTGTGCACTGAGGACTGTGAGCAGCGCCCGGGCTGTGATAACCAGGAAGTTACCACATGTGCCAGACGGAGACAAAGGCCCTGGGAAACGGGCCCCAGCTGGACACCACGGTGCTAGGAGAATACCTTTCTAGGCATCAGACTCACAGCCTGTGATCACAGGCACGCGATGATGGCTCAGATAAACTCTGCTGCAGGCAGAGACTAAAGAAATGGAGAATAAAATGTAGGATAAAATACTCACTTTGCTTTATAAGGTGAGTCAGAGCCAGATTTTTTTGTTTCCATTAAACGTTCATATTCCTTGGCCCTGAAAAGACAAAAGCGTGATCACTGTTAGTTATTTTGCTGCTAATTTTTTTATAACAAACAAAAACCTTGGCTGTGTTTTTCCTCTTCCAAAACTAGGGACATTACTACATTAATTTTAACACTTTGATTTCTGAAACTGCTTCTTTCAAATACTATAAATGCTGTCAAAAAAGACTTAAAAATATGTATTTCTTTATGGATAGAAAGCAGATTCATAAAAACACTACTGAATTTAAAGATGCTAAAATCATGATTATCAACCATATTAAGTTTCTATAAGTAGTTGAGGTGGCTGAGTTTCTATGAAGTCAAAGGCATATCATATGCAATATTAAATACTAGAGGCCCGGTGCACGATATTCGTGCATGGGGGTGTGTGTCCCTCAGCCCAACCTGCACCATCTCCAATCTGCGACCCCTTGAGGGATGTTAAATTACCCACTTAACTGTTGGGTTAATTTGCATACTTGCTCCTGATTGGCTGGTGGGTGTGGCTTGTGGGTGTAGTGGAGGTGTGGTCAATTTGCATATTTTGCTTTTATTAGATAGGATAGGTAAAGAGGATGATTTAACTTTAGAAATGATTTGACCAGACACTCAAGGATCGGCTTTGTTCTGCTTGTGCTTTTTATACGGACTGAATGCCAAGTGTTTGCCAACAGCCACGGTCTCACCCAGGTGTCACTGCAGCAACCGATTAATATTGTTTCATCTGTCGATTTCTCTTTGGGAAGGACCAAGCTACTTTAAATTTTAACTGCTCACCCAAAGGGTCCTCCCATCAAAGAATTAGTGTAACAACCTATGAAGGAAATAGTCCCAATATATACCAACCCTACAGCAATGGCAGGCGGGAAACTAAACTCTGCTTCATAAAAATGTGAAAGACACAAATCACAACAGGCCTTAGAAGGAAAAAGCAAACTAGCACAGGTTTTACCTGGGAACGATATAACTAAATCGGAATTCAATATTAAACTATGTAAATTTAAACCTGCAGATGCTCCATGCTATCAGACCTATCAAAATGGGAAAATCACCACTTGGTAGCTGCAAGGAATGAGACCTCGGGTGAAAGGTGGGACGCACTGAGGCAGGGTGAACCGGTGCCAAGCACCAAGCGGGAGCGGAGCAAGAACCGTTCCCCAGTCTGGAAACTGGACATGGCATCACCCCATCCAGCACAGAAGAGCCTGCGGCTCTGGAACATGTCTGGCATCAAAGCCTACCCTCTCTGGGGCTCGAAGGGCAGCAGTGAAGGAGGGAAGAGCTAGCGTGGACACCTGTGGGAAGGGGGCACCTGAGGCTCGGAGCAAGGAAGACGACAGGATCTGACCCACATCTTCCAGCCGCTCTGGCTGGAGTGTTCACACAGACCGAGGGGCAAGGGCGGAGACGGGGAGAGAGGCAGAGCCTCCTGCCACACTCCTGCGAGAGGGGGCCTGGTGCAGGGCTGGCAGGGACGTTCGACACTGAGACTCTGAGTCTCTTTTACAGCAAAGCTAACGTGATTTGCAGCTGGATTCGATGTGAGGTTAGTGGGAGGAGGAGGGCTGTGCTGGGAGGAAAGAGCAGGCCTTGCACTTGGACTAACACTGGAGACACAAAGGGGGTCAGCAGAGGCTACTGACAGCCACGGGGCTGGGGGGCGCGAACGTGCACACCGAGGAGAAGGAAGTCCAGAGGGCCCCGCGCTTCCCAGGCGCAGGAGGTGCAGGCTCTTGGCATAAACCAGAAACGGAGGACCAGCATCCCCTGGAGTTCACTGCGGAACCACTTTTAGAAACTGAGAGGGACCTCAACGAACACAATCAAAAACCTCGCCTGCCCTTTGCTTCATCGACCACTCTGAGGCTTTCGTGATTCTGTAAAAGGAATGGAGCCTTTCGCTGAGTACAACCTGAAGCTGGAAACTACAGAGATGACCGCCACTCACCATTATTCTAGACCCACGTCTCCCTGTCCCACGGGTCAAGCTTCTCCATCTTTCGAGATATTTGGGAACAGAGGTATGACAACACATTCAGACTACCTTCTCTCAAATTATCTGCTCAGGAGGCACGGCACTGTGTCCTCGAACAAGACTCATCCGTCATCGGGGGTGGCCGAGCCTGCGAGGTCACGCTGTGCCACCCACTACCTGGGCCCCAGATGTCACTTCGGGGCTGATGATAAACTGCAGGTCTGACAACTCACTTTCCATTTCCAGATATTTCTTGAACTTTTTCTTGTTGTGACAGGCAACCAAATTGATTAAGCCTAGTCATGGGATTTAACACTACAGCCAGCAGGCTTCTATTTGTTGATTGCTATTGATTTTCTTTAATACTTCATTTAAAAATCAATAGCTGGAAAGAAAAATCGGCCTGGTTTACACACACCAGACATACCCCTGCATGCGGGAGGAGGCACAAGTTTGGCAGGGCCTGTGCATCAAATTATAAGAAGAGCTCTTAGCAGGTGAAGGCAAGGGCTTTAGATCGATAGGGAGTTTTCTTTCTCAATCAAAGAAAGTGGCTATAAATTAGGCTCATCAGTGTTATTTTCAGGGCTTTCTTGAAGTAAACAACTTTAAACTTTTTGTGGGGGTTAGAGGGTCTTCCTTGGATTTACATTAAAAAGAATATATCACTAACAGTTTTTCTTTTGTCTTTAAGGATAGTTATAATACCTGGAGTTCATGCGGGCTTTTATCTTTTTAGCTTTTTTTTTGTTTTTTTGCCGCTCTTCTCCATCTTTCAAAGGCTCTGGTGGAGGTGTACTTTCGACCACAATGTCAATAATGTACTTCTTTAAGGAAAGATGCTCCTGCAAAATAAATCAAATAATAAATATGATGACGAATAAAAAATAACACAGCATTGCTACAGGCTTAGAGTAAGTATAAAAGATTACGTGGCCCAGCAGGCGTGGCTCAGTGGCTGAGCGTCGACCTATGAACCAGGAGGTCACAGTTCGATTCCCAGTCAGGGCACATGCCCGGGTTGCGGGCTCAATCCCCAGTGGGGGAGGTGTAAGAGGCAGCCGATCAATGGTTCCATCTCATCACTGATGTTTCTGTCTCTCTCTCCCTCTCCAAAATCAATAAAAACACATTAAAAAAATAAAAATAAATAAAAATAGCTATCATGAAATGGTATCTACAATAGACTTCAAAATATTACTTGGGGAGTGGGTGAGATGTCTGTCCTGTCGATGAGGCAGGACTTAGCACAGATCACCACTGTTAGGGCTCAGTGATGATAAGTACACGGAGGCTCGTCACACTATTCTGTCTCCTAGGGGGTATGTCTTAAACTTCCCACAACAACCAGTTTAGAAAACATTTATCTTGTATGAAAAAGTAACTTGCACACCTGAACCTTAAAATCCTGTTTGGCTTGCCCAAGTGAGTGAAATAACAATACTTATCTCTCTCAAGCATCTACGAGCTGAACCTGAAATGAAATCGGCACGTGCGCGCACCAGTCACGTGCTGAGTGTGCACTGCAGTGTGAGCCTGCTGTAAGAAGAGGGGACGATCTCCTGCGGAAAAGCGGATGTAGGCTGAGGAGGTGCTTCACAGAGAGGAGCACGATGTACCTCATTGGCCCAGTCGCCTTCCTTACTAGTCTTGTACGCCTGAGGCTATGCGACGGGCACAGGGTGAGGGGCCATTATCCGGGCCCGGGAACAGTGCTGGCCAAAAGCGGTCAGGCTGTGCTTTACCGAGGCAGCGGAGATGAGGGTCCTAACGTTTCTCACTCCACTCCGCACCCAAGTCTGTGCGGACAGGAAGGACACCAGCAGAATCCGTCCTGACACCGATCCTGCTGCCCAAGGCCTGGCATCAGTACGCCTGAGCGATGCGTGCACACCTGCGTGCCCAGGCCAGCAGCCTCCCTCCCCTCAGACTATCCTTAGCAGGAGTATAGTCCGTACAATTTGGTTGCCTGATTATTTTTCCTCCCTAATCACTGTTCTAGATTCCATTGTTCTAGATTGTTCTCGATATGAGTTGAGCCCTGCCCTGAACCATGGCGCCTAACCTTTGGGCTCCAACCCTTGATGACATCCTTTCTTAAAGCCCCGAGGAACTGGCTAGGATGAGAAAACGCACAGCAACCCCACCCCGTCTCACATGACACGGTGCTGCTGCAAGTTCTCCACAGCGCTGGCCTCCCCAGGCCCTCTGTTCTCTGTGAACAGCTAATGGGCTCAGAGCCCGCCTGCTCAATATTTAATAAAATGCTCAGGACTGCAAATAATTTCACTTTGGTAGTTATTGTAAGGAAACAGAGAAATACTAAAATATCTCTCTATAAATATATTCATTGTAGTGAGATTTATGACAAAATATTAGTAGTAGGGATTTGATTACATAAATTACGGCCCATGCATCAATATGAGACTGACAATCAGATTTCATGGCTTTTAAACAACAGTAACACTAAAAACATTCATCGTATAACAATCCATAAAAATTCAGGACTCATATCTATGTAATACAGTTTATATAGATATAAATAAGATTTATATTATCAAAATGTTAACAGTAGGCGTTATTCTTTCTAAAACATTCTATAATTAATATCCTATATAATAAGAGCCTAATATGCAAATTGTCCCCTCAGGTGGTTGTTTGACCAGGAGATCGACCACTCGCTATGACATGTGCTGACCACCAGGGGATGGCGCGGAACATGGCGGGCGTCGGCGACACGGCGCTGGCAGCGGGCGGCAGTGAAGGCACTGTCAGCCCCGGTGGGCCCTGACAACAGCGGGACCGTGGCGGAATGGTGGAGCAGGTGAGCGGGCGGCGCCAGGCCAAGGTGGGTGCAGGTGGGGGCCCAATCGCCCCGCCGATTGCCCCACATACAGTGACCAGCGGCGGCGGCAGGGGGTGGGGGGCAGGGCCACGGCCCGGCTCCCAGGTACTGAGGGAGCTGGGCAGGCGGCCTGGCCCCAATCAATCGTCCCACAGGCGGATGGTGGAGCAGGTGAGGGGATGGCGCCAGGCCACAGCGGGGTGCCAGGTGGGCTGTGGGGCTGTGAGGCTGGAGGTGCGAGCTGGGGCCTGATCCCTGCAGGCCACCCCGAGGGACCCCACCCGTGCACTAATTCGTGCACCAGGCCTCTAGTATATTAATATTTTTGTTGCAAAATTAATAATAAAATGCAAGGAAAAGCAAGCTCTTTAAAGAAAAGGAGGTCAGTTTGTCTAAGGGCACAGCTCTAGGCTTATTGTGCTGTGGAAGAATGGGTATAACTGTGTAAAAATATACTCATCTTTTTGTATTTACTCAAAATTCTAATTAATATGCCACGAGCACAAGAAAAAGCAAAATATACTCTTAATTTTTTTCCAAATATGAATTAATTAGGACCAAAAATCATCCAAAAGGCCCCTGATCTCCTTCTTTCCTAATCCATTTGAAAACACACACTCCTGCCCTCACAGAGTCTTGCTCTCCTACCAACAAGTTGGAAGGCTCTTAATAAAGGGGAAGTAAATGGTAATGCAAAGTGACATGACTTGAGGTGGCAAACACACAACACAATGTACAGGTGATATACTACAGAACTGTTTAAACCTATATAATTTTTTTAAGCAATGTAACCCCACTACTACACACACACACACACACACACACACACACACACATGTATATACTAGAGACTCAATGCACGAAATTTGTGTGCATGTGGGGGGGTCCCTCGGCCCAGCCTGCGCCCTCTCGCAATCCGGGACCCCTCGCTCCTAACCATCTGCCTGCTCGCTCCTTACCGCTGGGCTTGCTACTCCTTAGCGCTGCCGCAGAGGCAGGAGAGGCTCCGGCCACTGCTGCTGTGCTCACCAGCCGTGAGCCCGGCTTCTGGCTGAGCGGTGCTCCCCCTGTGGGAGCGCAGTGACCACCAGGGGGCAGCTCCTGCACTGAGTGTCTGCCCCCTGGAGGTCAGTGCGCATCATAGGGACCAGTTGTTCTGGTCGTTCCGCCGTAAGGGTCCTTAGGCTTTTATTATATAGATATGTATCTCATTTGGCCATTCCAATGGACACTGTCATGCCACATAAGCATTCAGAGCGGACAGTTTCCTAGTAGGCACAGAGCGCAGATTGACACACTATAATAACCTATAATAATAAAAGCATAATGTGCTAATTAGACCGGACGTCCTTCCGGACAACCTTCTGGACAAAGCGGGGCTGTGAGGGAAGCCCAGGTCCCGGGTGCCTGCCGGTGGCCAGAGAGAAGCCCAGGTCATGAGTGCCGGAGGGAAGCCCGGGTCCCGGGTGCCGGAAGGAAGCCAGTGCCGGCAGCCGGGGAAGGCCTACTCTTGCATGAATTTCGTGCATCGGGCCTCTAGTTAGAAATAACACTGAAAAGTAAGCCCAAGGGCCTAACCAGGATAAATTCTGCAACTCATGACAGAGGGACTTCTCTGGGCCTCAGTTCCCTCACTAGTAAAATGAACAATGAATTCTAAAGTGCCCCCTTCATAATATTCTAAGAATCAATGTGAAAACACCAGAGGTAATTAAGGATGGGTATTCCACACACGCACACTAAAAAAATGTTAAGTCCGGTTTTTAAGTCACAATTGTGACTTCTCATTTAAGCATCATTGCTACAATATGAAATACTAATAAATGTATGTAAGGAAACTAATACTATACAGACATGATCTCATCAGAGTTTATACCCCTCTTATTCTTTTAATTACCTTTTATGGCATAGCAGACCAAAGCTCTGGCCTTTCTAACATAATTTACTATATTAAATACTGAGGTTTATGATCCGATATTCTATCTAACTCCTCCTAAAGGTTCTCATAATTCCTGATTTTGTAAAAGAGACATGAAAAAATTAAGCTACAGACAAGTTCATGATCTTTGGGAAGGAATGTAAAAGTTCTAAAAATAGGATATATAAGGAAACATGAATGACACAATACAAGATTACTTCCATTTTAGAGCTCTCTCAAGTGTTACCTCAGAATAAACACATTTCATAAAATGTGGCACATCGATACATCGAAGGAAATAATCTGCTTCCCATTATTTCGAAATACTATAATGCGGACTGAGAATTGTTAAGGATGTTACTCTTCCTAGATCAAAAGGGTCTAAAGATCTCCTTTGAAAGAAGGACCAAAGCTTCATTACAATAATAACAAATATATTTTTACTTGAAAATTAAAAGGTGTTATGTGTGTTTTTTAATAGAAATACAATGTTATGCTCCAGAGGCTTATTTCTCTGGAGGCAAAAGTTTCCTCTCAGGAGCAGGGTGGATGCCAAGTCACTAACCCGACGAGGAAACATCGCAGGGTTTTAACACTCTGTTTGGAAAACTCATTTTTCTCTCATCATCATTCTTTCTCAACTTACTATGTGCCAGGGGCTTGTGATAACTGCGTAAGTTAAAGAGGGACGATTCTCCGGATGGCACAGTTTACTCAGAAGAAGGCCAAAAGAAAGTGTGGTAAACGATTATTTTGGTTGATATCAACCCTTCATAAAACTATTCCAACAGGAAAACTGGTTTGCAATTACTGATATGCTGGACGGCATTAGCCATATCAAAAACGTATCTACATACATTATCCGAACACTACTCAAGAATTAAACCACCATATATAAAGCTTAGTCCATTTATATTTAAACCAGAGTGTTCAGCGATAGCACAACTGAAGAGGTAGCTCATGTGACAGTCTTATTATTTGTGTTTTTCAGGCACCTGGGTGAATGCAGAATGCCCAAGCAGGTGCTGAAGTGCTTAAAAAATAAAACAGAAAGTTTGAGAGTTCCATTATTTTTAAATAAAATTTAAAATTTCATCCAACAGTAAATTTGAGACAATCTGAAACATAATGCCTTTTATCAAAACCGGCCCTTGGTGTGACAGCATCATTTTGAAAAATTAAACACATGTAACAACAACTTTCCAAACTTTACCGGCTATTTTAATTATACAGAGGATTCAACTGTGCGAAGTTCTCTTTTATAGGTGTAGGAGATACACTTACGTTTTTATATATTATAATCTACGGGTTGTATTGCTGGGAATGACAGATGAGAAAGTGACGCTAATGAAATACGGTGAAACAGACGCCATGAGAGAAGAGGCCATCTTCTGATAAGGACGAGGGCCCACCATCTGTCCCCCTGTCGCTCAGTGACAATTACAAACACTCCATCAGCTTTCCGATGGGTGAAGATGATAAAGGAGGGAAAGACGTCTGCAGATTCTGATGTTCCTTTCTGATCTAATCTGAGGTCTAACAGATAACTCAAAGCAAAGCTCAGAGGACAAGCTGATTAACTGATTACATACAGCAGTGTACCTTTTTATAGAAGAGAAAAGAACTAAAATAAAAGTATATTTTTAGGGACAAACCTAGATGCAAAAATAAAACTATGAAAGGGACAGCACAGAAAGGGAGAGAAGGAAGAGGACATATCAGGCATCACTAACCTAAATGAAGTTTGCGACGTTGGTACCATACAAAAGTAATGTTCACAGAGAGAGACATTAGAGAGAAAAGAGAGATGTTTCATATTCTTAGAAGATAAAATTCATTAGTAGGGTAAAATATGTAAATAGTTATGATCATGATGATAAAACTATGTAATATATATAACCAAGAAATGTATACATGCAAATAATAATAATGGTATGTTAGCAGTCTTTCCATTTTTTTAAAAAAATATTTTATTGATTTTTTACAGAGGGGAAGGGAGAGAGATAGAGAGTTAGAAACATCGATGAGAGAGAAACATCGATCAGCTGCCTCCTGCACGCCTCCCACTGGGGACGTGCCCGCAACCCATGTACGTGCCCTTGACTGGAATCGAACCCGGGACCCTTCAGTCCGCAGGTCGACGCTCTATCCACCGGGCCAAACCGGTTTCGGCAGTCTTTCCATTTTTGAGAAAAGGATATTAATGAGCACAAAAAAGCATTAAAAGAGTAATAACATTTGTGTAACAATAAACAAAACTGATCTACTATATGAAACATACCCAGAGAGAAAACATATTATCCTTAAAATTTTATGATGCATTAAGCTATAAAGAAAATCAATAAACTCCCCAAAGTACAACCTATCTAGCCACAGTCTCTGACCATAATGCAATAAACGTTGAAATTAAAAACAAAGAACAGTGCTCATTTGGGCAGCACGTATTTCAAAACTGAGCGATGCACTGAAGACCAGGCTGGCCCCTGTGCAGGACCTCAGTCAAATCCATGAGTCACTTTAAACATGTTCACTCAACACATAAATCAAAACAAAAGGCATCGCTACCCTTCTAATCCATAGCCTTAGAAATATCTCTTTGTTTGAAAGGAAATAGAAACTCAGAATACCTTTAAAACCCATTATTTAAAGTAAGAGCAAGTCTGTAAAAAATATTTAACAATTAAATGAAGAAAACTATACACTTTACTAAATGATAAACACACACATACAAATCCATCCAAGACTTGAGTAGACCAACATGTTGCTGTATGGAAAGAATTAATACTTAAAATATATTTACTCTTATTAATTCAATCTAATTAAATTTAATTTAAAATTTCAATGCGATCCCAATCAAAATTCAGACAGAATTTTCTTAGCTTCATAAGTTAATTACAAAGGTCATGTACCAAGTGAGAAGCAGAGGAATAGGCAGGCAACTCTGAGAAAGAATAAAGAGGAACAAACTCACCCTATCATAGATGGAAGCAAAAACACAACAGAAAATACCTGCTCAATTCTTGAAGATAATTGAAGATATTAATTGTCAAGCTACACATTTATACCCAGTGAAAGTATCTTTTACAACAAAAGTACATACAAACAAAGACACTCCAGAATTTCCTACAGGCGATTCTCTAGCCTGAGCGATGGGGACATAAATCATTGTATTACTATTTTTTCTACTAACTATATACTAGTACATACACCTAGTGCTCTTAGGTATTTATAATGAATTTCACCAAAATACTTAAAAGTAGGAACAAAATACGTAAAATGTAGGCCTTTTGTAAAAGCAAGGTGGCACAGGGGAACTTGTAAAAAGCGGGATACTTGTATCTATACTGCTGTCAAACCAAACAGACTTCATGTAAGAAAATGTTTCAGTCAGAAAAAATACCCCAATTTGTTTGGGTGAATCTATTATGAATTTTATGTTAAAAACAAAAAGCAACAGCAGAAAAAAGGAAAACTATTGATTTATAACATTACTCATGCTAAAGAAGAGTCATTCCACATAGCAAAAGGCTGAATTCACTAGGAAGACACACAATTTTATCTTTCTTTTTTGGTTAATACTCACAAGATGATATTTTTTCCCCATTGATTTTTAGAGGGAGTAGAAGAGAGGGAGGGAGGAGGTGAGAGAGAGCGAGAGAGCGCACGAGGGAGGGAGGAAGGGAGGAAGGGAGACGAAAGAGACACTGATGTGAGAGAGACACATCCATCAGTTGCCTTCTGCACATGACCTGATCCGGGCCAGGGATTGAACCTGTGCCCTTGATGGGGCATCGAATCTGAGACCCTCTGGTGACCGGGCTAGCGCTCTAACTACTCAGCAACACTAGCCAGGGCAGAAGATACAGAATTTTATTTTATATATTTTTTGTTAATTCTCACCTAGGAGTACTTTTTCCACTGATTTTTAAAGAGTGGAAGGGAAGAGAGAGACAGTGAGAGAGACACATCAACTGGTTGTCCCCTGCACGTGCCCCAACTGGGAATCGAGCCTGACCAAGATACATGCCCTTGACCAGAATCGGATCAGTGACTCTTCAGTCCACGGCTGAGGCTCTAACCACTCACCCAGACTGGCTAGGGCAGCACAGTTTTAAACTTGTATGCTCTTAATAACATAACCTCAAAATAAATAAACAGGAATGGACAAAACAAGAAAAAACAAATGGGATATTTTAATACCATCCATCAGTAACTGTAAGAATAAACAGACAAAAATCACTATGGATACAGAATATTATAATCATAATTAATGTGCCTGCTATGATAACTGGAAAATATACGTTCTCTTCAAGCAGATAGAACATTTAAAAAACTGATCATGTGCTATACTAAGACAGATTTCAAAGAATTTCAGACTATATTCTCTTGGTCTTATTGCAATTAAGTTAGAAATCAGCAGATAAAACTTCTATGTTTGGAAAGTTCAAATCAACCTTCTAAAAACAACTAATGGGTCAAAGAAAAAAATTATAAGGGAAATAAAAAATACATAATGAATAATAATGAAAATACTTTGCATGAAAGAAGACCTTAGAAATGAATATCTTTATGCACTTAACATTAGAAAAAAGGCTGAAAATTAATGAGGCAAGCATTCGCCTAAAAGAATGGCAAAATAATCTCGAAGAAATAAGTAAAAAGGAAATATTAAAACCAAGAAATAACATCAATGAAATAGAAATTGAAAAAGCAATAGACAGGATTGACAAAACCAAAACTCAAAATCTTTTGAAATACTAACAAACATCTTGCAAGAATGATCACAAAAAAATAAAGGCACCAATTTTAAAAAAAATGTTTAAAAATAAAAAAACAGAGAGGTCATTAGAAATCACAAAGAATACTATGAAAAATATTTTTGGTAAGACTTTTGAAAACATAAGAAGAGCCGAAACCGGTTTGGCTCAGTGGATAGAGCATCGGCTTGCGGACTGAAAGGTCCCAGGTTCGATTCCGGTCAGGGCATGTACCTTGGTTGCAGGCACATCCCCAGTAGGGGGCATACAGGAGGCAGCTGATGGATGTTTCTAACTCTCTATCCCTCTCCCTTCCTCTCTGTAAAAAATCAATAAAATATATAAAAAAATAAAATAAAATAAAGGAAACATAAGAAAAGATTATTTTCTAGAAAATTTACCAAAACAGATGTAATAAATCAGAAAATTGAAATACATTCAAAGAGATTAATTACTAATTTAAAATGTGACCGACCCAGAAGGATGGCTACTATCAAACAAACATAAAATAACACTGTTGGCAAGAAGTGAGGAAACGTGGACCCTTGTGCACGGCTATGCAAAGTACGATGGTGCAGCTGCTGTGGGAAACAATGTAATGCTCCTCATAAATTAAAAACAGAATGACCATATGATCCAGAAATTTACTCCTGAGTATATGCCCCAATATTTGAAAATAAGCATGCAAACAGATATTTGAACATTCATGTCCACAGCAGCATTATTTGCAATAGCAATAGCCAAAAAGTGGAAGCAACCCAAGTGTTCAACAAATGAATGGATAAACAAAATATGGTATTGGAATATTCAGGCACTGAAATATTACTCAGTCCTTTAAAAACATCTAACATGTGCTCCAACATGGTTGAACATTATGACGAGTGAGATAAGCCATTCACAAAGCAAGAAATAATGAATGATTCGACTTATTGAGGTGTTCCGAGTAGTCAAATCCAGAGACAGGAAGTCGAGTAGTGACGGCCAGGCTCTGGGGGGAGGGACAATGGGAATTATTCTTCAAAGGGTATTGAGGTCCCGTTTTGTGAGGAAAACATTTCTGTGGATGGATATGGATGATGGCAGCATCACCAGGTGAATTTACTTAATGCCACTGAACGGTACACTTTAAAATGGTTTAAATGAGAAATTTCAAGTTATATGCATTTTACTACAAATAAAAGTCAGAAAGACAATTTCCCCAAAAAGCACATACCAGGAAATTACAATTTTATAGACAGATTAAACAAACCCTTCAGAGAGATCATTTCTATTTTATGCTACCCAGAAATTTTTTAAAAAATAGGAAAAACTAGTCAGTTTATATTATGAAATAAATATAATATTAAGAAAGAAAAATTAGGAAAATCCTAAATATTTGCATAACAAATGCAACTGTGTTTTAAAATCATGACCAAAATAAGTTTATCAGAAAAGCCATGAATGTAATGCATCACATTAAAAAATTAAGGGATAAATCAACCTTTTCATAAGATACAGAAAAAATCCAATACCTGTTTATTATTTTTAAGATCTTACAAAACTAGGGATCGAAGGAAACTTACTTACCTTGAGAAAAGCCATTATTAAACCCTTGTAAATTAATTAAAATTGCAAATGATCTATCTTACCTTTCTTTTTAAAAAAAATATATCTTTATTGATTTCAGAGAGGAAGGGAAAGGGAAAGAGAGAAAGAAACATCCATGATGAGAGGGAATCATTGATTGGCTGCCTCCTGCACGTCACCTACTGGGGATCAAGCCCGCAACCTAAGCACGTGCCCTTGACCAGAATTGAACCTGGGACCCTTCAGTCTGCAGGCTGACGCTCTATCCACAGAGCCAAACCAGCTAGGGCTATCTTACCTTTCTTATTAGCATTTTGCCCAACTCAGCTCAGGTAGACAGACAAGTGATTAGAATTGTTCTGATAAATACAAGAAAATGCTATCTATAACAGTCAATCAACTTTAGATATGCAAAATAGATATATGCAGCAAGACAACAGGTATATTAATATTCTGAGATTTAAAAAAAATTTTACGTATTGCTTTTGAGAGAGATGGAGAGATATCTATCCATTGTTCCACCCACTGATGCATTCATCGATTGCTTCTTGTGTGTGCCCTGACCAGAGATCGGACCCACAGCCCTGGCGCATTGGGAAGACACTCCAACCAACTGAACTACCATTATCCTGTCCTCTAGCATGTAAGTAATCAGGTCTGGAAGGTTCTAATTACAGCATTTACTCCAGGGTATAAGGAAAGTTCCCTTTTCCAACCTTATGGCAGTTACTTGGTCAGAATAAAGAGGAAGAGGAGGTTAAAGTAAATTTTATCTCTTTTCAGCCCAAGAAATTTGGAGATGAAAGAAAGAAAGTAAGAAAAGCACGGTAGCCCTGGCCACGTGGTTCGGCTGGGCATCATCTAGCACACGGAAAGATTGCGGGCTCCATTCCCGGAAGGGGGCGTGCAGGAGGCAAGCTGACCTATCATTCTCTCTCTTTCTCCCTCTCCCCTCCTCTCTGAAATCAAGAAAAATATTCTAAAAAATAAATCAATAAAATATGTATTTTTTTAAAAAAAGAAAGCATCTCTTAGGAATTATCTATTACATCCCAGACTGCCATCAACTCTGGAGCCATCTATTACCTCTTCCACTTCAATGCTGGACACACTTTGGCCAAAGAGATCAACTTACTATTTCACTGAATACCGGGATGTCTTTGTGGTTTTACGAATTTAGAATTACTTTTTTTCTTCAATCACCTAATTAGCATAATTTTTCAAAGTTGTATACTAATTTGGGATTTGTAAAACCACCCTTAGTTGTAAACATCCAATAAGTTATAATTTAAGATCCTTCAGGAAACTCCTTTCCATGAATAAAATAAAATAAATTATTATTTTCTCTATATTTATGTTCACAGGCTAACAAACAGAACTTGTATAAGTTACATGCTTTTAAAGCTAAGGAGTCTCAACAAACAGAAATACATAAATTCAAATTTAAAAAGCACTCAAAAACTTCTTTACTTTATTCTCTATATAGAATTAAATGTACTTCACACAACTTCCACGAAAAGCATTATCAGCTTCTTTAGATGAACTAAATCCAAACTACAAAGAAATCTGAGTTTTAATTAAAATAAATTTCATCATTTCTCTAGCATTGCACAAAAAAAGAGTAAATATAGGAATGTATTTAAACTAGCAGCCATTTGTTTTGACCTTTAAGAATCACAGACTTCTATCATTTGGATTCTAAGATGATGAAAGAGGAAAACATCAAACCTTTTTTTGTGAAGGCTCAAGAAACAAAACATTTCCTGATCAAATGAAAACAAAAACACAAAACACTAACCCTTCCCGGCTGGGCAGCTGCCCATTACGTTTAACAGGCTTAAAACAAAATGTGTCAAAGATCAAGAGTAAGTTATCTGATATGTCAAATGCATAAGGTCAAAGGTACAATTTTATTAGGTCAGAGGTGGTATAAATAAAATCTTGTATGTCAAAGCAGGGTCACAGACCAGATGTCCATAATATAAAGACATCACAGATGACAAGTAATAACTTTAAGTAGAACAAGTATGTTTACTATAGATACCTTCACTGATTAAAAATGGAACTTCCATGTGAGGAATATAAAACTGCCTTTCTACATCAGATAACTCACGTGCTATATTGCACACTTGTGCTCGTGAAGAAGGGGCTATAACTAACAATAACTACAGTCAAAGAATGGCTTCATGACGGTGCCATGTTCTGAGAAATGCAGGGAGCCGACCTCACTGCTGTGGGAAACGCAGAGTGGCTCACCCACACCTAGGGATGCAGCCTGCCACGCCACCGGCTGTGTCCGACAGCCTCCTGCTCCGAGGCTGCAGGCTGTGCACACGTGACTGCACTGAACACGTGAGGCAACTGCAGCACAATGGCAAGCGTCTGTGTGTCTAAACACAGAAAGGTACAGTAAGATACGGCATGAAGGTAAAAATGGCACACCTTTCAGGGCACGTACGGTGAATGGAGCTCATACAGGACTTGCTTATACTAGATTCATCTTTCAACTCCAAAAGCCGCACAAAATATACAAAACATCTACTTGAGGGCATTAAAAGACAGCCAACACAGCAAGGCCTGAGAGATCTGACGCCTAAACGAGGGAGGCAGCACATGGGTGAGCACCACATGCGTTCTCCACCTTTCCTGAGGGCTCGTGCCAGCGTCTAGCCTGGGACACCGGTGCAGCCTGCAGCAGCATCTTACTGAGCTGAGGAGACAACATGGCTGGGCGGAGTCCAAGTGGTTGGAGCTTGAGGGGCAAAAATCAGACAGAAGTGAGCCCAAACAACTGCAGTTTTCCCTCCAAAACTGGTCATCCCCAGATACTCAAGAGAAAACAGCAGCTCCATTCTTTCTCCCTGTTCACTAAGGACCAATCACAGAATTCCCTGCCTCCTGGCCTCATCCCATTCAGGGCGAGCCCTGAGTCCCTGAACCATCCCCTTCTGCCCCAAATCACCGGCACAAGCCCCAATCCTGTAAGTCCTTTCTAGCACCTTACTGAGAAGCCCCATAACACCCCATGGCACTTTCCCCTTTTTAAGAAATCAATAAACCCAATTTTATTCAACTATACCTTTGTTTCTCATGGTCTTTGCCTGGAGGGCATTGACAGAAAGCTAAGAAAAAAGGGTGAACTGTATATAACTTCACATAAACGTTAGGGACCATCTCAAAGACTTCAGGTTGAGTGCAAGAAGCCAGACACAAAAAGTACATCCTCTATGATACCACCTGTCACATCAAGGACCGGCAAGACTAACTGGTGGTGCTAGTACTCACAGACTAGTTAGTTACCTTTTGGGGGTGTGATTAGGACAGGACATGAGGAAACTTTCTGGGGTGCACGAAATTACCTAAAACTTGATATGAGTGGGACAAATATAAACATTCATTAACCTATACATTTGAGTTCTGAGTACTCTAATACATGCTTATGCTTCAAAAAAAGGGTTAAACAAACATGTACATCTACATCCATTATGACCCTCAAAGAACCACAATAACGTTAAGAGATGCAAGACAAATATGAATTTTTCATCTTTGGGAATTTGTTATACCAAAAAATAGTAAGAAATTCATAGATTAGCAATGCCATCCATGTCTCAGTAACAGTAGGAAGAAAATATTTATTAAAATGCTTACATAAATCTAAATTCCAGGTAAATAATAATTATAGATATATAAATAATGCATTTCCAAAATTTTCTAAATTGTATACTATCATTTAATTAGGATATTATTATATATACTATCATATAAATCTCACATAGTTTTATATGAAAAAATAATTTTATTTGAGAGAGGAAGGGAGAGGGAGAGAGAGATAGAAACATCAATGATGAGAGAGGATCATGGATTGGCTGCCTCCTGCACGCTCCCCACTAGGGATCGAGCCCACAACCCAGGCATGTGCCCTTGACCGGAATCGAACCCGAGACCCTTCAGTCCTCAGGCCGACGCTCTATCCACTAAGGCTAAGCCAAACCCACTAGGGCTGAAATTTTTATTGTCAACTGTTTTCCAAGAAATGTAGAGCATCACTAATAATTCATTTCTTATATTACCTATAATAATAAAAGTATAATATGCAAATCAACGAACGGTCGAACAGCTGAATGATAGTCTGGACAACCTTCCAGGCGAAGCCGGGGCTGCGTGGGCCGAGGCAGTCGGGGCTGCGAAGGCCGAGCCCCTTGCACAAATTTTGTGCATTGGGCCTCTAGTTAAAATATAAAAATACTACAATTTTATACTAAAATTATATTAAAAACAGTATTAAATTCTTATTTTTATGTTAATATGGACACTACAATAACACAGTTGTATGCTATTACAGTAGCTATTAAGTGTTCCTATAGCTTTAAATAATCACAGAACGACACGGAACATGGCTTCTCTGGGTAAAGGTGGCAAATGAAAAGTGGAGCTCACCACTTCCTCGTCGGAGAGCTCTCGCCCTTGGATGCTGCTGCTCTCTCGCACGGCTTGCTGGTGCTTCCTTCCTTTGATGTGGCTGAACAGATACACCTCTGACGAGATCTGAAAGCACAAAACCACGGCAATGTAAGCAACCTAGACTTATGTCTAATTCTAATGTGACACAGTCAACCCAGTGGACTACACGCAACTGGAGATCACGCGAGCATTTACACACGAAGCTTAACATGTTTTCTTTAGAACTCCTGGGACTCCTCTGGTCAAAAAAGGCACCCGTCACAGCCACCTTCGACGGGGCATCCCTTCCTCTGGGTATCCAAGTTCAAGTTTCAGCCCCGAAGACATCCCTTTTCTTCTTTTGGTACCAACACCCAAGCACAGTGCCCGGCACCTACGCAGGTCCACGTCCACTCCGGCGTGCTCGGCACTCGGCACTCCTGCTCCCAAGTGCTCACCCACTTTGTGCTACTCACTTGGTGTAAAAACCAGGAAAGAAATTCATGGTATTCAGCAGATGCCTTTGTGCGAGTTTTAAAAACCAGGGAGAGTACATTTTCATCCTTTAAACTCTAGTAAGAAGTTATATCTTCACAATATTGATAATGACAACCCACCAGGACATTGCACAGAGAACACTGCTTCTTTCTCTCGTACGGGGTCAGTTTGGGCGCATAGTCGGTATTGGCGTGTCGTCCACTGCTCAACTCAGCAGCCTTTTCTTTCCTCTGTTCAATCTGTTCCATGTGCCTTCTAATGCTTTCATCATGCTGCAGAGGACGTCAGAGTGCGGGAATGTAAAAAGTTACTCAAGTTATACTGATAACTGAAAAAAATTTCTATTAAACCTTCTAAGTTAATAGCAGAATGTCATAATTCAATGTTAACTTGCACTGAGGACATGAATTTACATAAAGACCTTTAATATCGCCGAAACCGGTTTGGCTCAGTGGATAGAGCGTCGGCCTGCGGACTGAAGGGTCCCGGGTTCGATTCCGGTCAAGGGCATGTACCTTGGTTGCGGGCACATCCCCAGTAGGGGGTGTGCAGGAGGCAGCTGATCGATGTTTCTCTCTCATCGATGTTTCTAACTCTCTATCCCTCTCTCTTCCTCTCTGTAAAAAATCAATAAAATATATATTTTTTAAAAAAAGACCTTTAATATCTCCTGCATGTACAGTTAAATTTTCTCAGTGTGCTCCATGGAGCTAACGGGATATTAGTAAGTGCTTTGGGGAAGAGGTTCCATGGTCAAATAAATTTGGAAAACAGGAAGTGAAAGCTAAAAAGGTTTTTACCATGTGACTTTATGCAGCCTGCAGTATGTCCCTGTCCGTGAGCGATGACTCAATAAGCAGTGTTTACACGCTCCTTACGCACAGCACCCCGAGAAGCACTCCCCGGAACACACTGCGGGGAATGCTGACCACAGGGAAGGCACAAGCCCATCTTCAGCACATCAGCCCTCCGTCCACACCAGCTGTGCTGCTAGCTGCCCCGCACCCCCAAGGACGTCCCCGCGAACAAAACAAACAAGCCAGACGACACGACTGCGGGCTTCTGACGCCCCTCACACTGTGTCATGTGGCTCAAACGGCATCCCACCTAACTACCCATTCTCCCATACGTGTAACCCATCTTCCTTCTAAGGTTCAGCTCAGGAATTACTTTCTAGGATTACTTCCCTCACCCTTCGTGTTGGACCGAGTACCCCCCTCTGAACTTCAGCAGC
This sequence comes from Cnephaeus nilssonii, assembly GCF_951640355.1. NCBI lineage: Eukaryota > Metazoa > Chordata > Mammalia > Chiroptera > Vespertilionidae > Cnephaeus > Cnephaeus nilssonii. The sequence goes on along the minus strand of NC_137095.1, from coordinate 3,649,830 downwards.
ACTCTGTGTAACCTTCGTCCACATGGGAACTGTGTGCTCGGCATTTGAAGCTCACATTAGAGTATGAGTTTCTTGAAATTTATGGTCCTGTCTTACTCATCTCTATTCCCATGCCTACCACAAGGCTCAATAAATATTTACTGCATTAAATGTAAATGGATGACCAAGTTCTAGGACGACAGAAATAGCCAAGTGTGGTGTCCTACGTACAGAATTTACGATCTCTGTGAGGAGCCAACATGTAAATAGTTGTGGCAGATGCGAAGTACTCACACTGCCAGAAGCTGCAGTACTGGTGGTGAAGATTTTCTAGAAAATGTAAGTTTATCGTATCTGCAAACTACAAACATGCAATTCCTAAGCACTAAAACCAAGTGAAACTACCCTATCCTATATAATAGAAGGCCAATATACAAATTGTCCCCTCGACCAGGAGTTCAACCAGAGGGCGGGGCCGACCTGCCAACCACCCACACCCCTCCCCCTGGCCAGCCCCGCCCCAGATCAGATCACCCGCTCCCCATAGGCCCTGCACCTGTGCACAATTTCGTGCACCAGGCCTCTAGTTTATAATAATCACTGCTCAGTAAAAACAAGAAATGTTAAAATGTGGTTATTTTTTTTTCCTCAATTGCTTACTAAAATAAATTTAGTTTTCAGATAGTTGAACTAGCCAATATGATGGTAGGCAAATCATATGTCTCATTATCAAAAGATTAGGAATACAAATTAATTCAATTTTCTATACAATTAATTCAACAAGTACAAATTTAATCTCATGCTCCACGACAGCTCGAAGATGTGACAGTAAGACACGTAAAATCCCACCTTGAGCTGTATTTTTTTCTGCAGCTCCTCCATGGCCTCCTGCTGAGCAGCCGTGAGAGCGGCCAGTCGTTCCTCCCTGTCCCTGTGCGAACCCAGTGGAGAAACAAACCGCATGGTTAAACAATACGATTAGGGTCACAGGCTTCTATATTCTAAACCAGCGGTCACCATCCTTTGGGCCCTCACAGACCACCGGTTGGCGACCGCTGTTCTAAAGGGTTATTATTATTTTTTAATTATTTTTCTAAGTGCCTGTTAAGTCCCAGACATACTGTTCATTAAGTGCTTGGAAAGCAGTAAAGATTATTAGCTATGAAACAGGTTTCTGGACCCAGGCAGGGGTTTAAATATTAGCTCTAGGACTGTCACGTATGCCAGTAAAACCACAACAAAAGAATAGAAAAGGCATGAACTCACACAGAGAAGAGGAGGAAACAATCCCAAACAAATGCTTGGGGGAACTCAGTCAATCGAAACTCTCTGAATGAAGTCATATGTTGGAGTTAGCAGACAAAGACTGCGAACAGCTATTATAAACATGTTCAGATAATTAAAAGTATGCCAAAATAAAGAAAAATATTATGACAATGGCTTAACAAACAGGGACTCTCAACAGAGAAGAGAAACAGTTTAGAACAGCATTCCAACCAGAGGAGCGAGGATCCTTGGACAGAGGCTGGTTCTAGGGGTGGCGCGCGGAGAACACGAAGCGTCTGGAGCCCGGGCCCCGTGGGAAAGTGGGGCGGTGCCGGGAAACCACGGACGGACGTCAAGGGGACACGGGGCCAAATGAGAGCTCCCAGCGTCCGACGTGGAACAAGTGAGCAAGAAAATGAGTAACATAAGACTGGTCTACAGCAGAAAGCACAAAAAGATATAGAAAAGTCCACAGACACATGAATGAATGAATGAATGAATGAATGAATGAAGGGGAGAGGACAGACAAAGGTCCTTACTGCAAATAAGCTATGCAGCGATTCCTCTCCCAACGAGGTGTGGGCTATGCTTAGTGGCTGCTCCCAGGGAGGACAGCAGAGGGAGACTTTTAAAGTCACGACACAAAGCCCTGACCAGTGTGGCTCAGTGGATAGAGCGTCTGCCTGCGGACTGAAGGGTCCCAGGTTCGATTCCGGTCAAGGGCATGGACCTTGGTTGCGGGCCACCCCCGGTAGGGGGTGTGCAGGAGGCAGCTGATCGATGTTTCTCTCTCATCAATGTTTCTAATTCTCTATCCCTCTCCCTTCCTCTCTGTAAAAAATCAATAAAATATATTTAAAAAAAATAAAGTCACGACACAAGGAAGAAACCTGACCCTCTCCTCACCAGGTGACCCAGGTTACAAACTCCGAGGCAAGGCCAGTGGACAGCATGAACCTCTGACATGTTAAGAATAGTAATTTGCATTTATCCCTCTGGTCCTACTGTCAGAAGCAATAAGCCTACTCTGACCATCAGAAACACATGAATTAAATCCCCACTGAGCCACAGTCTATAAAATACCTGACCTCTCTCAAAACTGGCAGGGTCATCAAAACCATGGGAAATCTGAGAAACTACTACAAACTCAGAGGAGCAAATAATGGAGAAATAATGGCCAAACACTTCCCACATCATGAAGAGAACCAACATAGACAAATCACAGTCCCATAGAAATGTGAAAGAGCCACGACAGTCCTAACAGAATTAGACACCAAAAACTATTACAAAGCTTGATAATTAAGTCAGAGGATAAAGAAAGTAACCACAGACCGGAGGACAGAGCCCACACACAGACCATGCATCCAGGGCAACGTGATTTATGGCAGAAAGCTCTCTAGATCAGCAGGAAAATTTTGATTTTTCAATAACATGTTAGAACAATAGGGTATTCACATGAAAAAAAAATTGTATTTCTATCTCAAACAGTACAATAAAATCAACTCTTTGTAGATAAACACTTTACTATTATAAAAAAAACCATGACATTTTCAAGAATATTTTATGACTCAGGATAAAAAAAGGATTTCATAAACCAGATCAGAAAGCACAAATCACAGTTTGTTCAGTTTTACTACACTGCAATCAAGGATTGTGCTAATCAAGACATCATAAAGAGTAAAAAGGCAAGCCCAGCCTAGCAAATCTATTTGCAATATGTGAGCTGATAAAGAATTAGTACCTACTAAACATCAATAAAAAAGATCCCAATACAGAAGTGGACAGAAACTTAAATAGGTATTATACATGAAAAAAAAACTTAGTAGCTGATAAGTATGCAAAAAGTACTCAGCCTTATTATTAATTTACTGTCTTGGACAGTACATTTTCACATACACCAAAGAAAAGTGTATTTTCACATACACCAGATTTGACACAATTAAAAGGTCAGAAAAAAAAATCACATGTCAGCAAGGTATACACCAACCAAAAGGGACTGAGGCTTGGCCAATTAAATGCCTTGTCCTGCCCTAGCCGGTTTGGCTCAGTGGACAGAGCGTCAGCCTGCGGACTGAAGGGTCCTGGGTTCGATTCCGGTCAAGGGCATGTACCTGGGTTGCAGGCTCAATCCCCAGTGGGGGGCGTGCAGGAGGCAGCTGATCGATGTTTCTCTCTCATCGATGTTTCTAACTCTCTATCCCTCTCTCTTCCTCTCTGTAGAAAGTCAGTAAAATATATATATATTAAAAAAAAAATGCCTTGTCCTGGGTCTTTAAATCTGAAACAACTGATTTTAAAATGAAGGGATGGCTGAAGGTCACGTATCATAATCAGAGTGACAACAGATGGCCAGACTGCTGCTGCCAAATACCACGCTGTGGCTCTGTGGCCTGACCTCGATGCCCGACCACTTCCAAGCCTGGTCCGCTAAGCTCCTACCCCTCGTGCTGCCAACACGTTCCTAAAAACCCCCTCTGCTAATTAAGCAAGCCAGAATCAAACTCTATTTCTTGCAACCCCAAATATTTTTGAAATATCATGTTTTCCATCCAACAGAAATGTTAAAAAGGTTATAAAGCCTGGACATGGACATCCTGTACTTGGGCTATTTCTAAGTATCTACACGACAGCGAGTGCCTTTAAGACGTGATGTGGACATGGACCCCCTGCAAAAGGTCTGTCAGGCTCAGAATCGCAGCCGGTACCTCGCTCTCTCCCTGGCGGCATCCTCACGGGCCTTCTCCTTTTCCTGCCTCTGTTGTTCAATCCGCGCCTCTTGTTCTTTCCTCTTCATTAGCAGTTCCTCTACACGGGCCTGCCGTTCTGCCTCTAGCGCTCTCTTTCGTTCCTAAGGTCAGAAATGTTTTAAAAGATGCTAGATTTATGTGAAAATGACACAGCTTTGACATAAACGTATGTATTAAAACCATGGAGATCCCTGGCTTGTCGTTAGGTTTGCTTCACAGAATTTAAACAAAAATCAAACATCAGCGATATATGGTTTTCATGTAATTTACCAGTGTTACACATAATGACCAGAATAAATGTTATGTTCAGCAGATACTATGTTATTCATATTCTACAAGAACCTAATAAGTATTTTATGGTTAATCACTTCTAAAGCCCTGTGTTTAGAAATGGTTCTAGAAATACCAAAACATCATGAAGAAAGCGGAGTTAACAGACTTTATATCTGGACTAAGCTTTCATCAAGGAATTAGTGGAGAAGAGCTTGTGGCAAGGAGAAAGAACATTATATGTTAGCACAGTGGTTAAAAGGCGGGCACTGGGTCCCCTTATTTACCAGCTGGGTGACCTGGTCTAGTTACATTATTTCTGTGCCTTTGTTTACCGAGAGACCAACAATCAGCATCAACATGAAGGTGGAAGACACTTCATGGAAACGGTAAACGCACCGTGAAACACTGTGCCCTGGCTGTCTTTCTGCCGGGGGGCGGGGGGGGGGGCGGGGGGGGGCACTTTTGCTCATTTTCACGTGTTACTATTGTACTGGTGCATTTCTTTCAGTTCACCTCCATTTCCAGGTAGCTCACAAAGCCTCTCCCACCTTCTTTATTTTTTTCTACTTTATTTTTATTGTTGACACTATTACAGCTACTCCCCATTCCCCCCTTTGCCCACCTCCACCCAGCCCCACCCCCCTCCCTCTGGCCATCGCCACACTGTTGGCTGTGTCCAAGGGCTATGCACACAGGTGCGTTCTTTGGCTAATCTCTCACCTTCTTTCATCCCGTGTCCACCCTCCCCTCCGCTCTGACGGCTGTCAGTCTGTTCCATGTAGCCATGCTTTGGCTGTTAAGTAACGGGAATGCACGGCTCTAGGACCTTGGTCAGAGGGAAACTTCCTACTCCACGAAAGCATCTTGCGCAGGGAGGGATTCCATAAATATGTTGATAAAGGAAGCATGGCTTTATAAAGTGAATCTATATCCTTACAAATAAAGAACATAAACTATGGCCAAGGAATCAGGACGGTGTCTCCTCACTCTTACGCTTTCTGAAACCTCCTGAACCACAGGACTTGGTCTCACAGTTACGCACATTATGGCAGCTTAAGGGAGAATCTGGCACCCCCGCCCCCCCACTTTATGCCTAAGATGTGGCAGGTGCTCCATAAATGCTTGCCAAATAAAATTCTACCTGGACAGCTTCATCACGTGCTTGCTTTTCTTCCTGTCTTCGCTGACGCTCTTCCTGTAACTCATTCAGCCTCTGCTCATACTCCTTCAATTTCGATAGCACATCATGGCGTTTATTCTGGGCTTCAAGGGTATTTATGAAAGCAATTTCATTTACCTTCAATAAAAACAAAAAGTGAATTTCAAGTGAAGTTAATTCTAGGGTATGCCACAAAAATAAACTTAACAGTCTTTATATTATAACGTAAACCAGTGTAAAGGCATAAAACAAAAGTGTAATAGTCTGAGTGTTTTCTTCAATATTTACCTCAAAAATGGATAATAATACGCTTATAAAATAAACCCACAGGCCTCAGTAAGAACTGGCGTAAAATAAAGGTCTGCCACAGAAAGTATTTTAAGTCAGTAAATAAATTAGGATTCTTATAGAGACCATCTTATAAAGTTCTACATAATATCCTTACAATCTGCAACCATACAAATTACATTGAGATTAAAACGATTATACGTATTCTAAGGAGTTTGGACAAACCTTAAGACAAACCTTAAATAACAAATCATTTTCTTCAACATATACTGAGTGATGACAATTAGGTACACTGCACCCTCAACTTCACATACACTGATTCTTCAGAGTCCAGCACAACTTGACAGCAGTGTTTATGAGTAAAGTGTAGCTAATGAGAAAGCTGAAAAAAGTCAGTGGGGTTGAACCTTTCATTCTTTTTTTTTTTTAAATCTTCACTCGAGGATATTTTTCCATTGATTTTTAGAGAGAGTAGAAGAGAGAGGGAAAGACAGAGAGAAACATTGATGTGAGAGAAACACATCGATTGGTTGCGGGCCAGGGAGGAGCCTGCAACCAAGGTACAGGCCCTTGAGTGGAATCGAACCCAGGATCCTTCAGTCCACAGACAGATGCTCTATCCACTGAGAAAAACTGGCTAGGGCAAAGTTTTCATTCTTTAAAGCCAGAGAAATACAGTGAAATGGGGAAGTAAAGGCTGAGCTACGCTCTTTGACAGAAGCAAAGACTCCAGGAACCCATCACTACATATGCTACCTCAGACAGTCAGAAACAGCCCTGCACACACACAGCCAGGTGCTTTTCAGCAAGGCCATTCAACATATAAAGGAAAGATTCCCAACAACTGGTACTGAAACATTAGTTATCCACATAGTAAAATGTCTTCTTAATCCTCGCCTTTACCATATACAAAAAATAACCCAAAATGGAATATAGACGTCATTGTAAAATTAAAAGCTTCTAGAAAGAAACTTGAGAAAAAATCTTAATAACCTTAGGTTAAGGTAAAGCTTTTTAAAATAGGATGTAAAACTCACCAAGTACAGAAGGAAAAAAGTCAACATTCTGAATTTTATCAATTTGTAAGACTTCAAAAGGCATTGTTACAAAAATGAAAAGGTGTGGCACAGTGGTTAAGTACAGACCTATGAACCAGGAGATCAAGGTTCGATTCCTGGTCATGGCATATGCCCGGGTTGTGGGCTCCATCCATAGTGTGGGGCGTGCAGGAGGTAGCTGATCAATGATTCTCTCTCATCATTGATGTTTCCATCTCTCTCTCCCCCTCCTTTCCTCTCTCTCGCTCTCAAAACCAATAAAAACTTTATTTTTTAAAGGCAATCCACAGATTGAGAGAAAATATATGCAAAACACAGATCGAGCCCTACTGGTTTGGCTCAGTGGATAGAGTGTCAGCCTTCAGACTGAAGGATCTCAGGTTCGATTCCAGTCAAGGGCACACGCCCAGGTTGCAGGCTTGATCCCCAGTAGAGGGGCATGTAGGAAGCAGCCGATCAATGATTCTCTCTCATCATTGATGTTTCTCTCTCTCCCTCTCTCTTCCTCTCTGAAATCAATACAAATATGTTTTAAAAACACACACAGATTGATTTCCAGTCAAGGGCACATACCTGGACGGCAGGTTCAATCCCTGGTCCTGGTTGGGGAGCATGCAGGAGGCAACCAATCAATGTGTCTCTCTCACATTGGTATTTCTCTCTCTCTCTGTCTCCCTCCCTCCCTTACAGTCTCTCTTAAAATCACATTCTCGGGTGAGGATTAACAACAACAAAAGAAGTTAAACATGAACACATGAACCTATCATGATACATTCTCAGGTATTTACTCAAGAAAATAAAAGCACCCATCTGCACAAAGACTGGTACATGAATATTCAATGCAGTTATATCTGAAAACAAACGTCCATCAACAGCTGCTGAATTAACAAATTATGGTAATTCTATTCAGTGGTATAGACTTCTCAGCAATGAAAAAGTAACTGATATACACAACAGCAGGAATAAAATCAAAATAACTCTGCTGAGTGAAAGACACCAGAGGAGAGTACATACTGTATGATTCCATTCATATAAAATTCTAGAAAATGTTTACAGCTACAGTGACAAAAAGCAGGTCAGAAATTGCAATGGTAACAGTTGGAGGAAGGAATGAATTACAAGAAAGCATGAAGAAACTTTTGAGGGTGATGGAATTGTTTATAATCTTCATGATATGATAGTTGCAGGAATATATACATGTCAAAACTCATCAAACTGATGCTTTACATATGTGCTATCCATTGTCTGTCAATTATACCTCAATAAAGCTGTAAAAAATATATATATACATCATAGGATTATTGTAAAGACAAGATACTGCACCTAATGAGCTTAAAATGAGCCTGTAAAAATGCTCTGATGTTCTGGACACAATAGACATTTGATAAACATAAGTTTTTAATATAAAACCGTGAAAAGGACTTGGGTAACTAATTCGATGCTCAAAGCACCTAAGATATAGGTACTTACCTTCGCTTCTTCCTCTTGTGCTTTTTTTACAATTGCTTGTAATTGCACTTCTCGCTTAAACTCAGCATGAAGCAATTTCTCTTCCATCATCCTACGTCGCTGATCTAGCAATTCTTCCTTCCATTTCCGGACATCTTTTTCCTGCACACAGTGAAGTACCGCATCCTCACTTTCAGCACACATAGTCATTTAACAGAGTGCAAACTGACGATCAGTTTAGGACTTATAAGTGGAAAGAGACTGCTTGAGTTCATAATCTAACTTATTGGCTTGTTTTCAAGATTGAGTTAATACAGGTACAAATCTTAGAGCTGTGCATTATTCATGGCTCAATCGAAATACCAGCTGTCATTATTCTGCACTATGAGTAAGCTTCCATTAAAATGAAAATAGTGTGTATTTGTTAGCCTCATAAACCTAATGTTTCTAGTAACCAAATTCAAGATAATGAAGTAATTTTATCCTTGAGAATGGGAAATGGTGAGAAGTCTGAAAAATTACATTCATTTGCATAAGAAGAAAAGGGAGCCTCCAGAAGAACAAAAATAGATATAACAGTTTCCTTTAATTCCTAAAAACAATATAAAAAAGTAACAGACTGCTCTAGGAAACCAATCCAGCACCAATGGGAATGATAGAAAAATCAGATGTTGGCTCAACATGAAGGAGCTACACAATGATGTGTTTAAACACCGAGAAGAGTCTGACACAGGAACAGCATGGACAGAATCCAGAGGACAGATCCTCAGAGCCCTAAGTAAGGGGGTGAGCCGGAGGCAGCACCTCGCTCTCCTACATTGTTTTCACATCTGCAAAATGGGCTCAGTACCTGTTGAACTCTGTATCTCCCACAGTTACTGTGGTGATCAGGTGAGAGCAGGTATGTAACAGTGTTGAAACAATACCTTTCATGCAAAGGCAAGGTGGGATTTATCAATAAAAGTAACGGAAGGGATACCTACATTGATGGGAAAATTAAACCAGAGAGCCTCTAACGCACAATTTCAGGAACTGATCTCCAAGGAAGTGGAGGCTATGTTATATATTGAGAACAAGATTATAAACATAGTGCAGCCTCCCTTCGGGCAGCTCACTTGCTCTTCCTTCCTCTCTCAGACACGTTCTTGGGGGGAGCTGGCAGCCGTGTCATGCAGAAAGGGGGGACTGAGGTCTACAGGCAGCTGGTAAGAGGACCCGAAGCCTGCCATAACCGCAAGGGCGTCTGGGGCGGATCCGTACGCTCCAGTGCCGGCTGCCCCCGCCGACAGCTTGACTGACCTCGTGAGAGACTCTGAGCAGAAGTCCCTGGGCGAGCCACCCCACTGCCATGCCCACAGACTGTGAGCTAACGAACGTGTGGTGCAGGCCGCCAAGTTCTGAGGGCGTTTGTTACACAGAACACAGAACTAACATAGCACGCACCTACATCTGCCACGTGCAGGTAACAGTAAACTGAGCCGCAGCCAACAGCCTCGAGAAGTGCTGCTGTTTACACACTTGCCACATTCAATCATCACGGCAGGCCAGTAACTACAGTGTCATGTCACAGAGAAACAAACCGAAACCAGTGTTGTTAAAGGAACTTGCTCCGGGCACCGTATCTTACGTAGCAAAACCAGGACTTGGCCTGGGTGGCCACCCAGGGTCATGTTCCTTCCACTATGCCACACTGAGCAGAACAACACTGCTCTAAAGACTGTTAGAATCTCGCTTATGTTCTCATCACTGCCCCACTTATTCAAACTTCACAAACTGAGGCTCAGAACTGCCCCACCACGTCTTCTACACTTTGCACCAGACTCGCCAAGGAAACCAGGCTACGAAAATGGCAAACATAACCCACGCCATCGCTGCAGACAAGAATTTACTAGCTAACGCAGGAATTAAAAATTCTTTTCACAGGTAACCTTCGGTAATCCAACAGACATAAATGCTTTGTTTCCTAGAATATTTCGTTATTTTTATAGTTCTTTTAGCTTCTCTCAGACCATAAGAAAAGTTCAATTAGAAAAGAAGCCCATCAATTTAACCTTTTGCACTCAGATGTCAAGTGTGACGGTTATTGAAAGTATCAATAATTTGAAATATAAAAAAATCCAAATAAATAAGTTTGTATGAAAAGAAACTCGTTTTTTATTCTACTGCCGCGCTTTGTAAAATCTGGGGTATTTAAAAAATTAAATCCCGAGTAGAATAAAGGAATCAAGAAAAAAGCAAGCGAGTGCAAAGGGTTAAGGCTATCATAATTTCCTAAATATTAAAAACTCACCCTTTCTAACAATTTCTGAAGCTTTAATGTTTTCTCTTCACGTAACTTTTCCCTTAGCTGCTGTGCTTTCATCTGCTTTTCTTCATGTTTCTTCTTAGATTCTGCAATTGTTCTATTAATACAAGCAAATAAACAGGCGACACGAATGTTTACATGATAAAACCAAAAATATTTTCTTTTGTCTTCCAAGTTCTAAAAATAAATATAAAAAGTACACAAAAATAATTTCGGTCTAACATGTCAGGAAAACACTGTCACTTTTCAAAGAATCTGAACTGCCCTGAGTCATGTGTCTTAAAGTGTTACACAACAACTCTACTGGACAGTCGAGAGCGGCTAGTTTCCCTCCTGTGAAGTATCTTAAATTAACTTCCCGAGGCCAGACCTTTTACGAGACGGGGAGGAAAGCTTCTCATGCATGTGAATTCCATGTCCTGGAGGTCTTGCAGGCTCCTCCTCTACAATATCCCCCCAGGATGTATTTTGGCGCCAAGATTCACGAGCTGTTCATTAAAAAGGAAACCACTGTTACTGTTTAAGCACACAGTTCTATAAAACTAACAATTGAGAACAGACTTTTAAAAGGCATCAGCATTCTTACTCCAAACTTTTTATTTTACATAGAAGTTCGTGTAATAAGATCATCTACTTTAGACCCCTCTACCTGTACACAACACACATACACACATACACATAATACCTTCATAATCCGCAAGGACATCATTCCAGTCCATAGACAGACCACAGAAAAACACATTTCCACCACCCATGCTGGCCTAAAATGTAATAAGGAAAATTCAAAAACAAATATTTGAACACAATTATAACCTTAAAAAGTAAACCGTATATGAAATTTTTCCAGCTTATGCTAGTACATTTCATTTAATAACTAGCTCAAAACTAGAACAAAGCACACACCTCTTATGTTCACCATAATAACTGAGTTAAAAATGCCGTAGTGTAAACATTTTAAGAGGAAGACAAATCTACTTGCCATTTAATAGCAGAGACAAATCAAGTGAATTAAAAAGAAACATATTGGGCCCAGCCAGCATGGTTAAGCATCGACCTATGAACCCAGAGGTCACGGTTCAATCCCAGTTAGGGCACATGCCCGGGTTGTGGGCTCGATCCCCAGTAGGGGGCCTGAAGGAGGCAGTTGATCAATGATTCTCTCTCATCATGGATGTTTCTCTCTCCCTTCCTCTCTGAAGTCAATAAAAGTATATTTTAAAAAAAGAAAGAAATCCCTCTCATCAATATACTTGAGTATGCTGAGCACTTAGTGACAGCGAAGCAGAGTATCGTTTGCTTTTGATTAGAATAAAAACAATAAAATGCCTTAGATTCTTCTTCAATCTCTGCAATTACAATCTGAGTAATGCCAAGTTCTGACTTTCTGAGATTCAATGTCTTGATTTGTAAAAAAAAAATAACTTCTAACCTGTCAAATGCATTGTATTAAAAACTTTTAGTAATGTTCAAGTGCTAAAATAAGAATTGCTATTATTTATTGTTTGTCTTAATCACACAGAATGATAATACAGTTATTGAAGATAATCTTAAAAGTCATTTTAAATAGGACTGGATGAACTCTAGGTCCCTCTGGCCGTAAGAATTTTATTTTTGAATATACTTTTTTTGAACAATTATAAAATTCTAAAGGCTCACAGAAAAATCACTGTCGTTGTCAGTTTCAATATTAATATCATTGTTTTCTTCAGCTTCGATTTCTCTAGTTAATTGTTCTTCTTCAGCAATAGCACTAGCAATGGCTTCTTCGTTGGCCTTTTCTAGGCGATCTGCTAGCTCTTCCTTTTTAGCAAGAACTTCTGCCATGGACTACAAGTTAAAAACAAACAGCATGAAAAGTCACCACTGACTGGCAAGTTCAGTAATCATCTCACTCTTTATATTCTAATCACACACTCAACAGTATACAGAATATAGCATTGTTCTAGAATTATAAAACCTCAGGTCCAGTACAGGCTCAACCACTCGCTAGCTGTGTGACTTGAAAGTTTCTTAAAAGCAAGAGCCCATTTTGTATTTCATAACATGGTACAATAATCCATGACTTACCTTCTTTACCAGACTGCTGTGTATGAGAAACTGTGAAGTTGTATAAATAACAGGTATTATTATTAATGAAGTGTCAATTTCATTTGCATGCAAAAAATTCAAGTTATAGATCAAATATCTTAAAAATGAAGGAAAACCATCCTATAAAATAAAAGGCTAAAATGCAAATCGACCAGATGGTGGAATGACCAGTCGATATGACATGCACTGACCACCAGGGGGCAAACGTTCAATGCAGGAGCTGACTCCTGGTGGTCAGTGCAATGTCCAACTGCAGGCTTAGGCCCACTCCCCGCGGGCCTAAGCCGTCAGTTGGTCATCCCCCAAGGGTTCCTGGACTGCAAGAGGGCACAGGCCGGGCTGAGGGACACCCCCCAACCCGCGAGTGCATGAATTTCGTGCACCGGGCCTCTAGTTTTACAATAAAGGAAACAGAGAAATAATTTAGGTAATGTTGATGATACCTAACTTAGATATATGTATTACAAGTAATATAGATCAGAATCATTAATTTATAAATCCCCATATAAGCTAAATACATATACAAATATAGCTCCACAATTATATTCAGATATTTCCATATCCCTCTGTTGAGTGATAGAACAAGTACCGAAAACGGGCACAGACATAGGAGACCTGGACAATGTTATCTACAAAACTGACTTCACTGTTTTCCCAAGAGAAATGAAAATATGTGTTCAAAACAAAGACAAATGTTCATGACGCCTTCGTAACAGAGACCTGGGAAAAACTCAAACATGCCATCAAATGAATGGATGAATAAACATACTGTGTTACATGCATACAACAGAACAGGCCTAAAGACAATAAAAAAGAATGAATTAATACACAACTACATGGATGAAATGCGAAACAAGTATGCTCGAGTGAAAGAAGCCGCACAAAGATTACATTATTCCACCGACATAAAGTTCTGAAAATGCCAACTAATAAATAGCGACAGCAGGAAGATGATGGCCTGGGAAGGGGTACAAGGAATGGCAGAAAGGGGGCATGACAAGGGGGCATGTGGACACTTTTAGGGCAATCGGTATGTTCACTATCCTGACTGTAGAGATGATTTCATAGTTATAAACATATCAGCACTTACCAGTTTATATATTTCAGATATGTGAAGTTTACTGAAAATCAATCATACCTCAATAAAGGCATTTAAAAATTCAAACGCTTGAGCCCCAGCTCAAAAATGACTGGGTTGGGAGTAGAATCCAGGCTCTGCTATCTCCTTGAAAGCTTCCCCTCCTCCCTGCCACCTCGCCTCTACCCTCTGCCCATACAGCCAGACCCTCCCTGGGAATGCAATGGGATAGGGAGTGTAGATGAGAGTCTATGTCTTTACATCATAAAGTTTTTCTCTATAAACCCTGGAATAACACAGAAGCTGACTGCTGTTATGTCCCACACAGACATTACAACTATCAGCAATTTAAAAATACAAACAGTAAAGCTGAAACATTTAACTTCACCAAAAGTAAGTTCACACACGAGCCCATTTCCTCAATTGTATCTTGCCCCAAGTACATTTCAATTTAGTCTCTGAAGACCTGAAAAGACGTTACATGCGAGTAGACCTTAAGGATTAAGTGATGATTCCATTACCCACATGTAAGTTTCACTATTTTCACACTGTGAATTTCAAATAAATATCTGCATACATCATTTTTTAAATTACCAAATTTGCAACAAAAATTGGAATTTTAGCTGTCAGTCAGACATCCCCCGAAGGCTCCCAGACTGTGAGAGGGCGCAGGCTGGGCTGAGGGCCCCCCGCCCCGAGTGCACAAATTTCGTGCACTGGGCCTGTAGTATATCTATGAAAAGAAAAAATATAAATATGACCAATTTCTACCCCATATATTAAGTCCATTACTTATAATACTATAATAATGTTCAACCTTTAAAACCATTTACACTAAAAAACCCAAGTTAAAAAAACACACAAATTATTCTTTATTCCTTATTAAAGGAATCTAAATATTTGTTTTTCTTGTTACTATCAATCTTATTTCTCCCTTAAACAACCCATATGGTTTCACCTGTATCTAATTCTATTCTCTACGAGAAGGATAATTTAGATACTTTTATACTTAAATAGTATAATTTAAGTATAATAGTATAATTTAGCCTATTATCATCTGCTGACAGCATCTTGCCGTATGATGAGGCACTGAGGTCTTTTTTTTTAAATTGCAAATATATTGTTTATTTCAAATTTGATAGCCATAGTTTTCCTGCCTGAACCTAATAAAGAGCTAATGAAACTGGCCAACATGGACAAAAGATTAATATGAAATAGATCTTATAATATTTTAACAAAGAGACAATTCAATATTGAAACTATTTTCATTTCTACCTTAGTCACAAGAAAATTAGCAGTAAGCAAAACTAAAAGTTTCTTTTATTATTTCTGAATAGGCCTGGGAGTTAAAAAAGAAAGTAACATAAGTGACAACGAAATGACCTAGCAAGTGTTTGACTGAGATAAGTTATACTACTTCTAAAATTTTAAAACTGTCACTTCCTTGTTAGAGCTGAAAATAGCTCTTACAAATTGTTCTTCCTGATGCAAATCCACATTAAACTTTGTATGTTAACACAATTCACTCAAAACAATTCCAAATGAATACATATAGACTTAGAGAAAATTTTGTAATGAATAATACTAGTTGTTGATATAGCATGTAATCCAATTTAAATGAGGGTTTTATCCACAGAGAGCTGACCTGAGGTTTTTCTCTTTCCTTCAATAAAGTCAGTGCTCTCTTACCAATCCCATTTAATAAATACGTGCTCTGCAGCTGTTCGGTAAGAATCCAGAGACTCGGGATTCCCAGGACTTATAAAGGTGAATAACATGTAATTTGCAATATGACTATAGTTATAAATGAGAACATTTACAGTTTATTACAATGTACGGCAGTATAAAAAAAGTGACTATTCAAAGAATGGGTAGGTTATTTTTCACAGAAACGATGAAATCTGAGTTGATGAAAGACATTTCTCTGGGGACAGGTTTGGGAGTCCGCGATGTGTTCAGAAGTTGCCGAGGGGCGCTTAGGAAGAGCATCCTGGTGGAGGGTGTGTTATGAGAGAAATCAGGGCGAACTGGAGCTCCTGTGGATTCAGGAAATGGCCAGGTGAGAGGAGTACAGGGTAGGAAAGACGAGGGCGGTCAAGGTGAAATGGCATTATGGAGGAAAGTCATATCAGAGTAAGTAAAAGGGTTTGAACTTAATCTGTAAGTAACAGGGACTTGACCGTTATGGGACAAGAAAGTAATTTAACTAAGCCTGTGCTCTGAACGGATAGCTATAATGACCGTGACCTAGGAGAATTTGAAAGTGGAGACAGATACACTAGTTAGGATGTCAGTTAGGTGGGGCCATGGATTTAAGGTTTGGCCAACAGATGTAAATGGTAATAGCCTGGAGGCACTAAGTTTTTAAAGAAATTACAGTATACTAGAGGCCTGGTGCACGAAATTCCTGCACTCAGGGGCGGGGCAGTCCCTCAGCCCGCCCTGCACCCTCTCACAGTCCAGGAGCCCTCGGGAATGTCCGACTGCCACGGAGGCGGGAGAGGCTCCCATCACAGCCGCTGCGCTTGCCAGCCGTGAGCCCAGCTTCTGGCTGAGCGGCGCTCCCTCTGTGGGAGCCCACTGACCACCAGGAGGCAGTCGCTCAATGCAGGAGCTGACCCCTGGTGGTCAGTGCACATCATAGCGACCGGCTGTTCTGCCGTTCGGTCAATTTGCTTCTTAGCCTTTTATTATATAAGATAGGATGGTGGCCATTTAGAAAAGCACATTTGAATAATTTTTCTCAACAACTTTTTATACATGCTTGTTTCTTCTGGAAGTTACTTTATAAACAAAACTTGTATGACCTATTCTGGATTATCCTCACATCTAGTATCTTAATACTAGTGTGGGAAATAGGAAAACATGAACAGAAGTACTCATCCAAAAATATAAACCTATATATAATCACAAATCAATGCATTTTTAAAGAATCTACAATGGGAATGACACGCAGATTTCATCTTAAACACCACCTCCAAGCACTGTCTAAAGTCTGTGAAGAGAACTTTTAACACTCATCCCAGTGTGCACCATGTCCCACCTATCAGAGCTGCATTTGCACACAAGACTTGCTATCGACTCAGTTCCTTAATGCTAGACTGAAAAACACATTCAAACTGAAAGACTTTGAGCAAGTTATTTAACTCACACATTCTCATTTTCTTTCTCTACAAAAAAAGAAGTTTGATAAAAATAAAATGTTAAAATAAAATCATACATACAATGCTTTGTAAAAAAAAGTGCTTTGTAAAGTATAAAATAATACATAATACAATTTATTATTATTGGGGTTTATGCCTCAATAATAGGTTATTGCTTTAATGTATTCACTCATAATTCTGATAAGTTGTTCTTACCAAGTTAGCAGCACTCACATTTGAAATCTCTGAAGAGTCCATTTCACTTTCTATCCGTGCTTTCTGTGCTGAAAATCTCTCTTCATTGGTATGCAAAGGAGGTGAGTCATCTTGCTGATTAATTGAAACACACACTGTATCCCCTTGAACAGCAGGTATTTCAGAACTTCGCACAGAACTGTCTGGTAAGATACTACTACTGCCAGAGTTCTTGACGTCATCCAGTGTACTCGCTGTGAACTAACAAAATATATTTACAGAGAATGAGTCCAAGATAGTCAGAAATACTAACAACTATACTTTAAAGCAGTTGTTGTTAAGTGGCTGGCAAAACTTAACACTCATCTTTTTTTGTATGTTTCAAGTGTAAACAAAAAGGAACCATTAAGCAAGCAGCCACAAATTTTATTTGCATACCAACTATGTATAGGGCACTGAGTGCTTTAAGAAATTAAGCAACATATATTGTAATTATATTTTACTTTAGTAGTCTGTGCTTGATGAGTACTTTAAGATATGCCGCAAAAAAGAAATCTAGTTACAAGTATTTTTGTCTTATATTCAAATAACTAAAGGCATTTACATGGTTTTTGTGAAGACTGTCTATTATAAAATAAAGGCACTTTTCATCAAAATATATACTTTGAGGGCATTTTACTAAAAAATACAAAGCATACTCTCTTTGGATACCATTAACACAAACTCTAAGCATCTTTCATGAAGCCCCAACATAGTACATAATACCAATTCTCAGATCTAAGAGAAGAAATACACCATAAATAGTACAGTACATGTAAGCACACAGTTTCAGTATGAAGTTCATATTCCTTAGATTTCGAAATCCTCCCATTCCCCTTTAAGAATATCTAACACACTAGAGGCCCGGTGCACAAAATTCGTGCATGGGGATGGGGCGGGGGGAGGTCCCTCGGCCCGGCCTGCACCCTCTCACAATCCAGGATCCCTCGGGGGATGTCCGCCTGCCTACCTGATTGCCCCTACCCACTCACCTGCCTGCCTGATCGCCCTTAACTGCTCACCTGCCTACGTGACTGCCCCTAACTGCCTCTGCCTGTCTGCCTGATTGCCCCTAACCCCTCTGCCTGCCTGATCACCCCTAACCACTTGCCTGCCTGCCTGATTGCCCCTAACTGCTCACCTGCCTGCCTGATTGCCCCTAACTCTTTGCCTGCCTGCTTGATCACCCCTAACCGCCTCTGCCTCAGCCCCCGCCGCCATGGCTTTGTCTGGAATGACATCCAGAGGTTGTTTGGGTGTCTGGTCTAATTATCATATTACGCTTTTATTATTATAGATAAGTAACATAATGTGAAAACAACTGGATTAGGCCAAATACATATTCATTTTTTAAAACCTGTCTATTCTAGTGAATAGAAATAAGCCTTTATTTTCACCTCAGAGTACAAAAAGGAAGCAGCTGTGTTTTCCAATTACATTCAAGAATAATGAGCTCCACACAGAACTGAAATCTAAAATTTTGAATTTAAAACTCACATTACTACTTAAATAAACATTAGATAAATACTGCAGTGGCCATAAAATTCTGAGTTTGATTTATTATCTAAATATTAAACTTGGCCAAGTATTATAAACTACTTTAAAAATTCTATTGGTCAGAACTTAAAAGTGTCCCAAAGTGTTGATTTTAGCATAAGCATTATTTAAATTGTATCCTATTGTGTATATTACTATCAACATTATCTATACATCAGTCACCATGGTTTATAATCTTCTTGGCAATATTTATATTAGCATTACTTATGCTTATAACACCGTCAACATTGTTTATTAAAAAATCAATATACGAGAAGAAACCAAGATGGCAGCATAGGTAAACACCTAAATGGCTGCCTCGCACAACAATTTCAAAACTACAACTAAAAGACAAAACGTCTATCACCCAGAACCACGGGAAAGCTGGCTGAGTGGAAGTTCTACAACTAGAAGAGAAAAGAGCATCGAGATGTGCACAAACGCTGAAAAGCTAAGGCACAAAGTCGCACGAATCGGGCTGGTGGCGGGCGATTGGATGTGATGCTTTTATTTAACCCGAAGGGAGACAAGCTCCAGATTACTATGAAATCCAGCTTCTGGGGAGACGTGGGGGACCCAAACTCCTATGGGGAGAAGCTGGACTGTCGGCCATCGGGTTGGAAAGTGAGGGTGACTTCTTGCAGTGGTGCGCCCAGCAATCATTGTTTACTGTGCTGGAGCGTGGGATGCGGGGACTTGGAAACGCAGAAAGCCATTGCTGTTTGCCACGCCCTAGCCTAGTGACTCCCTGAGACCCCGCCTCGCACAATCTACAAACCCACCCAAGCTTTATGCAGCGGCTTTTTGCATATAAATGGCCTGCCCTATCGCAGCTTAACCTAACAAACTGCAGCTCTGATCAGACAGCTCCAAAACCTCAAAACCCCAAGCAAAGAGGAAGAAACTGTAGTTCTTGCTGTATCTCCTACTGGGTGGCCTCAGACAGTAGCTGACCTGCACCCCATTGGAGACCCAGAAGCTAGTGTATCTAGTGGTCTGTGTGAGATGACACCAGAAATCAACTACTCTCATAAGGGACACATTCAAGAGGCAGACTCAGTGAGCACCAAAGCCCCACTGAAACAAGTCCTGCCCCATAAAGCATGTCTCCAGCACAGCAATTAATTTTTAAAGTATTTTCATTTATTGCATCTTTTACTTAAGAAACTAATTTTTTTCCTTTTTTCCTCACTTGATTTCACCTTTTTAATTATTACATTTTTATTTTCAATCAGCATTATTACTACTACTATTTTATCTTTTTTTTTAAGTGTCGTTTTATTTTCCCTTTATTTTACTTTAGGATTAGTGTTCTACATTCTATTTTCATCTTTCCTTTAGCATCGTTTTACCCTATCTGAACTCTACCTTTATGCCATCACTCTCTTCCTAATCTTTCCCCTTTTGGTGTCCTGCTTATCTTAGCCCTTTCCTGCTTTAGATTTTCCCTATTCCTTCTGTTTACCCCCTGCTAAAATTTCACCCTACTTATATATCTAATTTCCAATCCCCTGCTCCAAGTCCGTACACACCTCTCTCTTTGCTGTCTTAACTATCAAAAAAATTGTTTTTCTCTCTGTCCTTTTGTTGTTCTTTGTTTGAATGTTGATTATATTGAATTTGTATGCTTTTTTGTGAGATTGTTTTGCTTATTCTTTTGGGTTTTTTTTATTGCTTTGTTTTTGTTTTTTACTTCTGTTTTCCCTTGCCTCACTTGATATTAGTTGGTGTTGTACTTTGTATTAATCTCCAGGTACTTGTTGCTGGCATTTGCTGGGATTAGTGGTTGTTCTATTGGAGTTTTCTCCCCATATATATAGTTTGTTCCCCTTTTCTCTCTTAGTCTTGTTCTTGTCTCTCTTAACTTTCTTTTCCCTTTTTCCAACTTCATTTTGACACTCCTTTTTTTTCTTTCTTTTTACTCTTCTTTCTCTCCTATCCCCCAATTTGTCTTTCTCTGGTGGTCACCTTTATTGGAGGTTATTAATATCGTGAATGTATTTCTGTTCAGTGCCCTGTGTGTTGTACCTGGTTGTGTTGTATATTGTGCCTTTGAATCAATGCAGGAGAGAGAGAACTACATAACCAGACATCCAGAGAAGAGAGACCATGGGGAGACAAAGAAACAGCCCGCATATGAAAGAAAAGCAGGCATCACCAGAAAAGGAAGTAAACGAATTAGAGGCAAGCAACCTATCAGAGAAAGAATTCAGAGAAATGGTCATAAGGTGGCTGAAAAGAATGGAAGACAAATTCGACAATATGAGTAAGAACCAAGAGGAAATGAAGAAGAACCAAGAAGAAATGAAAAATGACATCGCTGCTGTAAAGAACTCAATAGAAAGCATCAAGAGTAGACTAGAAGAAGCAGAGGACTGCCATCAGTGAGCTAGAAGATGGGAAAAAATACCCAAGTAGAGCAGCTTCTAGAAAAAAAAAATTAAAAAGCAGGAGGAGAGCCTAAGGGAACGAAACAAAACAACATCTGCATAATAGGGGTTCCAGACGGAAAGAAAACTGAACAAGGAATAGAAAACCTGTTTGAAGAAATAATGACAGAAAACTTTCCTGATATAGGGAAGAAAAAACCCACACAAATCTAAGAAGCTCACAGAGTCCCAAGCAAAATGAACCCCAAAAGACCAATGCCAAGGCACATTATAATTAAACTAGAGGCCCGGTGCATGAAATTCGTGCACAGAGGGGGGGTGTCCCTCAGCCTAGCCTGCACCCTCTCCAATCTGGAACGCCTCGAGTGATGTCTGACTGCCCGTTTAGGCCCGATCCCTCTTACAATCCTGGACTGCTGGCTCCCAACTGCTCGCCTGCCTGCCTTCCTGATTGCCCCTAACTGCTTCTGCCTGCCAGCCTGATCACCCCCTAACCACTCTGCTGCCAGCCTGATTGATGCCTAACTGCTCCCCTGCCAGCCTGTTTGCCCCTAACTGCCCTCCCCTTCAGGCCTGGTCACCCCTAACTGCCCTCCCCTGCAGGCCTGGTCCCCCCAACTGCTCTCCCCTGCAGGCCTGGGTCCCGCCCAAATGCCCTTCCCTGCAGGCCCGGACACCCCCAACATCCCTCCTCTGCCAGCCTGGTCACCCCTAACTGCCCTCTCCTGCGGGCTTGATTGCCCCCAACTGCCCCCCATTGCAGGCATGGTCCCTCCCAACTATCCTCCCCTGCTGGCCTGATTGCCCACAACTGCCCTCCCTTGCAGGCCTGGTCCCTCCCAACTGCCCTCTCCTGCTGGCCATCTTGTGTCCACATGGGGGCAGGATCTTTGACCACATGGGGGCAGCCATCTTGTGTGTAGGAATTATGATCAATCTGCATATTACTCTTTTTTTTAGATGGGATAGAGGCCTGGGGCATGGGTGGGGGCCAGCTGGTTTGCCCTGAAGGGTGTCCCGGATCAGGGTGCGGGTTCCCTTGGGGCATGGGGGGGCCTGAGCGAGGGGCCTGTGGTGGTATGCAGGCTGGCCACACCCCCTGGCGACCCAAGCAGAGGCCCTGATATCTGGGATTTATGTATCTTTTTTAAAAAATATATTTTATTGATTTTTTACAGAGAGGAAGAGAGAGGGATAGAGAGTTAGAAACATCGATGAGAGAGAAACATCAATCAGCTGCCTCCTGCACACCCCCCACTGGGGATGTGCCCGCAACCAAGGTACATGCCCTTGACCGGAATTGAACCTGGGACCCCTGAGTCCACAGGCCGACGCTCCATCCACTGAGCCAAACCGGTTTCGGCGGATTTATGTATCTTCTACAATTGAAACTTTGTAGCCTGGAGCGGAGCCAAGCCTCCTGCTTGCTCCGTGGCTGCAGCCATTTCTGTTGGAATTTATTTATCTTCTATAATTTAAACTTTGTACCCTGGAGCAGAGGCCTAGGCCAGCCAGAGCTGCAGAAGCTTGGCTTCCTCCATTGCTGGGGGCAACCCTATTTTCCTGCTCTTCCAGCTCTGTGGCTGCTGCCATTTCTGTTGGAATTTATTTACTTTCTATAATTGAAACTTTGTAGCATTGAGTGGAGGCCTAGGTCGGCAAGGGCAGGCGGAAAGCTTGTCTTCCTCCATTGCCGGGGAAACCCAAGCCTCCCTCCTGCCCTCTGTGGCCGCAGCCATCTTGGTTGGGTTTATTTGCATATTTGCTCCTGATTGGCTGGTGGGCGTGGTTGGTGGGCATGACTTGTGGGTGTAGCGGAGGTATGGTCAATTTGCATATTACTCTTTTATTAGATAGGATTGGCAAACACCAACGACAAAGTAAGAATCTTAAAAGCGGCCAGAGAGAGACAGAAAGTTACATACAAAGGAACCCCCATCAGACTTGCAACTGATTTCTCAACAGAAACTCATCAAGCCAGAAGGGAATGGAATGAAATATACAAAGTCATACAAAGGAAGGGTCTGAATCCAAGAATACTGTACCCAGCAAGGCTATTAATCAAAATTGAAGGTGAAATCAGGAGCTTCACAGACAAAAAAGGACTAAGGGAATTTATCACCACCAAACCAGCAATGCAAGAAATGCTAAAGTGTCTGCTCTAAAAATAAAGAAATAGGAAGCGAAGAAGGAACACAGAGGTATAGAATAAAAATGGCGACAAATAAGTACCTATCAATAATAACTTTAAATGTAAATGGATTGAATGCCCCAATCAAAAGACATAGGGTAAAAGATTGGATAAGAAAAGAAGACCCATATATCTGCTGTCTACAAGAAACCCACCTCAGAAAAAAAGATGCACACAGACTGAGGGTGAAGGGATGGAAAAAAGGTTTTCCGGGCGAATGGAAATGAAGAAAAAACTGGGGTGGCAATACTTATATCTGACAAATTAGATCTCAAAGTGAAGGACATAACAAGAGATAAGGAAGGCCACTTCATAATACTAAAGGGAGCAATCCAACAAGAAGAAATAACGCTGGTAAACATATACGCACCCAATATAGGAGCACCCAAATACATAAAAAAAACTCCTGGAGGATATCAAGGGAGAGATTAACAGCAATACAATCATAGTATGAGACTTTAATACCCCACTATGACCAGTGAACAAATCCTCTAAACAAAAAATCAGCAAAGAAACATCAATTCTAAATGACTCACTAGACCAGATGGAATTAATTGACATCTTGAGAACATTTCACCCCGAAGCCACAGAATATACATTCTTCTCAAGTGAACATGGGTCATTTTCAAAGATAGACCATATGTTGGGACATAGGCAAAGTCTCTTCAAATTCAAGACTATAGAAATCATACCAAGCGTCTTCTCAGATCACAGTGGCATAAAACTGGAAATCAACTACAATAAAAACAATCCAAAGAAATCAAATGGTGACTAAACAGCATGCTATTAAACAATGACTGGGTTACCAGAGAGATCAAGGAAGAAATAAAAATCTTCATGGCAACAAATGACAATGAAAACACAACAATCCAAAATCTATGGGACATAGCGAAAGCAGTCTTGAGAGGGAAGTTCATAGCTCTACAAGCCTACTGCAAAAAACAAGAAACAATGGTAATAAAGTACCTAACCCTACAACTCAAAGAGTTAGAAAAAGAGCAACAAGAAAAGCCCAGTGTGAGCAGAAGGAAATAATAAAGATCAGAGCGGAGATAAACGACATAGAGACCAAAGAAACAATACAAAAGATCAACAAAACCAAGAGCTGGTTCTTTGAAAGGATAAACAAGATTGATGAACCTCTAGCCAGGCTCACCAAGAAGCAAAGAGAGAGGACCCAAATAAACAAAATCAGAAATGAAAGAGGTGAAATAACAACAGACCCCGCTGAAATACAAAGGATCATTAAAAAATACTACGAACAACTCTATTACAACAAACTGGACAACCTGGAGGAAATGGACATATTCCTAGGAAAATATAACCTTCCAAAACTCAATTAGGAAGAATCTAAACAGCTCAATAGGCCAGTAACTATGGAAGAAATTGAAGCAGTCATCAAAAAGCTTCCAGCAAACAAAAGCCCAGGGCCAGACGGCTTCACAGGAGAGTTTTACCAAACATTCAAGAAAGAACTAAAACCTATCCTCCTCAGACTATTCCAAAAAATTCAAGAGGAAGAAACACTTCCAAGCTCCTTCTATGAAGCCAGCATCACCTTAATACCAAAACCAGATAAAGACAACACAATGAAAGAGAATTACAGCCCAATATCCCTCATGAACATAGATGCCAAAATCCTCAACAAAATTCTAGCAAATCGGCTCCAGCAGTACATTAGAAAGATCATACACCATGACCAAATAGGATTTATCCCAGTAATGCAAGGATGGTGCAATATCCGCAAATCAATGCAGAAAAAAACATTTGACAAACTCCAACACCCTTTCCTGATAAAAACTCTCAACAAGGTGGGAATAGAAGGATCATACCTCAACATAATAAAAGCTATATATGATAAACCCACAGCAAACATCATACTCAATGGGCAAAAACTAAAACCATTTCCCCTAAGAACAGGAACAAGACAGGGATACTCACTCTTACCACTCCTGTTTGACATAGTACTGGAAGTATTAGCCATTGCAATTAGACAAGAAGAAGAAATAAAAGGCATCCAAATTGGAAAAGAAGAAGTAAAGCTGTCCTTATTTGCAGATGACATGTATTTTACATAAAAAACCCGAAAGACTCCATCAAAAAACTAATAAACTTAATAAATGAATTTGGCAATGTAGCAGGATACAAAATTAATGCCAAGAAATCTATGGCCTTTATATACACCAATAGTGAACTTACAGACAGAGAGACTAAAAAGGCAATCCCATTTACCATCGCACCAAAAAAATTAAGATACCTAGGAATAAACTTAACTAAGGAGGTAAAAGACCTATACGCGGAAAACTACAGGACACTGAAAAAAGAGATAGAGGAAGACGTAAACAGATGGAAGAACATACCATATTCATGGATTGGTAGAATCAACATCATTAAAATGTCCATACTACCCAAAGCAATATACAGATTCAATGCACTCCCCATTAAAATACCAATGGCATAGTTCACAGACCTAGAAAGAACTCTCCAAAAATTCATCTGGAATAAAAAAAGACCCCGAATAGCCACAGCAATCCTGAGAAAGAAGAATAAAGTAGGAGGGATCTCAATATCAGATTTCAAGCTGTATTACAAAGCCACTGTTCTCAAAACAGCATGGTACTGGCACAAGAACAGACATATAGATCAATGGAATAGAACAGAGAATCCAGGTATCGACCCAAACCACTATGCTCAATTAATATTTGACAAAGGAGGCATGAACATACAATGGAGTCAAGACAGTCACTTCAATAAATGGTGTTGGGAAAATTGGACAGATACATGAAAAAAAATGAAACTAGATCACCAACTTACACCATACACAAAAATAAACTCAAAATAGATACAGGACTTAAACATAAGACGGGAAACCATAAAAATACTAGAGGAATCCACAAGCAGCAAAATCTCAGACATATGCCGAAAGAACTTCTTCACTGATACTGCCCCTAGGGCAATGGAAGCTAAAGAGAAAATAAACAAATGGGACTACATCAAAATAAAAAGCTTTTTTACAGCAAAAGAAACTATCAACAAAACAAGAAATCCCACTGTATGGGAAAACATATTTGCAAATGTTATCACTGATAAAGGTTAATCTCCAACATCTACAGGCAGCTTATGCAACTTAATAAAAGGAAGATAAATGATCCAATAAAAAAAATGGGCAACGGACCTAAATAGAATCTTTTAGAAAGAAGACAGAAGGAAGGCCAAGAGACACATGAAAATATGCTCCAAGTCACTAATTATCCGAGAAATGCAAATCAAAACAACAATGCGGTACCATCTCACACCTGTCAGAATGGCTATCATCAACAAATCAACACACAAGTGTTGGCGAGGATGCGGAGAAAAAGGAACCCTCGTGCACTGCTGGTGGGAATGCAGACTGGTGCAGCCACTGTGGAGAACGGTATGGAGTTTCCTCAAAAAACTGAAAATGGAACTCCCATTTGTCCCAGTAATCCCACTCCTAGGAATATATCCTAAGAAACTGGAAACACCAATAAGAAAGGATATATGCACCCCTATGTTCATAGCAGCACAATTCACCATAGCTAAGATTTGGAAACAGCCTAGGTGCCCGTCAGCAGATGACTGGATCAGAAAACTATGTTACATCTACACAATGGAATACTATGCTGCCATAAAAAAGAAGGAATTCTTACCATTTGCAGCAACCTGGATGGAACTGGAGAACATTATGCTAAGTGAAATAAGCCAGTCAATGAAAGAAAAATACCACATGATCTCACTCATTTATGGATAATAAAGAACATTATAAACTGATGAACAAAAAGATAGATACAGAGAGAGTTAAGCATCAAACAGTCAAATTGCAGCAGGAAGGTTAGGGAGAGGTGGGGGAGATAAGAGATCAACTGAAGGACTTGTATGTATGCAAATAAGCATAACCAATGGACGCAAAACTCTGGGGGGTGAGGGCATGTATGAGATTGGGGGGGGCAATGGTAATATACATACACATATAATTCCTTAATAAAAAAATGAAAAAAAAGTAATGTTGAAAAAAATACATAAATATGCTAATTCTATTTTTAGAACGACAGTGGAGAAAACAAATATTATGATTAGTTTGTCCACCATCAACAGTGAACTTTCATACTGAAGTATTTATTTTCATGTTTATTTTTTTTACTGCAGCACTTTTATTTTTCTCACAGTGAGTGAGGGCAGGGCCAATGGAGACTCATCCACTCATGCAGCAAACGCTACGCATCTGCCCACGGTCCGCTTAGAAGCATTTGCGGTGGACGATGGAGGGGCCCGACGCGTCGTACTCCTGTCTGCCGATCCACATCTGCTCGAAGGTGGGCAGCGAGGACAGGAAGGCGCCGGCCACCCACACCGAGTACTGGCGCTCCGGCGGGGTACTGGCGCTCCGGCGGGGCAATGATCTTGATCTTCATTGTGCTGGGGGCCGGGGCCGTGATCTCCTTCTGCATCCGGTCCGCGAAGCCCGGGCACATGGTGGTTCCGCCAGACAGCACCGTGTTGGCGTGGAGGTCCTTCCGGATGTCCACGGCAGACTTCATGATGGAGCTGAAGGTGGTCTCGTGGATGCCGCCGGACCCCATGCCCAGGCAGGAGGGCTGGAAGAGCGCCTCTGGACACCGGAACCGCTCGCTGCCGATGGTGATCACCTGCCCGTCGGGCAGCTCGTAGCTCTCCTCCAGGGAGGAGGAGGACGCAGCCGTGGCCATCTCCTGCTCCAAGTCCAGGGCGATGTAGCACAGCTTCTCCTTGACGGCGCGCACGATCTCCCGCTCGGCCGTGGCGGTGAAGCTGTGGCCCCGCTCCGTGAGGATCTCCATGAGGTAGTCGGTCAGGTCCCGGCCTGCCAGGTCCAGATGCAGGATGGCGTGGGGGAGGGCGCAGCCCTGGTAGATGGGCACCGTGTGCGTGACCCCGTCCCCAGAGCCAATGACGAGGCCTGTGGTGCGGCCAGAGGCGTACAGGGACAGCACGGCCTGGACGGCCTGGTACATGGCGGGGGTGCTGCAGGTCTCGAACAGGATCTGGGTCATCTTCTCATGGTTGGCCTTGGGGTTCAGAGGGGCCTCGGTCAGCAGCACCAGGTGCTCCTCGGGGGCCACGCACAGCACGTTGTAGAAGGTGTGATGCCAGATCTTCTCCATGTCGTCCCAGTTGGTGACGATGCCGTGCTCGATGGGGTACTTGAGGGTCAGGATGCCGCGCATGCTCTGGGCCTCATCGCCCACGTAGCTGCCCTTCTGCTCCATGTCCACCATGACGCCCTGGTGCCGGGGGCGCCCAACGATGGACGGGAACACTGCCCGGGGGGTGGGTGTCATCCCCCGCGAAGCCGGCCTTGCACATGCCGGAGCCATTGTCGATGACCAGTGTGACCTGGGAGGGCGGCGTGCAGAAAGCCATAAGGAGCGGAGTGGAGAGGAGTGGGGAGCTGGCGGCTGCAGCAACTGAGCCATACTGAAGTATTTTAACAACAGTTTAATTATTCAAAAGTTTTATGTGTGGATTATTCCTAAAATTCTAAAATCATGTCTATTCATTACACAAAACCAGCAAAATTTTTATATTGTTAAATTTTATAGTTAAAATGCACAATAGCAAAAATGGTAGATGTTTGCTAAGTGATATAAAAGTAATTTCTTCATCAATTTTACCTACGTTAAAAAGTTTCTTCTTTATTAACTTTTGGTCGAGAATATGTTTGTATATTTTCAGAAAACAACTCCGAGACCATGTGGATTCCGGCAACAGAGAGGAATCGACAGGACTACTCCAGCCATGAAGACAGAAGAGAAGCAGTCCAGAGATGGAAGACGCTGACGTCGCCTTGCCATACTAGCAGTCAGCAGCTGTGCATCACTGCAGGTTGCCCAGGACCAAACCAGAGAGGGTCGGACCTGCATTACCACCATTTGTCCACCATCCAGAACTGAAATATCATTGCTGACATGTGCACATAAGGAACTGTTTGACATTGAAATTGGGACTCAAAAGAACTGTTGGCCCAGAAAGAAACTCACTACAGACTGATTCATTTGCCTTTCAGCATAACCATTATTGCTTGTCTCATTTTTGGTTCTTGTAAGTGTATTTCTAGTAGCACATGATCTCACTCATCTAGGGGAAATGATGAACAACATGGACTGATGAACAAGAACAGACCCAGAAACAAGGAGGAATGGATCAGACTGTCGGGCCTCAGAGGGAGGGTAAGGGAGGGTGGGGGTAGGGGGGAGAGATCAACCAAAGGACTTGTGTGCATGCATATGAGCCTAACCAGTGGTTAAGGACAACAGGGGGGTGGGGGCATCCGTGGGGAGGGGTGTGGGATGGGAATGGGCGGATGAGGACAAATATGTGATACCTTAATCAATAAAGAAATTTTAAAAAAGTTTCTTAAAGTTACATCCAACAAATATCTACAGATTATTTCCTATATATTTAGGACTGCTCCATTTGGTGGGAGATTAAAAGACACCGTAAGGTACTGCCTGCAAGGAGCTTGCAATCTCACATGGGCTAAAATTTATGTACATCAGAGTCACGGAGCATCACGAACAATGTAGGATTAAGAGGCATGATTATCATTAAGAAGGAAAACATGGAAGTTGAGCAGTTTCTAATAAAAGTAAATGTCCTACAGGTAAAAAGGAGAAAATTTTAAAAAGCAGATGCTAAAAAAATAATAAAAATAAAAAGCAGATGCTATTCTAGACTGAGAAATATCACAACTATTTTATAACATTTTTACTTAGCCCCTGTATATCAAAGAATACCTCTTATATTTCATTAGTCATTTTACATAAAATTGAACTCATTGAGCATGAATCTTTATGCAACAAATATCTAAAAAAATGCATTCCTGCCAAAACCGGTTTGGCTCAGTGGAAGGGGCGTCGGCCTGCGGACTGAGGGGTCCCAGGTTCGATTCCGGTTGGGGGCATGTACCTTGGTTGTGGACACATCCCCAGTGGGGGGTGTGCAGGAGGCAGCTGATCGATGTTTCTCTCTCATGGATGTTTCTAACTCTCTATCCCTCTCCCTTCCTCTCTGTAAAAAATCAATAAAATATATATATATTTTTAAAAAATGCATTCCTATATCAAATAAGTAAAAAGAAATTTAAATGCACTAACACAAACTACTGGGAATGTTAATTGTAAAGAATTACATTAAATTTTAGGAAATTACTCTATATCTGAATTGCAGGAAGTAAAAGTAGAAACAGGTTGAAAATAATCCTTTCTTTCCTCACCACTTTTAGCAACCTCTGAATGCAGTAGGAGGACACCACTTTAACCAAGTAATCACAGTAACAGCTGACTTGGGCAAATTGTTAACATACGCCTGTAGGAACGATGCTAAAGACAATTGCTGTATTTCTGTCAACTGTGTGATGTAAGGATACAGCACAGGGAACACAGTCAGTAATCCTATATAACAAAAGGCTAATATGCAAATTGTCCCCTTGACAGGGAGTTTGACCAGGGGGCAGGGCCGGCCGGCCAGACCCCGCCTGTGCACAAATTCGTGCACCTGGCCCCTAGTACTGTAATAACTGTGTATGGTGTCAGATGGGCAGGAGACCTACCGAGGGTCATTTCATAAGGTATATAAATATCTAATCACTATGGTTGTATACCTAAAACTAATATAATATTGTATGTCAACTATAATGAAAAAATTATTTTAAGTTTTTAAAAAGTGCATAAGCTAAACTCAATAATCAATGAACAAAGTAACCCAAGAAAACAGAAACACCAATCAGAAAGGATATATGTACCCCTATGTTCATAGCAGCACCATTCACCATAGCTAAGATTTGGAAACAGCCTAAGTGCACATAAGCAGATGAGTGGATTAGAAAACTGTGGTACATCTACACAATGGAATACTACACTGCTTTAAAAAAGAAGGAATTCTTACCATTTGTAACAGCATGGATGGAACTGGGGAGCATTATGCTAAGCAACGTAAGTCAGTCAGAGAAAGATAAATATCACATGGTCTCACACATTAGTGGAATATAATGAACAACATAAACTGATGAGCAAAAAATAGAACCAGAGTCACTGATGCATCAAACAGACTGTCCAACCTATGAGGGAAGTGAAGGCAGGGGGTGAGAGTGTAAGACAGGGGTCCTCAAACTTTTTATTTTTTTATTTTAAATATATTTTATTGATTTTCTACAGAGAGGAAGAGAGAGGGATAGAGAGCTAGAAACATCAATGAGAGAGAAACATCGATCAGCTGCCTCCTGCACACTCCCCACCGGGGATGTGCCCGCAACCAAGGTACATGCCCTTGACCGGAATCGAACCCGGGACCCTTGAGTCCGCAGGCCGACGCTCTATCCACTGAGCCAAACCGGTTTCGGCAAACTTTTTAAACAGGGGGCCAGTTCACTGTCCCTCAGACCGTTGGAGGGCCGGACTATGGTTTAAAAAAAAAACTATGAACAAATTCCTATGCACACCGCTAAGTCAGCTGCTAAGCAGGACAGGCAGAGGCGGCAAAAACACCCGGCGGGCCGGATAAATGTCCTCGGCGGGCCGCATGTGGCCCGCGGGCCGTAGTTTGAGGACCCCTGGTGTAAGAGATCAACCAAAGGACTTGTATGCTTGCATATGAGCATAAGCAATGGACACAGACTGGCGGGAGGTCGGGGGGAGGGGAGGTTATGGGGGGTGGAGATGGCTGGGAGAGGTCAATGAGGGGAAAAAGGAGACTTATGTAATACTTTTAACAATAAAGAATTTAAAAAATAAAATAAAAGGCATTCTACAAAAAAGAACTGCAATGTATTCTTCATAAAAGACAAATATAGGCTGAGAATTGTTCTTGGTGAAAGATATTAAAAAAACAAAGCCAAATACAATGTGTGATTGATTGGATCTTGGATCCAGGGGTAAAATTATATCAAGAAATTATTGGGACCTGGCTGGCGGGCTCAGTGGCTAGAGCATCAGCCTGCTCTAAGGGTCGTGGGTTTGATTCCTAGTCAAGAGCATGTACCTGGGTTGCAGATTCGTTCCCTGGCCTTGTTTGGTGCACCTGCGGGAGGAAACCAATTGATGTGTCTCTTTCACATTGATGTTTCTCTCTCATTCTCTCTCTCTCTTGCTCTTTCTCTATCTCCTTTTCTCCCTCTCTCTCCCCCTCCCTCCTCCTCTCCCATCCACCCTTCACTCTCCCCGCAAAAAAAAAAAAAAAAAAAAAAAAAATTATTGGGTCCTGGCAGGTAGGGCTCAGTTGGTTGGAGCGTGATTCTATACATCAAAATGCTGTGGGTTCAATCCCCAGTCGGGCTGTATGTGGGAGGCAGCGATCGATGTTTCTCACGATGATGTTTTTCTCTCTCCCTCTCCCTTCCTCTCTCTAAAATAAATAAAGACATAACCTAGGATTAGGATTTTTTAAAAATTATTGGGACAGCTGGAAATTTCTGAATATTGACTATAAATATAAAATAGGTAATAAATGTCAAATTCCCTCAATTTTATAATTACAATATGGTTATGTAATAGTTTTTTCTTTGGACCTAGCCAGTTTGGCTCAGTGGATAGAGCGTCAGCCTGTGGACTGAAGGGTCCTGGGTTTAATTCTGATCAGGGGCACATGCCCGGGTTGCGGGCTCAATCCCCAGTGGGAGGCGTGCAGGAGGCAGCTGATCGATGACTCTCTCATCATTAATGTTTCTATATCTTTCTCCCTCTCCCTTCTTCTCTGAAATCAATAAAAAAAGTATTTTAAAAAAGTTTTTCTTTGGAAAAACATGCTGTAGAAGGTGAATGGTTATGATATACGCACATTATTCTAACGTTTTGCATACAATGTTTGTGTGACATAAATATACATAGAAAAAAATATGGCAAAGCATTAACCTATGAATCTACATAAAGGACATACGAGGGTTCATTGTTCTATACTTGTAACTTTCCTGCAGATGTGAAATTTTTCACAATAAAAAGTTAAAATGCAGGAGAAAAATGAGACATTCTGCCTATACACATCCCTTATAAAAATTCACTGGAAGGATTTTCAGAGTGTACTACCTGGGTTCTGTCAGTAAGAGGATGGTCACATGAATGTGATGAGTCTTTGGGCCGAGCCTCTGTGGCGTTAGAAGGTCCATCTCCAACTTCACCTTTCTGTATGCTTTCATCCGGCAAAAGACGTACATTTTCTTTATCACTGTCATCCTTTGACCTTAAGGCCTGTGTTGAAACTTTTGGCATCACTGCTGTTGATCGTGAGCGAACGGCCCTCCCTCTCTGAACAGTCTCCCATCCTTCAGCATCCTTCCGTTCTGTGCAATTAAAGGGAGAAAATAATAAATATTTCTGTAGATAATAAAATATTTAAAAAACCTATAAAATAAATTCCAATCTAATTCCCATTAAATATAAGTCATGTACAAATATGACACTATTATGCAAGGTGTCTTGTGTGTGTGTGTGTGTGTGTGTGTGTGTATACACACATACATATACACACGCATAGTCTCTAATTCCTGTAACTACACTGTGTGGTAGGGATTAACCCTTTGCACTCGCTTGCTTTTTTCTCGATTCCTTTATTCTACTCGGGATTTAATTTCTTAAATACCCAAGATTTTACAAAGCGCGGCAGTAGAATAAAAAACTGGAGTTTCTTTTCATACAAACTTATTTATTTGGATTTTTTTATATTTCAAATTATTGATACATTCAAAGAGTAATTTTAATCTCGATGCTAACCGTGTCGAGTCACACTCGACATCCGAGTGCAAAAGGTTAATCCTACCCCACGAACATTTTCTTTATTATCCCTAATTTACAAATAACAAAACTGAGACTTAGATTAAGAATGACTAAATGCCAGCCACATGGTCAGGAAGTATTAATAACCATTTATATAGAGCACAGGGTACACTATGTGCTAGAACTCTTCTAAGGGCTTTGAATATAATAACACTTTTAATCTTCACAACCGCCCTTTGAGTACTATCATCCCATTGTATCAGTAAGGACACTGAGACAGAGAGGTTCAGTAATTTGCCCAAGGTCATATACTCAGTAAGTTTTCCAAGACTTAGCAAGTCCAGGCCAATTGGTCCTGGTGTTCTCGTCCCAATGGCTAAGTGAAAGCTGCCTCCCCAACTTCCAGAATCCAGAGTGTGATTTAAGTTTTCTTCTTTTCTAATACATGTAATTGAGGCTAGAAATTTTCCTCAAACCATAGCTTTACCTTAATCCCACAAGATTTTAAATGTTCATTTTAACTCAATTTACATTTTCTAAATTTCATTTTGATTTCTTCTGACTTATGGAATATTCAGAAATATACTCTAAAATTCCAAAAACTTGAGAATTGTATGGTTATGTTTTTGACACCGGTTTCTAACTTAATTCCACTGTGTTCAAAAGAAACAGAGTAAGTTCAATCATCTGAAATTTTTGGGAACTTGTACAGCCATAACAAAGTAGCCTATCAAAATTAACCTTCTTTCCTCCAAGCACGCCTATAAAAGCTGGACAAAACATCTAAATGAACTGCTTAATGCCACTGGAAAGCAAGCAATGTAGGCGAGATTTGAGGAAGTGTGTTCCCTGAGAAAAGGGAAGGACAACAACGTGAGATCCACCTTC
This sequence comes from Cnephaeus nilssonii, assembly GCF_951640355.1. Lineage (NCBI taxonomy): Eukaryota > Metazoa > Chordata > Mammalia > Chiroptera > Vespertilionidae > Cnephaeus > Cnephaeus nilssonii. Next base: position 3,614,995 of record NC_137095.1, on the reverse strand, counting down.
ACCCCAAATTCTCCCTCAAGACACTTGGAATTCAGTGTGCGGGGCAGTGACCCCACAGAAACCCGCAGTCTTGTCCGGCTGAGACAGACACTGGAGCTCAGTGAGTCTAAAGCAGCTTGGACTGCAGAGGGGCTAACGGCAGGACAGCGAGCCAAAGCGTCTGCATTCAATCTTCCCTTCAGAAGTCTGACAACTGCTAAGCTCTGCATACACAGGCCAGGACGCCAAGACACCCAGAGAGCAACAGCTGGATGCTAATGAGCTGAGGGATCCTGTAGTGACTGCCGTGCTGAGGAAACAAATGTTGGAAAACAGGAATGGAGGGGCCTTGCAAACACCCCAGGTTTTCGGTCGATACCCGAAAAAGAATAAAGACAAAACGAAAACTACCCACTTTAATAACAACTCAGACCAAGCTTTGACAGAATGAAGGTGATCTGCTAGTACTCTTATCTTCTTGCCAAAAGAAAAGTATTTTTAGAAGGAACCTCTATAATTTTTAATATACTTTATTAAACATTTCATTAAATAGTATGTGGTTTGTTGTAAAACACGATCAAGTAACTGAAAACCCCACAAAAAATGTTTTTAAAAACCTACAAAGTAACAAATACACAGGTAGTTCAGATATTTTACTTTTTGGACACAGACTTTAAAAAATAACCATTATTAATATATTTAAGAAAATATGGATTCATCATATAGAACAGAGAAGACATATCAATAAAAAGTTTCCATAGTGAAGCATCAAAAGAAAAAAGAATGGGAAAGAATAAGCATTATTGGTTAGATATTTCAATTATGTCAAGTTCATTAATCAGGCTGTGTATATCTTTACTGATTTTTCTCCACTTGTATTATCAGTTGTTGGAACAATTATGTTAAAATCTTCCAGTATGAGTATATATTTTGAAATTTCCGCCCTCATTTGTCAGTTTTTACTTTATTTCTCTCCCTTTCCCCGTGGGTGGTATGCAGGAGGCAGCCAATCAATGTTTCTCTCATGGATGTTTCTATCTCTCTATTCCTCTCCCTTCCTCTCTCTAAAATCAATTAAAAAAAAATTTTTTTTTTTTTTTAAGAAAATAGCCCTAGCCAGTTTGTCTCAGTGGATAGAGTGTCAGCCCACGGGCTGAAGGGTCCCTGGTTCGGTTCTATTCAAGGTTACGTATCTTGGTTGCAGACTCGATCCCTGGCTCTGGTCAGGGTACGTGCGGAAGGCAACCAATCAATGTGTCTCTCTCACATCGATGTTTCTCTCTCTCTCTCTCTCTCTCTCTCTCTCTCTCTCTCCCCTCCTTTTCTCATTCCCTCCCTCCCGCCCTCCATCCCTTCTACTCTCTCTAAAAAGCAATGAAAACATATCCTTGGGTGAGGATTAACAAAAAAAGAAAGAAAAGAAAACAGATGTGTGAGCAAAAACAAACACAGAATACTACTTTAGTATAAAAAATATTCAAATACTAATAAAATGAAATAGTGGCATGCAACTTAAAAGCGTACACTGTGCAGAGAATGGAATGACTATTTTTTTCTTTAAGTCAAAAGAGTTATAAAGGACCCACATTATAAATGAATTGACAAAGGAATTGACAAACCTGCGACCAGAATGATTTCCATATGCTTTCATACATTTTTAAGATTATTTTATAGCTTTAAGTAGGGCAGATTAATATGATATAAATGATGCAAAAGATAACTACATAATGCTATTAGCTCCAAGTTCACATAAAACAAATATTTCCATCGATGTCCACTTGTCTGCCACATAAAAATGAATGGAAGCCACTTGCCGTTTTTGCAGGAAGTCTTCTGCCCTGCCATTGGTGGGCAAGACTGCGCAGGCGCTCCATCTGAAGAGGCAGCAGGCCCTGAGTGATGAGCCTTGACCTTGTCAGCCCAGCTGACACCTGCGGAAGCCACACAGGGAGCGGCCCCTGTGCCCGGGGAAGCCCTGGGAGAAAACGACGCTGCATCAGTCAATCAAGTAAATGCGGAAGTTAAACATTAAACACATCCTCAATGGGTTTAAATATCAAATAAGTTATATTTGGCCCTGGCTGGTCTGACTCAATGAATAGAGCATCGGCCTGCGGACCAAAGGGTCCTGGGTTCGACTCCAGTCAAGGGCACATGCCCAGGTTGTGGGCTTGATCCCCTGTAGGGGGCATGCAGGAGGCAGCCAATCAATGATTCTCATTGATGTTTCCAACTCCCTCTCCCTTCCTCTCTGAAATCAATAAAAATATATATTTATAAAAAATAATAATTATTATATTTGTGAATGTGTGTGTATCCACAATGGAGAGTAACATATTATCACAGCAATTTAAGGCAAAAATATTAATAAATTTGTCTTGGTCAAGCACCTCATTAATTTAATACAGTATAACATATATGGGATGATAATACAGAAGCTCTCCTCAGTTCAGTTTAAAAGAAAATTGCAGCTAAATTGGAAATCTTAAAAAATATGCATATGAACCTAAAACCTTTTATTTTCATTTAAAACTTAAAAAAAAATGAATATGCATTAATTTGCCAATCTATTGATATAGGCACTATTAAAAGAGGCTTTTTACTTGTGTACATTTCTTTCATGAAACACAAGCATGATGCATCATTGTCATTGACAATGTCCAACACTGGTTTCTTTATAATGGAGTAAAAAATTAGTGGCACCTATTAAAAAATCTAAGTGGGCAATCCTTCTCAACCTGTTTTTGTTTTCGTTTTTTGTTAATCCTTACCTGAGGATATTTTTTTCCCATTGCTTTTCAGAGAGAGAGTGGCAGGGAGGTAGAGAGGAAGGGAGGGAAGGAGAGAGAAACAGAAACATCGATGAGAGAGAGATACATCAACTGGTTGCCTCTGGCACGTGCTTCCTCCAGGGATGGGGAGTGAACCTGCAACCCAGGTACATGCCCTTGACCAGGAATCGAACCCTCAGTGCGCGTTCTGATGCTCTAACCACTAAGAAACACTGGCCAGGGCTCAACTTTAATACTATTTCCTCACTCTTTCATAGTTGTCCTATCTACACCTCATTTAACAGCAAAACTTTATTTTAATAGCTCACCTTTATCAAAACTTTCAAAAAATTTGTTTCAGTTTTCACTGAAACAGTATCTCTTTTTTGCACCATATTTCATAATTAATCTTTAAATCATGATTTAAAAGAATGAAGACAACTTGTGTAATTACGTTTGGTAACTAACCACATATGTATTCTGAGTAAGCCTTTAATTAAACAAGAAAAGTGAGTAGATAGATATACTAAAGTTAGCCTTTGAGCCACAATTCTTCAGCATGCTGAGAAAAACAATATGTTTTGATAACAACAATGTGATAATAAAGTGTCAATCCAATGATATGAGTAGACAGGGATCATTGTAAGAACTTTGCCATTCATTAAAGACTTCCAATGTTAAAATAAACATGCACTATACAACACTTTGAACCAATGATCAATGGAATACATTACAGGGGAACGTCCCTTAAAATGGGGCTTAAATATACAGATGTTTGGTTTCATCAGTTATCAAAAGGTTCCAAAGTCTATCAAGCTTCATCTAAAGCAATGCTCTCTGATCATCTCTTTTGAATGCACCATCACGAGAACCAACACAGGTGGTGTGGGATGCCAGGAGGAGAGGAGAGAAAGAGCAGAAAGAATATTTGCAGAAGTAAGGGACACAAACTTCCCAAATCTGATGAGAAACATTTATCTACTCATCCAAAGGCTCAATGAACTTGAAGTAGGTTAAACTCAGAGATCCACGTCTAGATGCATCCAAGTCAGACTACTGAAAGCAAAGACAAAGACAGGATCTACAAAGCAGCCAGAGAAAGTAGGGCATCTCCAGAAGGATCTCCAGTCCGGCCAATGTCAGACAATGGTTGTGCGTAGACCCGTGAACCAGGAGGTCATGGTTCGATTCCAGGTCAGGCCACATGCCCAGGTTGTGGGCTCGATCCCCAGTAGGGGCGTGCAGGAGGCAGTCAATCCATGATTCTCTCTCATCATTGATGTTTCTCTCTCTCTACATTTCCCTTCCTCTCTCTGAAATCAATAAAAAGCAAATAAATAAATTTCCAATGAGAGTAACACCTGATTTCTTATCAGAAACCATGGAAGCCAGAAGGCAGTGAGAGGACATATTCAAAGTGCTGGGGGAGGGGGGAGGAGGGGGGAGACTTTAAACCAAGAATTCTATGCACTGCAAAACTATCCTTCAAAAGCTAAAGGATAAATTAAGATATTCTCAGATAAACAAAACTTGAGAAAAACTGTCACTAGCAGACATGTTCAACAAGTCATGCTACAGGGAGTCCCTACAGGCTGAAATGAGAGAACACTACACAGTAACCTGAATCCACATGATGAAATAAAGAACACCAGTGAAAGTTACTACACAGTCCATGTAGATGTATTTTTTCTTCTGTAACTCTTTTCTTGTTCTGATTGAACAGACAACTGCATAAAACAATGGTCATAAAACTGTGTTGGTGAGACTATCATGTACAAAGATAAAATTTATATGACAATAACACAATGATAATATGTAGATCTATCTTTTTGAAAGAACTGTCAGTTCATGTTATGAGTCATTTAGCATGGAGAATGTTTATGGGTTTAGATTTTGAGAACCTAATTAGTTCTTTTTAAAAAAATAAATACTTATTGTTCAGATTATTACAATTGTTTCTCCTTCCCCCGCCCCCCATTGCTTCCCTCCACCCGGTTCCCACCCTACCCTCTGCCCTTACCTACCCCCTACTGTCCTCATCCATAGGTGTAAGATTTTTGTCCAGTCTCCTCCCATATCCCCCACATCCCTTTCCCCCTGAGAATTATCAATCCACTCCCATTCTATGTCCCTCATTCTATTATGTTCACCAGTCTATTCTGTTCCTCCGATTTTTAATTCACTTGACTTTTAGATTCAATTGTTGATATGTATTTGTTGTTCATAATTTTTATCTTTACTTTTTTCTTCTTCCTCTTCTTAAAGAATACCTTTCAGCATTTCATATAATACTGGTTTGGCAGTGAAAAACTCCTTTAGCTTTTTCTTATCTGTGAAGCTCTTTATCTGATCTTCAATTCTGAATGATAGCTTTGCTGGGTAGAGTAATCTTGTAGGTTCTTGCTATTCATCACTTTGAATATTTCTTGCCACTCCCATCTGGCCTGCATAGTTTCTGTTGAGAAATCAGCTGACAATCGTATGGGTGCTCCCTTGTAGGTAATTAACTGTTTTTCTCTTGCTGCTTGTAAGATTCTCTCTTTGTCTTTTGCCCTTGGCATTTTAATTATGATGTGTCTTGGTGTGTTCCTCTTTGGATTCCTTTTGTTTGGGGTTCTGTGTGCTTCCTGGTCTTGTAAGTCTATTTCTTTCACCAGGTGGGGGAAGTTTTCGGTCATTATTTCTTCAAATAGGTTTTCAGTGTCTTGCTCTCTCTCTTCTTCTGGCACCCCCATTATTGTGATGTTGGTACGCTTGAAGTTGTCCCAGAGGCTTCTTACACTATCTTCAACTTTTTGGATTCTTTTTTCTTTCCCGGTTGAGTGTTTTTTGCTTTTTTGTATTTCAAATCTTTGACTTAATTCTTGTGTTCCTCTAGTCTGCTGTTGGGTCTCTGTATAATAGTTTTAATTTCAGTTAGTATATGTTTAATTTCTAGTTGGTTCTTTTTCATATCCTCGAGGGTCTCGTTAAATTTATCAGCCTTTTCTAGGAAATTCTTGAAAAACCTTATAACCGTGGTATTGAACTCTATATATATATCCAGTTGTTTGTTTTCCTCCACTTCTTTCGTTTGTGATCTGTTTCCTTGTCTCTGCATTTTCGCTGCTTCCCTGAGTTGGTGGGGTGGCTTTGTGTGCTAGGTGTCCTATATGGTTCAATGGGTTGGCCTCCCAGTTACCTGAGGTGGACTCTTGGTGCATCCCTTTGTGGACTGTGTGTACAGCCTTGTTGTAGTTAAGTCTTGATTGTTGTTGTTGTCACTGGGAGGAACTGACCTCCAGGCCAATTGGCTGTCAGGACCTGCTGTGTCTATAATGGAAGAACTCCTGCGCTGGAGACACGCTTATGGAGCAGGACTTGTTTCAGTGGGGCTTTGGTGCTGAGTCTGCCTCTTGAATGTTGTCACTTATGGATGTGAGTAGTTGAAATCTGGTGTCGTCTCACACTGACCACTAGATACACTAGCTTCTGGATCTCCAATGGGGTGCAGGTCAGCTACTGTCTGAGGCCACCCAGCAGGAGCTACAGCGAGAACTACAGTTTTCTCCTTTTTGCTTGGGGTTTCGAGGTTTTGGAGGTGTCTGATCTGAGCTGCAGTTTGTTAGGTTAAGCGGTGATAGGGCAGGCCATTTATATACAAAAGCCGCTGCGTGGAGCTTGGGTGGGTTTGTAGATTGTGCGGGGCGGGGTCTCAGGGAGTCACTAGGCTAGGGCGTGTCAAACAGCGATGGCTGCCAGTCAGCCGTCTCTGCGTTTCCAAGTCCCCGCGTCCCACGCTCGAGCACATTAAACAATGATTGCTGGGCGCACCTCTGCCAGAAAGTCACCCTCACTTTCCGACCCGATGGCCGACAGTCCAGCTTCTCCCCGTAGGAGTTTGGGTCCCCAGCGTCTCCCCAGAAACTGGATTTCATAGTAATCAGGAGCTTGTCTCCCTTTGGGTTGAAAAAAAGCAGCGCACCCAGTCTCCCACTGCCATCCCAATTTGCGCGCCTCCGTAACTCAGCTTTTCAGCACTTGTGCACATCTCGATGCTCTTTTCTCTTTCCTTCTAGTTGTAGAACTTCCATTCAGCCAGCTTTCCCGTGGTTCTGGGTGATAGACGTTTTGTCTTTTAGTTGTAGTTTTGAAATTGTTGTGCGAGGCAGCAGTTTAGGTGTTTACCTATGCCGCCATCTTGCTTTCTCTCCCTAATTAGTTCTGAATGTTATATTTCCTAAAGTTAAACTGTACTGTCCTGGGTTTTGTTTTGTTTTTTAAATATATTTTATTGATTTTTTTACAGAGAGGAAGAGAGAGGGATAGAGAGTTAGAAACATCGATGAGAGAGAAACTTCCATCAGCTGCCTCCTGCACACCCCCAACCGGGGGTGTGCCTGCAACCAAGGTACATGCCCTTGACCGGAATCGAACCTGGGACCTTTCAGTCCGCAGGCCGACGCTCTATCCCCTGAGCCAAACCGGTTTTGGCTGTCCTGGGTTTTTAAAGAACATTTTATTCCAACAATTTTGAACAGATACACAACCATATACATGGGTATTTTTATAACAGAATATCTGTTTTATAATACTTGCAGTGTGTTAACCACAGAAAATAATTTACTGTAATGAAAGCCATAGTAGTTTTGTTTTTAGTTCATCTCACCCAAAATTTAAGCTTCTTCGCGCATTTGATGTTACACTTATTCTATCTGTGGATGGACTTGGAATCACATGCCGTCCCGGAGACATCTTCTTTACTTCCCACGCTAATGAAGTGGGTCTGCCAATTCAAGACACACAGATTAAATTAACAGAGAAAAGAAAGGAAAAACCTACTACTTTGTAGAAGTTACTAGTGGGTGAAAACATAATCAGGTCACAATTTCTCCCTGGAACACTGCTGACCATGAAGTGACTGTATTAGCAGGACGCAATCACAGGTGATGCAGTCAGGACTTCGCACCCATGTTAGCACAGCAAATACCCCTCCTGACATAAGAAAGGCCATGAGGTACAAAGACATGAGATATAGGAAACAGTTATGTTTTACAAGCCTCCACACACCCAGCTAAAAATGCGTTTTACCATGTGGTAGAATGGCTCTGGTTGGGTGGCTCAGTTAGTTGGAGTGTCATCCCATACACCAAAAGGTTATGGGTTAGATCTCTGTTCAGGGCGCATGTGGGAGGCCAGCAATCGATGTTTTCCTCTCAGATCAATGTTTCTCTCTCTCCTCCCGTCTCTCTCTCTCTCTCTCTAATAAAAACATATCTTCTGATGAGGATTTTAAAAAATGAAAAGAAAACTTGCTTCTTTATAAAAAAGTGGTACAATGGTACTGATTCAGGCTACTTCTGTCTTCTGTCCTGGAGAACTACTAGTAAGTGTGTGGTCCTGGGATCAAGACGGAAATGCAGTGGAGGGTAAATGAATACCCAGGGAAGCATGACGTCTCCTTTCTCTACCTGTTGGTCACCCATGTGAGTGGAAGCACAAACACTCTTTTGCTCTTTGCTGAGAAAGCTAACGCCTCCTTCCTCACAGGCCCACAACCAAGCAGCTGCACAATCTCCACTAAAAAGTTTTCCTCAAGCAAAGTGTTCTATACCTGATGCCTTCAGCACCTCCGTAACTCCCCAGAATCTCCGTGCCTCTTACTCTCCACTCAATCTAGTGATTTTGATTTTTTCTCGCAAAGTAATACGGATTGTTAGAAAACAAGAAATTCAGATAAAAGATGATCCAAATCAAGTCTAAAGCACCTAATTAACTGCCAAATCACTTTCACAAAGGCTGTAACAATGACACGTCCACCAGATGGTAAGTGCCCATTTCCCGGGAAGCTGCCAAGAGCCGATCTCTCCTTTTAACGCTTTCCTTGGCCTCGGAAAAGGCAGCACTGCCAGCCAAGTCCACGACACGTACTCTGGCACTTTACAAGAAATGTTTCCTGACTCCTGTGATAGAGTTTCAGTCTTGTGATGACTTCTTTTTCCTACAGGAATTTCAGTAAAGGTTGTTTAATGTTTTAAATATTGCTATTTGTGTTTGTTTTTCAAACTTTTGTTTATGATTATCATTACTACTTAGGCTGAACTTTGTAACAACCATTTTTTATTTTGGAATTTGCATGTTGGTACCTTTTGCCCATTTTTTCCCACGGGATTTGTAACATTTTCTAATTGTTTTGAAATCATTTACTACTACTACTATTACTATTATGGCAATAAATCCTTTGGGTTAGACGATGTACCTATTTCTCTTTTAATTTTTTATGTATAATAACATTTTTTCTTCCTAGTAAATCAAGCCTATCAGTATTTTCTTTTGTGGTTTCTTACTTTGTCTTACAGAGTCCTTACCCACAATAAGAATATGTAAATATTTATCTACTAGAGGCCTGGTGCACAAATTTGTGCACAGGTGGGGTCCAGCCAGTCTGCCCCAATCAGGCCGGGCTGGCCAGGGGGAAGGGCCATGGGCAGTTGGCAGGCCGGCCCCACCCCCGATTGGGCGGGGGGTGGGGGGGCGCGATCGGGGGCAGGGCTGGCCCAGGTAGGGGCCACGGGTGGTTGGCCGGCCAGTCCCGCCCCCTGCTCAAACTCCCAGTCGAACTCCAGGTTGAGGGGATAATTTGCATATTAGCCTTTTATTATATAGGACTAGAGGCCCAGTGCATGAAATTTGTGCATGGGTAGGGTCCCTAGTGGCTGCTGGCTGGGGCCTCCCTTCCTCGGCTACCGGCTGCCAGCCAAGGCCTTCCTACATTCCGCACCGCCCCCTGGTGGTCAGCGCATGTCATAGTGAGTGACAGAACTCCCAGTTGAACTCCCACGGGGACACTTTGCATATTAGCCTTTTATATATATAGATATTTTCTTCTCTAAATAAGTACAATTTCAGCTTTTATATTTAAGTCTCAAGTCTAGGTGAAATTAATTCTGATGCATGATTTGATAAATGTAAACTGAATCATGCCATCTACAGGGTATTGAAGGTGGCTCTCTATATCTGAGAGCTGCCTCGAGAGGCAAAGAGGAGAAATGATGTTAACTGGTTGCGGTAAGAAGAGATGCTCCAGGTGTGTGTTTGAACCATGAGATAGCTGTGAAGGTTGAACTTGGCCTCAGAATCTTTCTCAATATAACCCTCAACACAGCCACCACTGGTTGACTGGAGTTTGCAAGCAAGAAACAAAAATATAATTAGCTCTTCATATGCACTGGTGGTTACATTATAGAAACTCAATTAAGTTCAGTAAAAAAAGAAAAGAAAAAGAAAAGAAAGGTTTGTTGCATATAAACTGTACAAGGTCAAGGACATCCGAGGGGAGGGGGAACTAAAACCAGGGCTTGTGAAGATTAGACCTGGAAGAGACAGGCTTTGAAGCCAACACTTTCAAATTCTCCAAGACCACGTGGTTTCTGCCATCCCTCCTTCTCCCTGTGCATCCATTCCATTTTCCTGGAACCCGCTTCCCTACGCTTATCTTCACAAGGACAATGTAGCCACCAACCCCAAGTCAGCATTATAATCTCTTAACCTGATCCAACCCAGTGAAGAAACGCACCCCCTTACACACACCAGATCTCATCGCATGTTACTAGAAGTAAGGGCAAGATTGCATGGTACAAAGACAACTCAGCCCGACCCACCCAGGAACTGTGGGAAAAGCAGGCACACAAACACGCACACACACACTCAAAATTTTTACTGTGAAAAACAAAAATTTTAAAAGGATCAACACATCATGGTTTCCCTGAATTTGGTTTCCTGTGGAATCAAACCTTCTGGACCTGTCTCTTGAGGTCCCTTCTCTCTTGGTTCCCCCACAGAAGAGGCATGCTCTCCGGGTGGGCTCCACTCCCTGAGGCTGAGCCAGCGGTAAATCCCAGGAGGGAGGCGGCCTGGCCTATTTCTCTGGGTAACAGGCATCACTGTGGCTGCATGTGACTTGCCCAGACCAAAAGGGGTCAGGTTTCACTTAATAAAAACCTTTTATGGCTCAAAATAAAGTGTCCAGTTTTATCATGTCTACAGACCCTACATAATCTGGTTCCAGCCTACCTGCCTAGGCTCACCTTACGCTCCGCTTCCCCGTGCCCTCCTCACTCCAGCCCTGCTAACTCTCCATTCCCGACTCTCCCACCTCCTGGATGTCACGGACACCATCACCTCCAATGGATTTCTCTTCTCTCTGTCAAGGTTAAGTCCTACTTGACACTCTGTCTCACTGAACTAGGACCTCCTTGGGGAAGCCTTCCTGGACTCAACAAACCGCTGAGGGAGGGAGCCCTTTCTTACGCTCCCAGCCCACCCTGTGCTTCTTTTTGATGCCCCTTGCACACTGCTAAGTACTTGACATCCCTCTTTCCTGTGAACGCACCCACCACACATTTCTTGAGGGCAGGGACTGAGTGTTTTCTTCACCACTGCAGTCCCAGAGCCCGGCACAGAGCATTCCGATGTGTGTGCTGGCTCCAGATGAACATGTGTAAGGCGGCTTTGGTCTCTCTCTATTCCCCAATTAAAAATCATCCATTTTCCTTACTGTCTACTACATTAAGAAGAAATACCACCCCTTTCCCTACATTTCTTTCCCTTCAGAGATGCTCGGCACTTCCATGGCTGCCTTACCTCCGCCCCTCGTGTGAAAGGCCGACCCCTGTTAAAATTCATCATACCCTTTAGACACTTCTGCTGCCTCCATGGATCCTTTCCTAGTCTATCCCCAAAAAGAGGTATGACCCTGTCCTTTTCTGAATAGCTGGATTAGTTTTTTCATATTAATATGTTCTATTTTACCCTTCCCTTAGACTACAAACTCATGAGAGTAGTAAATGTATCATATTCCAGCAGCTAAAGTTCTGCACTGGATAAATGGGGCTTGCACCAGTAGGTACCAAATAAATATGTGTTACTCAACTTCATGGGAAATGCTGAGGTCAAGTTCATTGCCAATTTCAACGACTGCTTTAAAAAATGCTGGCAGCCACAATTATAAAGGCCAGAGTTCATTACCTGCTCTGAGCATCAGTCTTCTCTAGCTTTTCCTGTAGTTGAATCCAGTCAATCAATGCTTTGAAATCTCGCACATAATTATCCAGCATCATCAGCACCTCCTAATTGAAAAAACAAACAAACAAGCATTAAATTCCATTCTTACACTAAAAAGTTAAAAAAAAAAACACACTTCAGAGTGAAGGTCTTAAAAATTAATAATTTCGGAGAGATCCAAGATGGCGGCGTAGATAAACATCTGGGCTGCTGCAGTCCACAAAAATTTCCAAAACTACAACTAAAAGACAGAACGTCTATCACCCAGATCCATGGGAAAGCTGGCTGAGCGGAACCTCTACAACTAGACCGAAAGAGACGGGCGCAATCAGGGCACAAACGCTGAAAAACTGAGGTACAGGTGAGCGCACGGGTGATACGAGCTGGCGGCGGAGCCCAGCTGGAGGCGGGCGTTGCTTTCTTCAATCCGAAGAGACAAGCCCCCAATCTCTCTGAAATCCAGTTTCTGGGGAGAGACTGAGCTGTCTGCCATTGGGTCGGAGTGAGGGTGGCTTACTAGCAGAGCTGCGTGGAGGTAGAATTGTTGGCTGCGCCGGGGCACGAGATGCAGGGACGCGGTTGTGGGGACGCGGTTGGAGGCGGCTCACTGCCAGCCATCGCTGTTTGCCACGCCCTAGCCTAGTGACGCCCTGAGACTCCACCCCGCACAATCTACAAACACACCCAAGCTCCTAGCAGCGGCTTTTGCATATGAATGGCCTTCTCTATTGCAGTTTAAACTAGTAAACTTGCAACCAGGTACAGACAGCGCCAAAGCCTCCAAGCTCCAAGCAGGGAGGAGAGGACGGCAGTTCTCGCTGTAGCTCCTGCAGGGTGGCCTCAGACAGCAGCCGAACTGCACCCCATTGGAGACCCAGAAGCCAGTGTACCTAGGGGTCAGTGTGAGACACCAGATTTCAACTCCTCACATCCATAAGTGACACATTCGGGAGGCGGACTCAGTGAGCACCAAAGCCCCACTCAAACAAGCCCTGTACCACAAGCGTGTCTCCAGCGCAGCAGTGCTTCCATTATAGACACAGCAGGTCCTCACAGCCAATTGGCCTGGAGGTCAATTCCTCCCAGTGTACCAACAGCAATCAAGGCTTAACTACAACAAGACTTTCCACTCAGCCCACAAAGGGGTGTACCAAGAGCGACCACCTAGGGTGATTGGGGAAGCTGAGCTACCGGCCCCTATAGGTCACTGACCACACAAAGCCACTCCATCAACACAGGGAGGCAGCCAAAATGCAGAGACACCGAAGTATGTCACGAATAGAAGAGATGGAAGAAAGTAAACTAATGGACGACACAGTGTTCAGAACCACATTTATAAGGTTACTCAAGAATCTTCTAAAAACCGCTGATAAACTTGAAGAGACCTTCAAAGACCTTAATGAGAATACCAAAAAAATGGAAAAGGACCAGTCAGAAATTATGCATACACTGTCTGAAATAAAGAATATACAGACACTCAACTGTAGACCACCGTACCCGAAGAGTCAAACCAAAGATCTGGAATATGAGGAAGCAAAAAACACCCAACCAGAGAGGCAGAAAGAAAGAAGAATCCAAAAGTGTGAGGATAGCATAAGGAGCCTCTGGGATGGCTTTAAACGTACCAATATCCGAATTTTTGGGGTGCCAGAAGAGAGAGAGCAAGATACTGAAAACCTATTTGAAGAAATAATGACAGGAAACTTCCTCCACCTGGTGAAAGAAATAGACTTACAAGTTCAGGAAGCGCACAGAACCCCAAACAAGAGGAATCCAAAGAGGACCACACCAAGACACATCATAATTAAAATGCCAAGAGCAAAAGACAAAGAGAGAATCTTGAAAGCAGCAAGAGAAAAACAGTTAGTTACCTACAAGGGAGTACCCATACGATTGTCAGCTGACTTCTCAACAGAAACTATGCAGGCCAGACGGGAGTGGCAAGAAATATTCAAAGTGATGAACAACCAAGATTACTCTACCCAGCAAAGCTATCATTCAGAATTGAAGGTCAGACTAAGAGCTTCACAGACAAGAAAAAGCTAAAGGAGTTCATCACCACCAAACCAGGATTACATGAAATGCTGAAGGGTATTCTTTAAGAAGAGGAAGAAGAAAAAAAAGATAAAGGTAAAAATTATGAACAACAAAAAAACATCAAATACATACCTACCAACAAGTTAATCTAAAAATCAAGTGAATAAAAAATCTGAATAACAGAATGGACTGGTGAATGTAATAGAATCAGGAACATAGAAAGGGAGTGGACGGACAATTATCAGGGGGAAGGGGGTCTTAGGGGTGCAGGAAGAGATTGGACAAAAATCTTACACCTATGGATGAAGACAGTGGCGGGGGTAAGGGCATGGGGTGGGGTGGGGAATCAGGTGGAGGGGAGCTATGGGGGGGAGGGAAGAGGAACACCTATAATAATCTGAACAATAAAGATTTATTTAAAAAAGAAAAAGAAAAATAAATAAAAAGAAAGTCCTAAAAAAATTAATAATTTCTACATTATGCTCCTTATTGAGGAAGCTACAAAATCTACTGATCTAGATTTTTGGTTTTTGTTTTATTTTCACTATTACTGTGTGGCAAGAAATTAGTGAAGCTGAGAATCTAAAAACCAAGAGATGGTATTGATATTCCTCTCTAGAGGAATGGACCTCCAGAATGACCATTCTTTTTTTTATATAATTTTTATTGATTTCAGAGGAAGAGAAAGAAAGGGAGAGAGATAAAGAAACATCAGTGATGCCTGACCAGTGTGGCTCAGTGATTGAGCGGCACCCTCTGAACCAGGAGGTCACAGTTCGATTCCCGGTCAGGGCACATGCCCGGGTTGTGGGCTTGATCCTGAGGGTGGGGCGTGCAGGTGGCAGCCGATCCATGATTCTCTCTCATCATTGATATTTCTATCTCTCTCTCCCTCCCCTTTCCTCTCTGAAACCAATAAAAAATAAATATATTTTTTTAAAGAAAAGAAACATCAATGATGACAGAGAATTATCAGTGGGCTGCCTCCTGCATGCTCCCCACCAGGGATTGAGTCCATAACACAGGCATGTGCCCTGACTGGGAATCAAACCGTGACCTCCTGGTTCACCGTTTGATGCTCAACCGCTGAGCCACACCATCTGAGCCAGAATGCCATTCTTTTAACCCCCTTTATTGTGACGTTAATAAACAAAGTACACAAAACACAAACGTACAGATAAATCATTTCAAAGCCAAGACCCAAGCAACCAGGACAAAAGCATAACTATGGCAGTCTCCAAAAGTCCCCTGGTATCTCCTCTCTATCACAACTCCGTCTTTCCCAGGTAACCACCGCTTTAATCTGTAACAGTTCAATGTTACCTTATTTCAAAATCCATATGAATGAACTCATAGTGTATGTATTATTTTGTGGCTTCTTTTTTACATCTGTTTACTAGGTTCATCCATATTTCACAGTGTACCTGCAATTCATTTATTGCCGGTGTCCAAGGTCACTACTGAACAGTATTCTTTAAATGGATATTTATTTATGAAATCAACTGTTGAATTAACGATTCCACATTCTGGATATTATAAACTACATACTGTTATTTATGTGGATGTCCTCTACACCAGCGTATGCATTCCTGTTGGGGATAAGCCCAAGAGTGAAACTGCTGAGTCACAGGGGCGGTGTATGCTCCACTGTAGTACACAATACATACTGGTTTTCCAAGGAAGCTGCATCCCACCAGCAGTATACAAGAGTTCCCTTTTCGCCGAAACCGGTTTGGCTCAGTGGATAGAGCGTCGGCCTGCGGACTGGAGGGTCCCAGGTTCGATTCCGGTCAGGGGCATGCACCTTGGTTGTGGGCACATCCCCGGTGGGGTGTGCAGGAGGCAGCTGATCGATGTTTCTAACTATCTCTCTCCCTTCCTCTCTGTAAGAAATCAATAAAAAATATATATATATATATATTTTAAAAAGTTCCCTTTTCTCCATCCACATCCTTTCCAATACTTGTTATTTGTCTAACTGGTAGTAGCCATTTGAATAGGTGTGAGGTGGTATCTCATTGTAGTTTTTGTTTTTTAAACACATTTTTATTCATTTTAGAAAGAATGGGAGATAGAAACATCAACGAGAGAGAAACATGGATCAGCTGCCTCCTGCACACCCCTTACTAGGGATCGAGCCTGCAACCCAGGAAGACCGGGAATTGAACCAGTTACCTCTTGGTTCATGGGTTGACCACTGAGCAACAGTGGCCAGGCTCATTGTAATTTTGATTTTCATTTCCCTTATAGCTAGAATTTTTTCTTATATCTATTAGCAATCTGCATGTCTTCCTTGGAAAAGTATCTATTCAGGTCCTCTGCTCATTTTTTAAAATATGTTTTTATTTATCTTTAGAGTGAGAGAGATAGAAACATGGATGAGAGAGAAATATCATCGGACAGCTGCCTCCTGCACGCCCCCTACTGGGGATCGAGCCTGCAACTTGGGCATGTGCCCTAACCCAGAATCGAATCGGTAGCTCTTGGTTCATGGGTCGACGCTCAACCACTGAGCCACACGGGCCGGGCCCTCTGCTCATTTCTGAATCAATTTTTTTTCGTGTTAAGAAGCCAAGACATGGAAACAACCCAAGTGGCCTCAGTGGGTGAACGGCTGAAGAAGATGGAGTACATATCTACAAAGAATACTACTCGGCCACAAAGAAGATGAAATATCCCCCAATGAGGTAAGTCCCGTGGAAAAGGACACACAACATATGATTCCACTCATTTGTGGGATAGAAAACAAAAAGCAACAAAAGAACAAACAAAACCAACAAAACAACCAACACAAGAAATAGCAACAAGAAGAAGGAACCAAGATGGCGGCAAAGTTAAACAACTAAACTGCCGCCGCGCACAACAATTTCAAAACTACAACTAAAAGACAAAGCGTCTACCACCCAGAACCACGGGAAAGCTGGCTGAATGGTAGATTTACAACTAAGAAGGAAAAAGAAAGAACAAACGCGGAAAAGCTGAGGTACGGAGGCGCGTGAATCGGGCTGGTGGCGGGTGATGGGATGCAGGGCGTTTTTTCCAACCCGAAGGGAGATAAGCTCCCGATCACTCTGAAATCCAGTTTCTGGGGACGCGCAGGGGACCCAGACACCTACGGGGAGAAGCTGGACTCTCGGCCATCGTGTCGGAAAGTGAGAGTGACTTCTTGCAGAGGTGCGCCCAGCAATCAGTGTTTGCTACGCTGGAGCGTGGGACGCAGGGACTTGGAAACGGAAAAGGCAGAAAAGGCAGACTAGCAGCCATTGCTGTTTGCCACGCCCTAGCCTAGTGACGCCCTGAGACCCCGCCCCGCACATTCTACAAACCCGCCCAGGCTCCAAACAGCAGCCTTTGCATATAAACGGCCTGCCCTGAGGCAGCTTAAGCAAGTAAACTGCAGCTCCAGTCAGACTGCTCCAAAACCACTCAAGCAAAGTGGAGAAAACTGCAGTTTTTGCTGTAACTCCTGCTGAGTGGCCTCAGACAGTAGCTGACCTGCACCCCATTGGAGATCCAGAAATGAGGACATCTAGTGGTCGGTGTGAGACGACACCAGATTTCAACCACTCTCATAAGGGACACATTCAAGAGGCAGACTCAGTGAGCGCCAAAGCCCTACTGCAACAAGTCCCGGCCCATAAACATGTCTCCTGCACAGCAACTCTTCCTTTATAGACACAGCGGGTCCTCACAGCCAATTGGCCTGGAGGACAATTCCTCCCAGTGACACCAACAACAATCAAGACTTAACTACAACAAGGCTGTACACACAGTCCACAAAGGGGTGCACCAAGAGCGTCCACCTCAGGTAACTGGGAGGCTGACCCGTTGAACCAATAGGACACAATAGGACACAATGCTACCCTACCAACTCAGGGAAGCAGCAAAAATGAAAATGAGGAGGCAAGGAAACAGATCACAAACGAAAGAAATGGAGGAGAACAAACAACTGGACATAGAGTTCAAAACCACGGTTATAAGGTTTTTCAAGAATTTCATGGAAAAGGCCGATAAATTTAATGAGACCCTCGAGGATATGAAAAAGGTCCAACTAGAAATGAAACATACACTGGCTGAAATAAAAAATATAATACAGAGACCCAGCAGCAGACTAGAGGAACGTAAGAATCAAGTCAAAGATTTGGAATACAAAGAGGCAAAGGACACGCCTCCAGAAAAGCAAGAAGAGAAGAGAATTCAGAAAGTAGAAGATAGTGTAAGAAGCCTTTGGGACAACTTCAAGCGTACCAGCATCCAAATTTTTGGGGTGCCAGAAGAAGAGAGAGAGCAAGACGCTGAAAACCTATTTGAAGAAATAATGACCGAAAACTTCCCCCACCTGGTAAAAGAAATAGACTTACAAGTCCAGGAAGCGCACAGAACCCCAAACAAAAGGAATCCAAAGAGGACCACACCAAGACACATCATAATTAAAATGCCAAGGGCAAAAGACAAAGAGAGAATCTTACAAGCAGCAAGAGAAAAAGAGTTAGTTACCTACAAGGGAGCACCCATACGATTATCAGCTGATTTCTCAACAGAAACCATGCAGGCCAGATGCGAGTGGCAAGAAATATTCAAAGTGATGAATAGCAAGAACCTACAACCAAGACTACTCTACCCAGCAAAGTTATCATTCAGAATTGAAGGGTAGATAAAGAGCTTCACAGATAAGAAAAAGCTAAAAGAATTTATCACCACCAAACCAGTATTACATGAAATGCTAAAAGGTATTATTTAAAAGGAGGAAAAAGAAGAAAAAAGTAAAGATAAAAATTATGAACAACAAATACATACCTATCAACAAGTGAATCTAAAAGTCAAGTGAATTAAAAATCTGAAGAACAGAATAGACTGATGAACATAATAGAATCAGGGGCATAGAATGGGAGTGGATTGAAAATTCTCAGGGGAAGGGGGTGTCTGTGTGGGGGGGTACGGGAAGAGACTGGACAATATCATACACCTATGGATAAGGATAGCGGGGCGGGGGGGAGGTAAGGGCAGAGGGAAGGGTGGGAACTGGGAGGAGGGGAGATATGGGGGGGAAGGAGAAACAATTGTAATAATCTGAACAATAAAGATTTATTTAAAAAAAAGAAAGAAAGAAAAAAGAAATAGCAACAAAATGATGGTTACCAGGGGAAACGGGTTGGAAGAATGAAGACAGTAGGGGGGTCAAACACAAGGTGAAGGAAGGAGATGGATTCTGGTGCCCAGCACACCATAGAACGTTCAGGTGTTGTGTTATAAAGCTGCACACCATGAAATGCATATAATATGTTACCCCAATAAATTTAATTTTTTAAAATTATAATTTGTTCTATAAAAACATTACTTTTCCATAACTAAGTTTTAAACTGACTTTATAGTATCAGTGGTACTCAAAGACCTCAAAAGCACTTTTCAAATATAAATGCTTAAAAATTTTGGCTACACTTTGGAAATTAGGCCCAACACTAACAATAAACTACACCTAATTACTCACAAACAAAACACAGCACCAACCTCACTTTAGTCACTTTAAAAGACCATTCTGAACAAAGAAGTACTGTTTCTCTCCTTTCAAAGGTAATCCTTAGTGACAGATCACTGGTAATGGTCTTCTACAATCGGGAAAAGGGGAAATTTTTTATTTAGTTGGCTTCCTTTTCTCAATTGTACTAATATAATTAAAACTAGTTAACTGAATTCATTCAACTTAAATCACTCAGAGCAAAGATTAAATTCAGAGTAATTTATTCCATAAGTTTTCAGAATTTCACTTTTAAAAGGAGTGGAGGAGGAGGAGGAGGAGGAGAAGCAAAAACAATCCTCTACAGGACAGGAATAGCAGCAGCCATACCTCTGATACCAGCTGGCACAGAGAAAGTACATTTGGTGGCTTAAACAGCCTATTTTAGGGGATGTTTAGCTCCACGTTATCAGAAGTGATCAGAGTGGAACCCTGCAGCTGTAATCCGAGTCATGTTCTACGAACAAGGGAACACAACCAGACAAGCAGCTGGAGCGGCCTCCGTCAGCGATGCACATCTTTCCCCCCGCAGCCCTGAAGGCCGCTCTGTCCAGCGGGCTGAAAGCGAACAAAAGTGGCTCTCAAAGTAACGTTATAGGCATGCAGATAAGTACGTATAGATGTACAGCTAAAATTACCAATTACTTTACCAATTGGCTGCAACGGATTTGATTGGTTGGTAATTAATTCTCGTTACTGGCGCACAGTGCAGGACGCTTGGCGCCATCCCTTTGTCCTGCTGACACCGAATACCAGCGCACAGGCCCTGGGCCCAGGCACCAACACAGCCTCCAATTCAGCTACAGGAGTGAGCGGTGCGGAGCCCTGGGCGACGAAGGGGTGAAAACACGCATCCCAGGAGAAGTCAGTCATTAAAGAAAGAGCTTCACCAGAAGTGAAACCAGCTTTAAAGAGCGTGATTTTTAGGACCGGCTTTTTAAAAAGCTACTAATGGAATAGTGGTTCATGGAAATCTTCTGAAAGCAGCATAAACCACTGTCAATAATGTTAGTAACGTCATTCACAGTG
The DNA here is from genome assembly GCF_951640355.1 of Cnephaeus nilssonii. Lineage (NCBI taxonomy): Eukaryota > Metazoa > Chordata > Mammalia > Chiroptera > Vespertilionidae > Cnephaeus > Cnephaeus nilssonii. The sequence goes on along the minus strand of NC_137095.1, from coordinate 3,594,622 downwards.
GTCCTCACAAGCAGTGCAGCCCCCCTCAGACCTTTGTGAGGACAAGCTGAGAGGCGGCTCCCACCTGGCTCCTGCGCTCTCCCCCACCCACCCTTAGTCCACTTCCTAAGGGAGAAGGGGAAACGTTGTGCTGATGGTGAATCAGGATTTGTTGGAACGTCAGTACCTAACCGTCATGCAGAAATGGCTGATGGCGTAACAGGCACATCGTCAAACTGAAAAAGTGAGAAATTTCGCCTCTTGATTACAGAGGTGGGCTCTAGTCCACAATCCTGGCTGAAACTGAAAACATGCTTTTTACTAACATGTTATACTCATCATGAGAACCATATAATACAGGCATTATTAACTGCAAAAACACAAAAATCACAAACAACACGAAGCTTGTCAATACTTCTGCAAATCAGGGGTTGACTCCACCTGCAGAATGAGGGAAAACCCGGGTTATGGATCTCACAAAGGTACTAATCAAATGAGATAATGGATAAAAGAATTAAAAAAATAAAATAAAACCTCTAGGTAGTCTATACCCAGCACATGTTTTGACCAAATGCTATGTTGTGTATTTGTTATCCCCGCCTCTAAGTCCTGGATGGGGAGAATAGTAGAGTTGAGTATGAAAATCCTTTGAAGCTCCCACATTTTATTTCTCAGTATAAGCCGCTGAGCATCTTGGCACAGAACAAAGAATAGAGACCACACCGCTCTCTACTCTTTGTCAAAACCTCCATTGTTATAATCTGCAACTTGAACAAGTTTCTGTTACTGCTAAGCTCTCACCAAGCTTTGGGGAGACCATGGGCAGAGCCAGAAATGAAAGCCACACGGTCTATGGCCAAGCCTCTCCAACGCAGTATCAGGGAGAGGGCAGGAGTTTCCTCTGCTCAGCACAGGGACACACTTACAATCGGACAAACTCACTTCCATGAGGAAGTACACTCTTTACAAACAAATCTGAATTCTTCACTCACCCTTCTGTTATTTTTCATCATAAAAGCAAACCATCTGCTAACGTGACTCATCTCTAGGGCTGACCTAGAGACTCTGTAGGCCCACAGACTCATTTTACATAAGAAAATAGAACTCAGAATTAAGTCCAATAGTGTTATCTACCACAACATGCTGACTCATCAAACTCTGTGGATATGATTTTGCCCCCAAATGTTTTTTTAAATGGAAGAAATTTCATATGCTGATAGCGACAATATTAACGGTGACAATCAAACCACACATTTGGATGATTTCAATTACTGTTCATTCTAAACATCTGCTTCTGATGAATCACGATTTTAAGCTAATCTAAAACCTGTTTTGGTTGTTTCCAATTTCAGAGGGAAGGCAGCTGCGGTCTCAACACGTAACTTTCCTTTGACCCGACGTATATTTCAGAGGTCAGTAACCAATGCCAGGGTCTGCAACCCTGCTCACTGTAGAAACAGAAGAAGCTACCTTCGTAATATGTCTGCAAAGATTGATCACTCTGGATTTTCTCAAATTAATTTTATTCAGGATAAAGTAATATAGTATACAGTTTGTATTTACTAAAGAGCCAGGCTTTGTAGTGAATTTTTGGAGACAGCTCATGCTGTGTGTCTGTTTAATATCCTATTACAAACACAAGGTTATCTAAAAATAGGAACACGCCTCACCGATGACATGCCATTCCCACCCAGGATGGTTTATGGGTAGCCATCAATCTCACTTTTCCCTACCCAGAGTGAATTAGGAGAGTGATAAGTATCTCAACGAAAAGGGAGCAATGTCTAATTAAAGACATTAAACGTGAAACCAAAGAATGTGAAAAATCTCACTAGTGCCACCTACAGTATCAAGGGAGAATGAAGTAAGAGATTTTGAAAATATTTGGGGGGGGGGGAGGGGGAGAGGGGAGGGTGTCCATCCCTTTGATTTCTTGCCCAGGACTATAAATCAAGACAGCTTTCTACCAAATCTTGCACACACTATAAAAGCACATAATTAGGTAATGCAAAAAAACAACAGCCAAAAGTACCCTTGAAAAAACAAAACCAAGCCCTAACCGGTTTGGCTCAGTGGATAGAGCATCAGCCTGCAGACTAAAGGGTCCCGGGTTCGATTCCGGTCAAGGGCATGTACCTTGGTTGCGGGCACATCCCCAGTAGGAGGTGTGCAGGAGGCAGCTGATTGATGTTTCTCTCTCAATGATGTTTCTAACTCTCTCTCCCTCTCCCTTCCTCTCTGTAAAAATTCAATAAAATATAAAAAAAAAAAAACACAAAAAAACAAGAAACACCTGCGACATTCACAGAAGCAGCGAGTAGAACAGTGGTTGCAGGGGTGGGGGATAGGGAGAGGCTGGTAAAGGTACCAACTGTCAGTTGTAAGAGGAGCAAGTTCTGGGATCCACTGTTCAGCACTGGGACTGCAGGGCACGTGCTGAGGTAAACGAAAAGCCAGGTGCAGCAGAAACGGGAGAATCTGGCTTCAAATGGAGGGCAAAGCCTCACAGCAAACGTACCTTGCATTCCACCACGCTCTGATCGGACTCACAGGTCACATAGATTTCATCCACTGCCCGGCGAAGGTTGTCAAACAGAAAGGCCCAGTATCTAGCTCTCAGATCGATTTTGCGAGGGTGCCTTGTTTTAGTGGGACTTTTATCCAAGTGTTTATCTCCAGGTGTAGATGTTATTTTACAATCTACCGCCGTGTTCTGGTGAAGTAAAACAAAACAAGAAAAAAAGTTTTGAAAATCCTCCACGGATTGGATTATTACATAAAGCACATTTTTCAACATAAATACTTAAAAACATGACATCATTCTTCTCAGATTATATCACAGCACATTGAAATCACTTAAACAAAGCTTGTCATCTTAAACGGAAGCCACAGGTTTGTCAAGTTAATTCTCATTTCAGACATGTCTCATAGGAGGTATTAGGATGACCTCAACTGTGACGAGACCTTATTCAAAAAGGAGCACTGAAGAGGCTCCTGGTTTACTGGAACACGTGTGTGGCACATTTACATACACCGACAAATATAAAGAGCAAGGTCAACATTTTAAAATAGCTTGCATATATTCTTTTCATTGAAAAAACAGTAACATACACTACACAGTTCTATTCAGCTGCTTAATTTTATTGTAAACCTTTTTTCAACTTAAAGTAAAAATCCTATCTAATAAAGAGGAAGTATGCTAATTGACCGACACGTCCTCACAAATATGGTGGCGCCCACAGCCAATAAGGAGAGAATATGCTAATTGACTGTCACACCCTCAAAGATGGCAGCGCCCATAGCCACAAGATGGCAGCGCCCAGTCCCCTCAGCCCCGCTGGGGTGGCAGGCGTGCGGCACAGTTGGGCCCGCCCCCAGGTGGGTCCGGCCGCTCCGCGCACCTTCTTCAGGAGTCCTCCAGTCCCCTCAGTCCCCCAGCCGCCCAGGGCCAGCCCGAGGCACAGGCAAGCCTCAGATGGCGGCTGCCCGGCTGCCCAGGGCCGCCTGAGGCTCAGGTAACCAGGGAAGTCCGAGGCTTGCGCTGCCGGCAGTGGCAGCAACAGAGGTGTGATGGGGGCGTCGCCTTCCCCGATTGTCGGGTCACATCCCACCCCTGAGGGTTCCTGGACTGTGAGAAGGGGCAGGCCGGGCTGAGGGACACCCCCCGCCCAGTGCATGAATTTTCATGCACCGGGCCTCTAGTTAATATATAAATGCAAATCAACTGACTAGGAGAAAACATGATGGATTTCTATTACCAAGCAGGTGCAACTCCAACCTCCCAGCACCCGCAGCCCCCGCAGCCACAAGGAGCAGGACTCACACCACGGTGGCAGCACCTGCGGGCCTGACAACCCCAGAAGCAGCGCAGGTGCCCACTACCCGAGCTCCCCCGGCCACCACCGCAGCCCCATGCCATGGAGACACTGCCCAAGACCCACAGGACCCTAGACTCAGCGGGACCGCCATCTCAGTGGCAATACTGCAACAGCAGAGACCCAGGCAGCAGCAAGGTACCTGCGACCCCCAGACACACGAACAGCAACAAGGAGGGCGCCTGGGACGCCTCGGGCAGACGCCTTGGAAGGCAGACAGTGCTGGCTATCAATTCTAACAGCTCAGGTCAGAGAAACCAAAAACCTGTCCTATAGCACCACCTACTGGAGAACAAAAAAGGCCTCCAATTACCAGCCTGTTGAATTGCTAGGCAAAATAGCTTTACCTAAATTAAGAAAGTTGTTCACTACTTCGAATTCACCGGCTGAGGGAAAACCCATCAAGCACCAAGAATAATCACAGTAACACAGTATCACACACACACAAGACAAATCTCCAGAAACCAAACTTAAAGTCATGGAAGATTGTGATCAAAATGATAGAGAATTCTAATTGGCCAGGTGGCTCTGGTGGTTAGAGCCAGACAAGAATAATTTATCCAGCAAAGTTATGCTTCGGATATAAAGAAGAAATAAAGACTTTCTCCTACAAAAAAAAAACTGATGGAGTTCACCACCATAAGACTTGGCTTCTGCCCTAGCCGGTTTGGCTCAGTGGATAGAGTGTCGGCCTGTGGACTAACGGGTCCCAGGTTCGATTCTGGTCAAGGGCACCTACCTAAGTTGTAGGCTCTCGATCCCCAGTAGGAGGCATGCAAGAAGCAGCTAACCAATGATTCTCATCATGGATGTTTCTATCTCCCTCTCCCTCTCCCTCTCCCTTCCTCCCTGAAATAAAAATATATTTTAAAAAGACTTGGCTTTTAAGACATTGAAAGGAGCTCTTCGGCCAGAAAGGAAAGACAAAAGTACACAAAGTCTGACAAGGTGATAGGGATTCTCAGAATAGAGTGTTAAAAACCTAATTATTGCATAAAGGTTAAAGGGGGAAATCATTAAAAATAGCTATTGCTACTTCAATTTGGTAATGAACACATACCATAAAAATAATTTGCAACAACAAATACATAATAGTGGAGTAAGTAAAGGATGAAACCTGTATAGGCAAGTAAAAATAAGATGCTATCAGAAGAAAAAGGGCTACTTTATATAAACTTCTTGAGAGCCACAGGACAGAAATCTAGCCCAGCTGGATGACTCAGGGGCTGAGCATCCACCCATGACCAGGAGGTCACGGGTTCAATTTCCAGTCAGGGCAGCACATGCCTGCCTTGTGGGCGCAATCCCCGGTGAGGGCATGCAGGAGGCCGATTGACGTTTCTCTCTCATCGATGTTTCTATCTCTCCATCCCTCTCCCTTCCACTCTCTAAAGAAGGAAATCAAGGAAAATAGAAATCTAGATCAGAGATACAAACATAAAAAAGAGAAAATGAAGACAATCATCATAGAAAATCACCCAATTAAAACATCAGTCAGAAACACAAGAGAAAATAAACAATGGAGCTGTAGAGCAATCAGAAAACCCAAAATGGCAAGAGTACAACTTCATATATCAGTATCACCTTAAAGGTAAATGAACTGAAGTCACCAATCAAAAGGTACAGGGTAGCTGGATAGATTAAAAAACAAGACCCAACAACATACTGCCTTAAAGAGACTCATCTCAGTTCCAAAGACAAACGCAGGCTCTAAGGGAAGGTGTGGAAAACAGTGCTCCAAGCAAATGGCTCCAAAAGAAAGCCCATGTAGCCACACTTTTATCACACACAAGAATGGACATTATAGCCGAAGCCGGTGTGGCTCAGTGGATAGAGCGTCGGTCTGCGGACTGAAGGGTCCCAGGTTCAATTCCGGTCAAGGGCATGTACCTTGGTTGCGGGCACATCCCCAGTGGGGGTGTGCAGGAGGCAGCTGGTCAATGTTTCTCTCTCATCGATGTTTCTAGCTCTCTATCCCTCTCCCTTCCTCTCTGTAAAAAAATCAATAAAATTTATTTTTAAAAAAATGGACATTATAGATATGGGCATTATATAAAGGAGACAACCAGAAACAAAACGCAACATTAATATATATGCACCCAACTTAGAAGCAAGTAAATATATAAAATAATTATTAACAGACCTAAAGGTATATATTTACAATAATAGTAGGAGACTTGAGCACCTCACTTAGACAGAAAGGCAAGAAAGAAATATTGGCCTTAAATGACATGAGTCCAGATGTCCTTAAATAGATATATACAAAATATTCTATCCAGAAGTGACAGAATACACATACTTCTCAAGTGCACATGGATAGACCATATGTTGGAACACAAAGTAAGTCTCCATAAATTCAAGATTGAAATAATATCAAACATCTTTTCTGATCACAACAGTATGAAACTAGAAAGTAGCTACAAGAAGAAAAATGGAAAATCACAAATATGGGGAAATTAAACAACATGATCTGAACAACAAATGGGTCAATGAAGACATCAAAGGAGAAATCAAGAAATACATGGGGACAAATGACAATAAAAATATGGCAACCAACATCCATGGCAGGGGTAGGGAATCTCTTCTCTGCCAAGGGCCATCTGGATATTTATAACATCAGTCAAAGGCCACACAAAATTATCAACCTAAAAATTACCCTGCTATATTTGGTCAAACATTTAATCAACTCACCCCTAATGCCTTGGCAGGGATAGACTGAATCATGAAGAAATAGAAAATCTGAATAGACCAATCACTAATAAGAAAATTGAAACAGTAATCAATAACCTCCCCCAAACCAAAAGTTCAGGACCAGACGGCTTCACTGGTAAATTCTACCATCCATTCAGATTTAATACCTCAATTTCCTCATTTGTAAATGAAGATAATAATAATGCCTATGTCAAAGGATTATTATGATAAGCAAATAAATTAATATTTGTAAAGTATTCACTACAACCTATGCACATAGTACTGTATAAATTTAGTTTTTTAGCTCTGGCTGGCATTTATCAGTGGTTAGGATGTTGGCATGTGCACCGGAGGGTCTCGGGTTGGATTTCTGGACAAGGGCACATACCTGGGTTGCAGGTCCGATTCCCACCCCGGATCGGTTGGGATGAGTGTGGAAGGCAACCAATTGATGTATCACGTCGATGTTTCTCTCTCTCCCCCTCCTCCTTGCCTTTCACCCTCTCTAAAAAAATTAATGGAAAATAAATTGTATTTTATAACTAAAATAAAAAGTAAGTAAAGAGTTGCATATGCTTTACCTGTTTAGTAGTTTTATGAGTCCCCTGAATTGTCCTCTTTGGTTTTCCACCAGTTTGAAATTTAGATTTTCCTTTAAGGCAAGAATAAATAGATAAATATACAGATCAACAAACAGACAATATAAAATTGAACTACACAAATCATTCAGGCATATTAACACATAATCTCCTTCTATTCATAGTCAATCTGAACTACAGATGTAACAAAAAACAAATTTCCAAGATCCCAGAGACTGTTTTCATGGAACAGCTTCCTCAGAACAGGAGTAAATCAACTCCTTAAAGAAGTCAGATTTTCTGACAATTTAAAAATAAGGTCAAATAAAAAACTGCAAAAAAAATTATTTGTTTCATGAGTGAAAAAAATGAATAAAAATAAATTTTAAAAAGATCAAGTTAGTGGTACCTCTCAACTTATATATACAGGTCTGAAAAATACTTATTTGAATTCAAATTGTATTTCAACAATAAAATTAGGAATACATTTTTTACAACATAAAACTCAGTATTTTCTGTTTTGATTAACTTACCTGATGTATGACATACAGTTTCATTTTGAAACAGGAGGTTTTTTTAGTTCTTTGTATTTTTGCAGTCAGACATATCTCTCTCACTTGTTCTTTTTTAAAAAATATATTTTATTGACTTTTTAGAGAGAGATGAGAAACATTGATCAGCGGCCTCATGCACACCCACCACTGGGGATGTGCCCGCAACCAAGTTCCATGCCCTTGACCAGAATCGAACCCGGGACCCTTCAGTCCGCAGGCCAACGCTCTATCCACTGAGCACTAGGGCTCTTTTTTTCTTATATTTTATTGATTTTTTACAGAGAGGAAGGGAGAGGGACAGAGAGCTAGAAACATCGATGAGAGAGAGACATCGACCAGCTGCCTCCTGCACACCCCCTACCGGGGATGTGCCCGCAACCAATGTACATGCCCTTGACCGGAATCGAACCTGGGACCCTTCAGTCCGCAGGCCGACGCTCTATCCACTGAGCCACACCGGTTTCGGCTCTTTTTTTCTTTTTTATGAAAGACACCACCTACTGCCCTGACCAGAGCGCTGGCCCGTGCACCGAAGGGTTGCAGGTTCATTCCTGGTCAAGGGCACATACCTGGGTTGCAGGTTTGACCCCTAGCCCTGGTCGAGATGCATGGCGGGGCAAACAATCAGTATGTCTCTCTCCCATGGCTGTTTCTCTCTCTCTGTCTCTTTCTCCTCCTCCCTTCCACTCTCTCTAAAAAAAAATAAAACATTGAAAAAAAGAACCTTGGGTGAGGATTAACAACGCCAACAAAAGAATAATAATAACACTTTCCTGAAACCATTTGCCTATTAGATAAAAAGGCAATGAAAAACTACTTATTTACTTTATACTAATTTGCCTGAGAGTCCTAATTATAAGCAGTTTTTAGTCTATCTACTGTTTAGGAATAAATATAGCCTTCTAATTTACAACAAAATGAAACTTATTTTTAATATATATCATCACTGCCCTGAGCAGTGGTTAGTGTCAGAGCACAGACCTAAGGGTCTCGGGTTCAATCTCTGGTCAAAGGCATGTACCTGGGTTGCAGGTCAGATCCCCAGCCCCAGCTGGGACACGTGCGGGAGGCAGCCAATCTGTGTGTCCCTCTCACGCTGATGTTTCTCTCTCTCTCTCTTTCTCTCTCTTCCTCCCTCCCTCTCCACCTCTCCCCCTCTCTCCCTCCCTTCCACTCTCTCTAAAAATCAATGGGAAAAATATCCTTGGGTGAAGATTAACAACAATAAAAAACATACATACCATCATCATCTTTGCTTTCTAGTGGAACACTCCAAGCGATTAGATTTCTTGCTGTACGACCCTCCTCTGCAACTATCCTCCTCACTTTGTCGTGGCTATTGGAGCGCTGGAAGGAAGCCTACGTACAGAAAAGAGAATATTTACTGAATTATTAGTCAAGATATAAAATATATCTGGCAGATAAATGCATTATGTCTTATGTTTCTCAGAAAGAAAACACACTCTATTCATTTTTCATAATCCTATTCTTAAAGAAACATAACTAGTAACTTAAGTAGAATAGTTTTAAACATTTTAATCTAAGTAAGCATCAGGGCTGGAAATGCAATAAATGAGTCTGAGATACTTCATAACATTGTGCAGATTTCTAGCTCAAGCAGTGTTTTAACCTGGCTTCCTTTCCTCAAGCAGACTTAAAACGTGTTATCTTCATCCGGCGTCACAACGTGCCACCTGGTGCCACGTGGAGACCTTTACAAAGGTTTGTTCAGATGTTAGATGTTTCAGAAAAAGCAAACACCGGTTTCAAGTGAAAGTTTTTATATTCAACTCTTACGATATATAAATCTAACAAAGCAAGTGTTCATAATGTTCACCAAAGTGTCTACAGATTTCTGAAACTTGCTCCTAGACTGGGGAAAAATTATTTTCACTGATCTCTAAATAACTTCTACTTGTAGCAACTTCACTCATACTCTGGAACTGGTATCAAGCATTGCTTATTAAATTGTCTGTACCTACATAAAAGTATCTCCCTTACACAGGAATTAACCCTTTGCACTCACTTGCTTTTTTCTTGATTCCTTTATTCTACTCGGGATTTATTTTTTTAAATACCCCAGATTTCACAAAGCGCGGCAGTAGAATAAAAAACTGGAGTTTCTTTTCATACAAACTTATTTATTTAATGTAAGAAAAGCCCAAATAAAGAGGAGGGATGGAGGGAAGGGATGGGCTACTGATGCTAACCGTGTTGAGTCACACTCGACATCCGAGTGCAAAAGGTTAAGAGAACTGGGACTCCAGGAGGCCACACAATGAGGGAATGAGAAGGAAGGAGGTAAAGCACAGGCGAGGTGCTGGGGAACCAGAGTAAAAACATCTAATTCTGTTCAATAACAGCCACCCCAGACCTCCCAAAGGAGGTTTCCAGGAAGACCGGGCTCCCCTGTGAACTTCATTCCCTCCTCTCCCTGGTGTGAGTGGCATTGTTGAAGAAGATGCTTAGAATGGCCTGAGAATGGAGTTAGAAAAGGAAGTGAGGGAAGGGGACCGGTCGTCCAGGCTCTCTGGGAGTTTCACCTCACGGACCCCCAAGCCCAGATCCAGAGAGCGCCCGGCCCCACCTGCCAGCCTCAGGGGGAGGTGGCTTCTCAGAGAGCTGGCCGGGTCCTGCGTAGAAAAGCAGGTCAAGCTGTTGGCATGGACTGATTTGTGTCTTTTTAAAATTAAGACAAAAAGGAAGCTGGCTTCCACTTGCTTGTCTGCCCTAGGTCCCACAAATGGTAGCAGTGGGGCTCTCAGGTTGAATACGACATTCACAGTTGTTCACGTTATTACTGTGCTTCACAACAAAATGTTCCCTAGAGAAACTTGTATGTAACGAATGTGACATCAAAACAGATAATAAATAAAAAATAGGTTGGCCCATCTGGTGTGGGGTGTGGCTCAGTGGTTTGAGCCTCAACCCAGGAACCAGGAGGTCACCGTTCGATTCCCGGTCAGGGCACATGCCTAGGTGGAGGGCTTGATCCCCAAAATGGGACATGCAGGAGGCAGTCAATCAATGATTCTCTCTCATCATTGATGTTTCTATCCTTTCCCCTTCCTCTCACTGAAATCAATAAAAAACATTTTTTTAAAAAAAATGGGTGGGAAAAAGGAAAGAAGGAGGCCAAAAAAAAAAAAAATTAAAGTTAGTGTTTCAGGTAGTTTGATCACTTACCATCATTCTTTAATTCCCTTCTATGCCGAGAAGCTCATTTATCAAATAAACACATGGGGTATGACTCCTAGAATTAAAAAACAATTAATTATACACACACACACATACTAGTAGTCATAACATTGTCAGGAAATCATATTTATTCATAAAAAAGACAAAATTCTCATCCCAAGTTTCTAATTAATTTAACAACAAAAAATTGCTCCTTTATACTGTGTTTCAATATAGCATGTTGTAAATACTCCATGTTCTCCAAAAAATACAATACAATGGGACAGTGTTAATTGTAGGAGTAGCCCACCAGAGCCCAACCCAGAGGCTTCGGTTTTTTTTACTACCATCTATAAACATTCACACAAGCACTCTGTATCCTGACTCAGTTTACACACGTTTAACTAAAACAAGTTCCATGAAGTCATCTTTATCCCTGTTATGTGAGATGCACTCTGATATTTCCTTCTCTATTCTATTTTTTTTAATTATTGCTTTCACTTAATTGGTTTATGACCCACTAATAAATCCCAACCCGGTAGATGGAGCACTGTGAACTCCTCTTAGAGGCACTCTCCCTCCAGGGCGCATGCTTGTGCCTTCTCCATCCCTTTCCCCTTTCCTCTCCCTCCCATACACTCAAAAAATAAAATAAAGTAAAACAAAATAAATTAAAATCTTCTGAGAAACTTTCAAAAAGTGAGATTTTATCCTAATATGTTAATTACCAATTATATAAGACTCTCCATAGAACAGACCTCACTTTACAGGAAACCTAGTTAATGTGGCCAGACCTTTATTCAAAGAAATCCAAAGCAGAGGAGCCAGACAGAACACAAAGGGACAGGGAAAGTGCTAGAAAGAACGCCTAACCCTGTAAGAAGAGCTAAAGAGCAAAGAAAAGCAAGCGGCAATTGGAACCAAAACTTTGGGAATGAGAGCCGAGACCGTTTATCCTCTGTCACGTGAATCTGCTCCCTTTAAATGCAGCACCTCCAATGGAAACATATGTCTGAACAAACAGTTTATATACAAGCACTCAGAGCAGCATTATTCATAACAGCCCCAACGCGGAAATCAGCCAAGTGTCCACAATGGATGGATTTTTAAAAAGTAGTAAATCCAAAAAATAAAAAAATAAAAAATAAATAAAAAAGTAGTATATCCATCAATGGAATATTAGTCAGCCATGAAAAGGAAGGACGTGTTTATACACGCTGCAACGTGGGTGAACCTTGAAAACATCAGCTAAGTGAAAGAAGCCAGTCACGGAGACCACGTGTTACATTTACATGGAATGTCCACATGGGCAGTCCACAGTCAGAAAACGCATCTCTGGTTGTCTAGGGTTTCTCCTGAGGATGATGAGCGTGTTGTAAAGTCATCATGGTGATGGTTGCACACGTCTGAATCTACTTAAAACAACATGTGTAGAGGGGTGTGCTGAATGACATCTAGCTCAGGAGAGCTGTTGTGTTTTTTAAGGGCAGTGCCTCTGCTCACAACTCCCCAGGGCCTGTCCGTCTGACTCAGAGTAAAAGCCAAAGCCCTCACAGTAACTCGCACACCCTAAACTTCCTAGCTCCCCAGGCCTCTCGCACCGCCTACTCCTGTCCTCCCTGATGTTCATTCCACTCCAGCCACGTTGGCCTCTTCACGTTCCCCAACATACCAGACACACTCCTGCCTCAGGGCAACCCCATCTGGAACATTCCATCGTTGGCCTTTCCAAGCACTATTTTAAAAACTGTGCTGTGGAGCGAATGCGAGTGAACGACCACTGGAGTCCAGACCAAATTAAAATTTAGGGAGCCTTTAATAACCGGCTGGCTGACTGCTCTCTCTCTCTCCACGCAGCGAGCCCCGAGAGCAGCCCTGATCCTTTGTGAACGAGCATTTTTAAACCCATTCACTACATCCTGTTTTTGCAGAGCAAACAATTTAAAACAAAGTAGTTTTTCTTAGGCAATGTCAGCATGTCATTTACAGGGTCCTTGCGCCTGGTGGAGTAACTGCATCCCGTTATCAGGAAAGTTGACAGTGATCTATCTTGTAAGGCTTACTGGTCTCCTGTTCTCAAGAAAACTGACAATAATTTATCCTGTAAGGCTATTTTGTTAGTTGCAGCTGGGATTTATGGCTAAGTCGACTAGGAGGAAGCATGCTCAAAAATTCCCACTCTCGTCGAAACCGGTTTGGCTCAGTGGATAGAGCATCAGCCTGTGGACTGAAGAGTCCCAGGTTCGATTCCGGTCAAGGGCATGTACCTTGGTTGCGGGCACATCCCCTGTGGGGGGTGTGCAGGAGGCAGCTGATCTATGTTTCTCTCTCATTGATGTTTCTAGCTCTCTGTCCCTCTCCCTTCCTCTCTGTAAAAAAATCAATAAAATATATTTTTAAAAAAATTCCCACTCTCTAACAACTGATCCCCACCACTTGCCGGTCTTATTCCACTTCTCTAGAGCACGCATCACCTTCCATTATTAGTCGATGGAGTGTCCCATCTTTCCCAACAAGAATGCAAGCTCTATGATGGCTCTTGGGTTTCATTACTGCTACAGCCTCATATCACAGAACAGACCGTGGCACGGAGTAGGCACTAATTAAACATGTACTAATGAATGAAACCCAAGCTAAACAATCTTTGCTCGCCATGCTCCTTTCCTCTCACATTCTACATATCCAAAGCCTGCCAATTCTTCAAGGCCAGTTCACAAGTGGTCTTCATAAACCCTACTCTGGCATCCCCAGCTGAGAGAGACCTTCATCTGAATTCCCAGACTTTATCCAAATTCCTTCCATCTAAAAAGCGGGGAGGAGGCATGATACAGTGGAAAGACTTTATGGAGGCACCGAGTGCACCAAATCACAGTGACTTTGAGAAGCTTTTTAACCTCTTTGAGTTTCAGTATTCTCATCTCTAAAAATGAAGGCCAGGTACTTCCCCAACAAACAAAAACATATTTTCGCCGAAACCGGTTTGGCTCAGTGGATAGAGCGTCTCGGCCTGCGGACTGAAGGGTCCCGGGTTCGATTCTGGGCAAGGGCATGTACCTTGGTTGCGGGCACATCCCCAGTAGGGGGTGTGCAGGAGGCAGCTGATCAATGTTTCTCTCTCATCGATGTTTCTAGCTCTCTATCCCTCTCCCTTCCTCTCTGTAAAAAAAAATCAATAAAATATATTTAAAAAAAAAAGAACTAGTTATCAAACTAAAAACAAATATTTTAAAAAAAACACCATATACACTGAAATAAGTATGAACAGTGAGAGAGTGCATACTGATGTGGGATTGAATGCCAATTTAGCCCATTCTTATAGTTACTAGTTATATAGCCTTGGGCAAGTCATTTAATCTCCGGGAAACGAAGTTCTCGCTTCTGTTAAGACAAGAACATCTGCTTTGCTTAAATGGCAGCATGCTAGAGATCACCAAGTTAACACAGCATCTGACATGGGACAGGCACCCGGATAATTTCCATATAATACATAAAACCTGCACGTGTAGGTGCTCAGTAAGTAAGCGTTACCCTCTTTCCCCCTTTTTCCTGCAAGAGTTTTCTTCCCCGGTGCATTTTGGGAGAAGGAAAGGATCAGTATCTGAATGATCTTCTCTGTCACCTGCTTAAGAGTGCCTGACACATGGCAGGCCCTCCACAAAGATCTGGAAGGAAAGGAAGAAAGTTGAATGGCTGGATGATTAAGAGGGTTAATAAATAGGCAAAACTGAGCATTTTTAGGGCAGCGGAAGTACTCTCAGTGGTGTTATAATAGTGAAGGCCTAGGACAAACATTTTTAAAGTCGATGTTGAAAACGCTCTATCTTTTGGGCCACAGTCACCAAAGTTAGTGTAAATGCGTTTGCAGAGTTAACACTGAGGATGCTTCCATGCATCACCCAGCAGGGGAACGGACCTACACCAGGAAGTGGTTAAGGGTGGAAAACAGAAAATCGCAGCTCCAGGGGGTGGGAAGGAAGGAGGGGACGAGGCCCTTGTGGAGGGCTCGCTGAGGACAGTGCTGTCTGCTCCCAGACTCCTCGGTCACTCACCACCAACAAATGTCCGAGACGGAAAATAGGTTCCCTTTTACAGACGAAGAGGTCAGGCCCCGGAAAAGTCACCGATCTGCGGAAGGCAGGTGCCGGCGCTGGGATTCAAACCCCATCCGCCTGCTCCGGTCCGTCATCCCATCATCCCACTTCCTCCCGCAAAGACAGCGGGTCAGACCATTGAAAACGGGCTGTGACCCAGTGAAACACCAGTTCCCGATCGGGTGTTTACTGTTCAGACCATCCCCACAGGTGGCATCAATGAGCACCCCGCGCATCGCTAAGGAAAGTCCTAATTAACAGGAACAAAACCAGAGCCCGAGCCCAAACCGGAACAGAAACCAGAGGGCGATCACGGTCCCACTGCCAACGTGAGGTCTGAGAGCTGCACCCAGACCTGCCCCGTGCCCGCAGGGGACGGGAGAACCTCTCTGAGCCTCAGTTTCCCCGTTCTAACCCGAGCGTAATGCCCAGCCCGTCCTCCCCCCGCGGGCTGTGAAGGAGGTGACATGGCGCTGCTGGAATCACTGCTGTGAACGTGCAAAGAGGAGGCCCTGCTGGGCCGGAGGACGGCTCCCCGGCAGCTATTTCACGGACAATAACCGGGCACGAACCATGGGAGGCGGCCCACCGGCGGAGGCCGGGGCAGCAGGTGCGGCCCGGCCCGGCGTCCCCGCTTCCCCGGACCCCGCACCCCGCACCCCGGGTGCAGACGGCGGCGCGGCCGGGAAGGGGCGCTGACAGGTGCGCAGCCCTGGGGTCTCCGCGCCCCTCGGCTCGCCCCCGCCCCGCCTCCCCGCGGAGCGCAGGGAAAGCGCAGATCTCCCGCCGGCCGGGAGCAGGCGGCGGCCCTCCCCTGTCAGCCCAGGGCCGCGGGGGGGCGGCTTCAGAAACCCGGGGGGCGGAGGACGCCCCGGGAGCGAGCCCCTCAGCCCTCCCGTCCCGCCCACCTCGCCCGCGGGCCCCTCAGGGGACCCCTGGCCCTCCCCGGCCGGCGGCTCCCCTCCCCCAGCCGCGCTCCCGGCCTCCCCGCCCGCAGCCCGGGGGAGGGGAGGGGGGAAAGGCGTACCCCGCCGCCACGGCGTCCCCGTGGGCCCCGCGAGGCGCTCCGCCGGCGGCGTCCCCGCCCAGGCCCGCCGGTCTGAGAGGCGGGCGCCCCTCGCGGACACTCACCGCGGCCGCCCAGCGCGGGAGGAGCCGAGCGTCCCGCCGAGGAAAGGGCGGGGCCGCGTCACGTGATCTGCTGGGGCCGCCGGCGCGCGTGCGCAGTCCGCTCGCCTGGGGGGGCGGCGGTGAAGGCGGAGGGGGCGGGGGGCAGGGGGAGACAGCCCCAGCCGCGGAGAGGGGCTCCCTGTGCTTTCGGGGCTGCGCTCCACGGCCGCCTCTGGTCACACAGCCCGCGCCCTGGTGATGGGTCCCTTCCCGCTGCCCGTCCATCCCCGCAGCCAGCCCCGCGCTTCAGAATGGACGCGGGAGTCCTCCAGGGAGTCCTGGTCGGCCCTGCGTTGGAACCAAGCTTGCGTGGCTGAGTAGACACCCGGCAGAACCCAGTTTAAGACCTTCACTGAGCCGAAACCGGTGTGGCTCAGCGGATAGAGCATCGGCCTGCCCACTGAAGAGTCCCGGGTTCGATTCCGGTCAGGGGCACGTACCTTGGTTGCGGGCACATCCCCAGTAGGAGGTGTGCAGGAGGCAGCTGATTGATGTTTCTCTCTCATGGATGTTTCTAACTCTCTGTCCCTCTCCCTTCCTCTCTGTAAAAAAAAAAATCAATAAAATCTATTTTAAAAAAGAGAGAGAGAGAGAGAGAGAGAACTTCACTGAAATCACCCGGCAGAACCCAGGTCAAAGGACTTCTACGCACTGAAATAAAGCAGGACCCAGACACGTGCAGACCGTTATTCTGTCCGCCCAGCTGGGCCTCAGACTCTCCGCCCACAACAGGTGGGAGTCCTGGAATCTGATGGAGCCCACCTCTCAGACGGTCAGCCCGGGAAGCCTGCCAAACGAAGGTCCTGTCGCCGTCTCTGTGCCAACAGGAGCCCCCATTGCAGGGCGAGGTGGCTTTACGGGCGGAGAGACTGGGACCTGCGGAGAAGAGGGCCCGCCCCATCCCCGATCAGTCCATTTCTACAAAAGGGGGTCTTGATGGGTCAGAAGGGAGCCACCCTCCTTGGTCCATGGAGATGCAAGTGAGGATTTAGCTCCCATTGGATGGGGAAAGTATTGGTCCAGTTTGACCCATGCACCAAGACCGCACCGGTTGGATTCCGGGTCAGGGCACATACCCAGGTTGCGCACTCGATCCCCTGTCAGGGGCGTGGAGGGGGCAGCCAATCGCTGTCCCTCTCTCTTTGATGTTTCTCTCTCTCTACCTTTCCCTTCTCCCTCTAAGATCATATATATATATTTTTTTAATTCATTTTTTACAGAGAGGAAGGGAGAGGGATAGTTAGAAACATCGATCAGCTGCCTCCTGCACCCCCCCCCCCCCCACTGGGGATGTGCCCGCAACCAAGGTACATGCCTTTGACCGGAATCGAACCCGGGACCCTTCAGTCCGCAGGCTGACGCTCTATCCACTGAGCCAAACTGGTTTCGGCTATATATATATATATATATATATATATATCCGATATATATATATATATATATATATATATATATATATATATCTCCTTAGTTTTGCTAAGCTGCTGCTAAAGCATCTTTTGCTGTTCAACCTGCATGGATATGAAGCTGACATTTATCGAACACTTTGCCATATATGCCAGCTACTTGTCTAAAGGCATTATATTATTTAACTTAATCGTCACACTCTTTAAGGCAGTCTTATCCCTACGCCCATTTTATTTTTTATTTAAAAAATATATTTTATTGATTTTTTACAGAGAGGAAGGGAGAAGGATAGTTAGAAACATCGATGAGAGAGAAACATCCATCAGCTGCCTCCTGCACCGCCCCCCCCCCCCCCCCATTGGGGATGTGCCCGCAACCAAGGTACATGCCCTTGACCGGAATCGAACCCGGGACCCTCCAGTCCGCAGGCCTACGCTCTATCCACTGAGCCACACCGGTGAGGGCCCCACGCCCATTTTATAAGTAAACAAACAGGTTTCCAAGGGCCAAGTACCTTGGCCAAGATCACAGAAGTGCGAGCCACAAAACTGAGCATCGGATGCAACGATCCGGCTTGAGCACCTGCGTGTGCTCACCCTGCCCCGGTGAAATAAACCAGCAGAGTCACGACGAAGACTGGGAAATGGACGCTGTCGGCTGGTTCTCCAGGTCAGGTTTTCCAGCTGCTGTACTTTGTGCACCGAAATGTCCTGCCTTCCTCCCGGAGGGAAAGCGGGGCGGACGCTGGGCGCGGTGGGCAGTGTCCGGCCGGAATCCGCGGACGTGAATTGAAGAAGGTTCTCCCCTCTAGCGGCCCCGCCCCCTCCCACGGCGTGCCCCCGCGCCGTGCGGGCCAATCAGCGGCGCGGACTGGCGCCCCGCCCCTCCGCGCTGCGTGCCCCCACGTACGCCGCTCCGCAGAGCTCCGCCCCCTCTCGCCTCCCGCTTCCCTCCGTGACCGCGGCGGCCGGCGCGATGCGGCTGGGCCCGAGGCCCGCGGCCCTGGGGCTGCTGCTGCTGCTGTGCGCTCCGGCGGCCGGCGCTGGGGACGCGCAGGGCGAGCACCGCACCGACTACGACCGCGAGGCGCTGCTCGGCGGCCAGGTGAGCGGGCCGGGCCGGGCCGGGGCTGGGAGGGTCCGTCTCGGGCGGCCTGGCTGTGGACGCTGGGCGGGACGCCACTCGCCGGGGAAACCCCGGGGCCCGATCCCTCTGCCCTCCGGTGCGAGGCAGGATCCCCGAGGCGTGTGGGGCCAGGGGCCTTGGAGAGCAGGTGTGAATCACCACACACCCTCCACTGCAAGGCTCTGCTAGCCCTATTTCTCTCCCCCATTTTGCTCCGCTGATAGTAATGCTTGACCCCCCCCTGTGTATCGCTTACCTTCCAAAGGAAGAAGTCGACGAATATGTTAAACTCACCCCCGAAGAGCAACAAAAAAGACTGAAGTCAATCGTAAAGAAAATTGACTTGGACTCAGATGGCTTTCTCACCGAAAGTAAGGACACAGCTAACTAACAATGGACACAGAAACAAACATTTAGGACGGGTGGCTGTGGAGGGTACATTGCTAATGCTCCAACAAATTAGAGGTACTTTGAGAGGGTATGAAGGACCTAGTGAGGAGGTCTGATACCTGAAGATCTGTAATTTTTATATTACATTTATTGGGGTGACATTGGTTAATAAGATCATACAGGTTTCAGGTGTACAATTCTATGATATTGCACCGTGTGCCCACCACCCAAAGTAAAATCTTCAGCTGCCGTATATTTGACCCCGTTTCTACCCCCTACCCCCTTCCCTCTGGTGTACTTGGAAGTCTTTAGATACAGGATACTAACCAAAACTCATGCTCTGTCTCATCCTATATAATAATCCTATATAATAAAGAGCTAATAGGCAGGTGCCAGCGGGGGCCCCACCCATCACCCTGCTGTCGCCCCACAGATTAGCCCTGATTGCTGGACAGGCCTAAGGACCCTACCCATGCACGAATTTTGTGCACTGGGCCTCTAGTCCTATATAATAAAGAGCTAATATGCAAATGGTCCTCATGTCATCCTGCCATAGCGGCTCAGACACTCAACACTGTGGAGAGAGGAATGAGGACCAGCCAGGCTGCGGCCCAAGAGAGGGACAAGCCTCCTGCCCCGCGGTCCCGGGCATGTCCTGGGTGCCTGCGGCTATGGCCCAGGCAAAGCTGCCCGCCCACGGTCCCCTGCGGCTGTGACCGGCCCAGGTGAAGCTGGCCTGGGTCCTGGGTGCCTATGGCCTGCCAGAGGGAGGGAATCCTGGGTCCCGGGTGTGGGGTGAGGCAGAGGCAGTTAGGGGCAATCAGGCCAGCAGGGGAGCAGTTAGGGGAGATCAGGCTGGTAGGGGAGCAGTTAGGGGAGATCAGGCTGGTAGGGGAGCAGTTAGGGGAGATCAGGCCGGTAGGGGAGCAGTTAGGTGTGATCAAGTAGGCAGGCAGAGGTGGGTTAGGGGCAATCAGGCAGGCAGTGAGCGGTTAGGAGCCAGCGGTACCGGATTGCAAGAGGCAGTCAGAAATCCCCCGAGAGGTCCTGGATTGGAGAGGGTGCAGGCTGGGCTGAGGGTCCCTCCCCCCCATTGGCTCGAATTTCATACACCGGGCCTCTAGCCTACACGAATAAAAGAGAAAGATGCAAATTGACCATACCTTTGCAATGCCCACCAGCCAATCATGAGTGAGTATGCAAATTAACCCAACAAAGATGGAGGGTTAATTTGCATACACAGGCGGTGAGCAGCGGGGGCAGGACGCAGGCATTCCGCACTGCCCCAGGCACTCCAGGCCTCTGGGCAGCGTGGGAAGGAGCAAAGGCAGAAAATCGGCTTTGGGCCGGAGCGAAGGCAGTGCCGGCAGCCAGGGGAAGGAAGGCCCATTCTTGCACAAATCTTTGTGCATCGGGCCTCTGGTAATATATAAACACCATTGGCCCTACATGTATTCGCAACCACACCTTGAGCAAACACCTATACTTCATCTGACTTTTATCAGTGTCAACAATGTGATTCATTTTAGAGATATGCCAAAACCCAATTTAATATTTTGAATATTTTTTAGAATTATATAAGAATTTGCTTCTTTTACAAGCAAATAGAAAAAGACTTGTTGCATATGAATTATGTTTATGACAAATCATTACCGCTAATAGAGGCCCTAGAATCATCTTCTCCCTTCCTTTGTAGAGATGAAGAAACTGAAGCTCAAAGGGGTAAATTAAATGCCTTTCTCAACCGAGTGGCAAAGCCAGGACTGAAATCCAAATCTGATCCTAATTCAGTTTTTAATATCTTGCACTTAAAACATATCTCAGTACTCTTGGGTAGATTCTGTAGTTTGAAATGGAAATGTACAGATTATTAGGATATTTTAATAATATTAAATAGAAGCTAGTTTGCTGTAACCTGTTTCAATGCGGCTCAGCATCTAAGGAACAAAATTGCTGAGAGAATATTACAAATGGATAAATTTAAGATTTGTTGTCAATAAAGTATCCACATTGGTGCCTTCTGGAGTATTGAGGTTTTGGTTCTTTCTACTTAAAACAAAGAACAAGAAAAGCTTACACTCTAATATCCAATAAGAGTGGGTTCATCTTTGGTTAGAAAGCACACAGAACAAGTTGATTTGGAAGACTTTATGTTTGTAAGGGCCTACATATACTCAAATATTTAGTAGTAAATATTTCAAAAATTTAAAGTTAAAAGGAACTTATTCCAAATGTTCATTATACAGAGAAGAATGCAAAAACTCGCGAGGGTAAATATCCCCTTATGGCAAAGCTGACGTGAATCAGCATTTCTGGTCACTGCCATTCTGCATTCTGCTGGGCTGTGATGAGCTCCAAATGAACTAGAGGGGACCTTCATTCTTGAGACCCTTCAGGAAATTTTGCTAGTTTGCACTTTATGGTCCAGGACTGGACTTAGGTTCTTGAGAGACAGCAACTGTCAGTGGCAGGAGTTTGTGCTTTGAAGCCAAAGGTAGTGTTGAATGTGCACACAATCACTTACTAGCTGTGAGTCCTCAAATCGAAACCTCCACTTCCTGAACTTTAAAATAGTGATTATAATTGCCTTGTTTTGAAGGTTAGAGACAATGTATATAGACAGCCTGTTATATAGTAACTAGAGGCCCGGTGCACGAAATTTGCGCAAGACTAGGCCTTCCTTCCGCTGCCGGTGCTGGCTGCCGGCGCTGGCTTCCCTCTGGCACCCAGGACCCAGGCTTCCCTCCTCTGGCCGCTGGCAGGCACCCAGGACCCAGGCTGGCTTTGTCAGGAAGGACGTCCGGAATGAGGTCCGGAAGATGTCCCGTCTAATTAGTTTACTACCCTTTTATTATTATAGAGAGGTTGTTTAATACATTGGATGCTATCATTATTATTCTGCCCTGATTTAGAGTTTCAGGGGAGACAAAAAAGTGTCTTTTTATATTCACCTGACCTCCCCTAGATCAGTGGAAGAATACCACTCTTTAAACCAAATGGCATACTCCTGCTATCTTTGCAAATACCTGTTTTCTCCTCTGCTTTTTCTACAATGCAGTATATTAAAAATCTCTATGAATAGATTTTTAATAATTGATCTGAAAGTAGATATTTGAGATTTAGAAACTTTTCAGGTACCTAGTTAGGACAGACAGCTGTTGCAAGAAGCGCCTAAGTCATAATTGCTAACCATGTTTGTGTTAAAGTCTCCTCCCGATGTTGTGTCATGGTTAAAGGGAGTATATGTAACAGTGTTTCTCAACTTTAGTCACTTGAAGACCATTTCACAATTTAGGCCGTATCTACTTACCATCTATTATTTTCTTAGTATAGTATTGATTCAACTCAATGTTAAATTTATTTTAAAGGAAAATTTTATGTTACTTTTGTAAATGGAAACCATTTTTTTCTAATACTTATTAAAATAAATGGATTCAAAGATTTGTGCTTCATGATAGATTTGTGATAGCAAAAGTTACTTGCAGTTTCAGGGATAATCTTTTTTTTTAAGTCACATGCCATTTTGTTCGATTGGTAAATCTTTTACTACCGTATTTTCCGGCGTATAAGACGACTGGGCGTATAAGATTTTCCTGGGTTAAAAAGTCGTCTTATACGCCGGAAAATACGGTAAGTACTTATGGAGTCAGGGGCTTCCCACGTATTTGGAGAATCTCAGTGAACAAATCATGCACAAACTGTGTCCTTGAGGAGCTTACTTCTCTTTAAATCACATTTTATAATGTCTGAGATCCAAACGCTCTCCCCACCTCCCCCTCGTATTTCTATGAACACTGCTAAGTCTGCTCTCATTCAGTATTTGCAAACACTGAGCTTTGTGTGTATTTTTCTTTTAGAGATGGTCTAGAAATCCTCAATGTATGAGAATTACTGTTAACATCTCTTGTGTTCTGGGAAATTCTCCTAGGTGAACTCAGTTCATGGATTCAGATGTCTTTTAAACATTATGCTATGCAAGAAGCGAAACAACAGTTTGTTGAATATGATAAAAACAGTGATGGCAGTGTGTCGTGGGACGAATACAACATTCAGATGTATGACCGCGTGATTGACTTTGACGAGAACACAGCTCTGGATGATGCAGAAGAGGAGTCCTTTAGGCAGGTGAGAGCATGTGTACAAACTGCCTTTGAACGAGAGAGTGGAAGGGAGGGGGAGAGACAGAGAGAGAGACCGATTGGTTGCCTCCTGTGGGTGCTGCTCCTTTTTAAGACTGGCTCATACTCTAGTGCAGGTGTATACTGTATTTTGTTTATCCATTCATCTATAAATGGACACTTGGGTTTGCTTCAACTTTTTGGCTATTATTAATGACTAGAGGCTTGGTGCATGAAATGCGTACACAGGTGGGAGTCCCTAGGCCTGGCCTGCGATCAGGGACTATCGGGGCCATCTCATCCAGTCCTGAACTGAGCCTGCCTGACGGGGAGGGACCATGGGAGGTTTGCTGGCCAGGGGGAGGGACTGGGGGAGGTTGGCTGCCCATGGGAGGTTGGCTATGGGAGCGGACTCACAGGGGGAAGCTCCTGCATTGGCGTCTGCCCCCTGGTGGTCAGTATGCATCATAGCAACTGGTCGGCCAGTTGTTCTGGTCCTTAGGTTGTAATGGTCTCTTAGGCTTTTATATGAATAGATAGATAGATATGGCTATTAACATGGGTGTGCAGATATCTGTCGAGACCCTACTTTAAGTTTTTGGAGGGTATATACCCAGAAGTGTAGTTGGAATTGTTGCATCATATGGTGATGTTATTTTAACTTTTTGAGGAACTGCAATACTGTCTTCCATAGTGGCTCCACCCTTTAAAATAACTCATTTTTGAAGATTCTGTATGACCATAGTTCTGTTGCCTCTCATGGTTTAATTTGTTTAAATACATGCTGCTTAAGCAGAGCTGAGGAAGAATATATTTAGGAAACATTTATTTACTAAATAGAACTTTTCAAGACAAGTGACTGTTTTCTTCAGAAATTGCTATTTTAAGTACTTTGTATTTCAAATTAATTTTACAGTCTTTTTCTTAAAATGATAGTTTTTCTTATGTGGAAAAATACAAAGCCAAGCACCTAGTTGCAAACCATTATGTCCCAAGATATTATTAGTCAAGGGTATTTGGCAAACATTTGAGCCACTTCTAATTCCCTAACTTACCCATTCTCGGTGCCCACCTTTTAGTTACTGTGGCCAGAGGTCATCGTTGTACGTGTTGTTTGTTTTAGAATTGTGTGGGCCGCGGGAGCTCTAGAGGCCATCCGAGCTCAGAGCTGGTCACTGCTCTGCTAGTGCCTGTGCATGTGCTGGGCATTTGCCCCCAGAGTAGAGGTAAAGGGCTGCCCGTCTGCCTGGCTTTCCATCCAGCTGCCCCGCTAACACTTTGGGTCAGTTATGTAACCACCTCACACTTTAGTTTCTTTATATCTGATAATCCTATCTAATAAAGGGGGAATATGTTAATTGACCCTCATGCTGTTGCAAAGATAGCAGCACCCACAGCCAATAAGGAGGGAATATGCTAATTGACTGTCACCCCCTCAAAGATGGTGGTGCCCACAGCCACAAGATGGCGGCGCCCAGTCCCCTCTGCCCCGCTGTGGTGGCAGGTATGCGACAAGGCCGGGCCCGCCCCACGGCAGACCTGGCCTCTCCGCACGCCTGCCTCCAGAGTCCCCCAGTCCCCTCAGCTGCCCAGGGCTGGCCTGAGGCACAGGCGAGCCTCGGATGGCGGCTGCCCGTAGCTCAGGTAACCATGGCTGGCCGAGGCTTGCGCTGCAGGCAGTGGCAGCAGCAGAGGTGTGATGGGGCATCACCTTCCCCTGATCGCCGGGTTGCCTCGCGTCCCTGAGGGCTCCCGGACTGTGAGAGGGGGCAGGCCGGGCTGAGGGACCACCCCCCCCCCCGCACAAGTACATGAATTTTTGTGCACCGGGCCTCTAATGGGATGATAATAGTATGGAGAAATAGTAGCAGTTCTGTGTTAATTTAAAAGAATATTGTTGAAGAAAGCACATACCTTTCACACTTATATAAAACTAGTAGCCCAGTGCACGAGTCCGCGCACGAATCCATGCACGAGTAGCTCCTGCCACTTGCCTCAGGGCCGCCCGGCCCACCACTGCTCGTATCTCTCTGCCGCACATAGCTCCCTGCCCTGCCCTCCTGCTGTTTGGTTGTTACGCGTCACAGTGTAACGACCATTTGCATATTACCTCTTTATTATATAGGATATTTATTTATTTATTTATTTATTTATTTTTTTACAGAGAGGAAGAGAGAGGGATAGAGAGTCAGAAACATCGATGAGAGAGAGACATCGATCAGCTGCCTCCTGCACGCCCCCTACTGGGGATATGCCCGCAACCAACGTACGTGCCCTTGACCGGAATCGAACCTGGGACCTTTCAGTCCGCAGGCCGACGCTCTATCCACTGAGCCAAACCGGCCTCGGCAATATATAGGATATTTATATATAACTAGAGGCCCAGTGCACGAATTCATGAACCAGTGGGGTCCCTCGGCCTGGCCTGCGGGATTGTGCCGAAACTGGCTCTACAACATCCCCAGAGGGTTCCTGGATTGCGAGAGGACGCAGGTCAGGCCGAGGGACCCCATGGGTGCATGTTCGGGGCTGGGGAGGGATGTGAGAGGTTGGCCAGCCAGGGAGAAACCGCAGGAGGGCTCCAGGGCGTGTCCGGCCCGTCTCGCTCAGTCCCGATCTACTGGACCCCAGCAGCAAGCTAACCTACTTGGAGCATCTGTGCCCTGGTGGTCAGTGCATGTCATAGCAACTGGTTGAGTGGCCTTAGCATATCATTAGCATATTACACTTTGATTGATTAAATGGATGACCAGACACTTAGCATATTAGGCTTTTATTATATAGGATCAGCTTTTAAAAATATTTGAGGCATTTGTTAACTATATCAGCATTAGGTAGTTAGGGTTTAATTAATTCACAGAGGAAAAATATATCTTTTGTTTTCCTTTTTCCTCCTTATTTGGGTGTTAGTCTTACAGCAGACTGGAAAGTATGAATCAATCGTTTCACTTCTTAGTGCCTAAGAGCAAACAAAGGATGATACAGTGAGGTTTGAGATTTGTCTATCTACTAGGTATTCTCTTTTACCTCCTTTATATTAACTTATCTTAAAAAACATCATTCATTGCCTTAGCCAGTTTTGGCTCAGTGGATAGAGCGTCAACCTGTAGACTGAAAGGCCCCAGGTTCTATTTTTTTAAAATATATTTTATTGATTTTAGAGAAGAAGGAAGAGGGAGAGAGAGATGGAAACATCAATGATGAGAGACAATCACTGATTGGCTGCCTCCTGCACGCCCCCCACTGGGGATCGAGCCCACAACCCAGGCATGTGCCCTTGGCTGGAATCGAACCTAGGACCCTTCAGTCTGCAGGCCAAACCAGTTAGGTCCCAGGTTCTATTCTGATCAAGAGTGCATGCCCGAGTTGTGGGCTCGATCCTCAGTGGGGGGCGTGCAGGAGGCAGCCAATCAATGTTTGTCTCTCATCATTGATGTTTTTATCTTTCTTTCCCTTCCTCTCTGAAGTCAGTAAAAATATACTTAAAGCCCTAACTGGTTTGGCTCAGTGGATAGAGCGTCGGCCTGCGGACTGAGGGGTCCCGGGTTTGATTCCAGTCAAGGGAACATGCCTGGGTTGCGGGCTTGGTCTCCAGTGGGAGGCGTGCAGGAGGCAGCCAGTCAATGATTTTCTCTCATCATTGATGTTATATATATATTTTTTTAAAGCATCATTCAAGTTCTGACACTTTACTAAAACCAAACCATTGTGTGACATGACTTACTTGCCAGGGAACAACAGAGGCGTTAAATACAATATTTTGAAATCTTACTATAATTAGGTTCTAATTGTATTCTTTCTTTCTTTTTTTGGAACCCAAAAGACTTAATTACTACTCATCACAATATAAGAGATGTGTTTGTGTGTTTAAAAAAAAATTATATTCTTGAGAGGGGGTGACGCAATAAATGATGGTGTTGAGAAGAAAGGCTTCACTTTGAGGAGATACGTGCCCATTAATGTGAACTGCAGTGAGCAGGTTTTCATTGAAAAGGAGTCTGGTTCTGATGCAGACTTCCTCACCCACGCACTCAGTAATGTTGATTATGGTCTCTGTCTTCTAAGAATGAATTAGCCTAGCTGGTGTGGCTCAGTGTTGAGTGTTGACCCATGAACCAAGGGGTCACTTGTTCGATCCCTGGTTAGGGCACCCGGCTTGGGGGCTCGATCCCCAATATTGGGCGTGCAAGAGGCAACATCTCTCATTGATGTTCCTTTCCTACCTCTCTTTTAAAAAATCATTTGAAAAGAAAACATTTTTTTAAGGGTGAATGAGATGGAGATTAAATGAATACTTCTCAATGGGGGTCCTGTAGGGTAGGTATTCTTTGATAACCCAGGAATATGTCTCTATTCTACTTTATTAGAATTTGATATAATTTCCTAAAAGTGGAATAGCCCTCTAAAAGTGGATGTGGTATATAAAGATGAAAGAGTTGCATTATTTTTCAAAATAAAAAAATCAATGGTGAAGAATAAGTCAGTCCTAAAGTTACAGACTAAACCTTATACCATAAATAAATCACAAAAAGTAATGGGCTCCCAGTGATCCCACTTCTGGGAATATTTCCTAAGAAACCCAAAACACCAATCAGAATGCATGCACCCCTATGTTCATAGCAGCACAATTTACAATAGCTAAGATCTGGAAACAGCCCAAGTGCCCATCAGCAGATGAGTGGGTAAAAAAGCTGTGGCACATTTACACCAGGGAATACTATACAGCAGTGAAAAAGGAGGACCTCTTACCCCTGAGAAAATGTGGAGGGACCTGGAGAGTATTATGCTAAGCAAAATGAACCAGTCAGAGAAAGACAAGTATCACATGATCTCACTCACGTAGAATCTAAGGAACAAAATAAACTGATGAACAAAATAGATGCAGAGCCATGGAAGCAGGGAGCAGACTGACAGATGTCAGAGGCAGGTGTGGGCGAGATCAGCTGGGGAACTTCTGTGCATAGATGCATGGCCCCTGGACACAGACAAGAGTGCAGTGCAGGCCTGGGAGGGCGGTTTGTGGTGGAGGGGTTGGTTGGGGAAAAAGGGGCATCTGGGGTACTTTCAACAATAAAGGTAAGTTCTTAAAAAAGGAAGGGGCTGTCTAAAATAATTCTTTTCTATATGATAGTCTATTAAAAACAATTGAACACCTGAGTTTGTTATTTTTAATATAGAAAATAGAGATAACCTGGAATAATGACCCTTTCAGGCTATGAAATGCCTGAAAAGGCAGTTCTTCATGGTCTGATGAACAAGTACAATCAGTATCTTGAAGATAGATCACTAACGTTTGGGGTCCTACCTGGGAAAAGTTCAGTTCTAACTTTGAAAGCCAGCTGCTGAGTGTGCATGTATGAGCAATATTTATTTATGTTCGATATACCGTATTTTCCGGCGTATAAGACAACTGGGCGTATAAGATTTTCCTGGGTTAAAAAGTCGTCTTATATGCCGGAAAATACGGAAATAGTAAATAGGCTTTTCGCCCAAGTCTCTCTCATGAATAGAGTGTCAGGTACCGTATTTTGCAGAGTATAAGACGACTTTTTAACCCAGGAAAATCTTATACGCCCAGTTGTCTTATACGCTGGAAAATACGGTACTCTACATGGGGCAAATCAGAATTTTTAGGACCTAGACTTCTGGTATCACAAACTATATATATCTTCATGTAAAATCGTTAGCCTACCCAAACATGACAATTTTGTTCTTCACAAGTTTCTGTTACAATATAAAAATAAATGATTATTGTTTTTACTGCTGTACGTGCTGTTTTCTATCATCCATTAGAATACAAGGTTTTATACAGAAGAAGAGAGTGTGGAGGTTTAGGAAAACTAAGAGTCTTTTGTATCACCGTTAGAAATTTGCCACTTAGGAAAACGTCTTTCTGTGTATTGGCTTCTTGATATGAGTTGCACTTACATTGTGTTCTTCAAATGACCATGAATGACTTTTGTTTTGTTTTTTAAAGAAATCTCAGTTTGTTGAAAGAAATTCTTTCTTTATAAGCGAATTTGGCCAAATTCAGCTCCCTCTGGTGAAACATGGACCTTTTTGTTCCGCCTGGAAGGGTTCTTTCGTAAGGAAAGCTAAGCACTCAGTATTTAGAAATGGGGTTTATTCCAAAAGAACTTGATTGACTCAACAAAGTACATCAACTTCTTGTTTGTCTATTTTTGCCTGTTAAACCTGAATATAAAATGTAAAATATTTGGTTTAGTTATTTAAAAGTATGAAAGATGAAGATAAAAGCAACTATTTGGAAATTTTTTTTCCCCTTTCATTCAAGGTTTGGTTGAGTATAAACTAATGTCCAGTGGAATCTGAAAGTTTGAAAGATGAGTTCTTTGGGGGAAGAAGTGAGCCTGTCCTCTGTCAGTCAGTTATTGCAGAAGAAGCGTTGTTTCCGTGAATCAGTGAAACACATGAACTAAAAGCTTCTAAAATATTAGAAATTGCTATTTTAAAAATAAAAGTATTCGTCCTGGCCAGTTTGGCTCAGTAGATGGAGTATCAGCCTGCAGACTCAAGGATCCCGGGTTCGATTCCCCGTCAGGGCACATGCCTGGGTTGTGGGCTCAGTCCCCAGTAGGGGGCCTGCAGGAGGCAGCAGATCGGTGATTCTCTCTCATCATTGATGTTTCTATCTCTCTTTCCCTCCCCTTCCTCTCTGAAATCCAATAAATATATATTTTTTAAAAAGAAAAGTATTCTCATAAGAAGACTGTTTCTGAAACTTGCGAATATAGTTTTGAAAAGTCATTTTGAAGATCAGAAACAATTTTCAAGTGGCATAGTAATCCTGCTGGTGTGTCTCTGTGATTGAGCGTGGACCCATGAGCCAGGAGGTCATGATTCAATTCCAGGTCAGGCACATGCCCGGGTTGCCAGCTAGATCACCAGTAGGGGGCGTGCAGGAGGCAGCCCATCAATGATTCTCTCATCACTGATGTTTCTCCCCTTTCCCTTCCTCTCTGAAATTAATTAAAAAAAAAACAAACACAAAACATAGTCTAAATTTATTGCTTTTTGGGTATTAAAAAAAATTGAGATCAATTATTGAAGAATGTGTAGTGCTGTGGGAAGAACAGAATGGATCCAAGTTCGAAATATTTTAGCTGTATTTCTGACATCCCTTTCAACAAATCACTCAATATCAAGTTTTTCAATCAATAGTAATTTGTCACATTTAGTAAATGTTTATTACTCAAGGTTTACTAATTGCTTAATGGGACTCAAATCCCAATTGCTTAATAGACATTTTAGTTTTTAAATTATAAATTATTCATTGTATTTAAACTAAAAAAAATTAGTTTACCTGTTCCTCCCCCTTCCACCACCCCCCACCCCCACCCCCAGCAACCACCAATCTGGTCTTTGTATGTATTTGCTTGGTTTTTGTTTTTGGGTTGTGTTTTACTCTTTTCAGTTTACACATAGGAGAAGAGATCATTCATTATTTGTTTTTCTCTGTCTGATGTGTCACACTTCATGTAATGCCCTTGAGGTCCATGCATGTTGTCACAATGGCAAGATTTTGTTTATTTAATGAATAATACTCCACTGTAAATACACACTCCAATTTTTTTATCTATTCAGCCAAGGATGATCACTTAGATCAGTGATGGCGAACCTATGACACGCGTGTCAGCACTGACACGCGTAGCCATTTCTGATGACACGCGGCCGCATGCCGAGGATGAAACATTTGCTGCTCCTGAGGATGAAACATTTGCGACTAGAGTCTTGGAGTTAGTTTTTTCCTCAAAGTGACACACTACCCGAGTTATGCTCAGTTTTTTTGCGAAGTTTGACACACCAAGCTCAAAAGGTTGCCCATCACTGACTTAGATAGTTTCTATATCTTGGCTCTTGTGAATAATGCTACAGTGAAAATCGGGTGCACGTATTTTTTGGAGTTAAGTTCTTTTTGTTTTCTTTGGATACATAGAAATAGAATTGCTGAATCATATCATACTGTGTTGTAATTTTATTTTTTTATTTTTAAATTTAATAAATCTTTATTGTTCAGTTTACTACAGTTGTTCCTCTTTTTTCCCCCATAGCTCCCCTCAACCCTCTGCCCTTACCTCTCCCCCCCACCCCGTCCTCATCCATAGGTGTACGATTTTTGTCCAGTCTCTTCCTGCACCCCCCACACCCCTTTCCCCCTGAGAATTTTCAGTCCACTCCCTTTCTATGCCCCTGATTCTATTATATTCACCAGTTTATTCTGTTCATCAGATTTTTAATTCACTTGATTTTTAGATTCACTTGTTGATAGATATGTATTTGTTGTTCATAATTTTTATCTTTACCTTTTTCTTCTTCCTCCTCTTCTTAAAGAATATCTTTCAGCATTTCATATAATACTGGTTTGGTGTTGATGAACTCCTTTAGCTTTTTCTTATCTGTGAAGCTCTTTATCTGACCTTCAAATCTGAATGATAGCTTTGCTGGGTAGAGTAATCTTGGTTGTAGGTTCTTGCTATTCATCACTTTGAATATTTCTTGCCACTCCCATCTGGCCTGCATAGTTTCTGTTGAGCAATCAGCTGACAATCATATGGGTGCTCCCTTGTAGGTAATTAACTGTTTTTCTCTTGCTGCTTTTAACCCTGTGCACTTGCTTGCTTTTTTCTCGATTCCTTTATTCTAATGCTAACCGTGTCAAGTCACACTCGACAACCGAGTGCAAAAGGTTAATATTCTCTCTTTGTCTTTTGCTCTTGGCATTTTAATGATGATGTGTCTTGGTGTGGTCCTCTTTGGATTACTTTTGTTTGGGGTTCTGTGCGCTTCCTGGACTTGTAAGTCTATTTCTTTCACCAGGTGGGGGAAGTTTTCGGTCACTATTTCTTCAAATAGGTTTTCAGTGTCTTGCTCACTCTCTTCTTCTGGCACCCCCATTATTGTGATGTTGGTGCGCTTGAAGTTGTCCCAGAGGCTTCTTACACTATCTTCAACTTTTTGGATTCTTTTTTCTTTCCCGGTTGAGTGTTTTTTGCTTCTTTGTATTTCAAATCTTTTTGAAATATGATCTGTTTCTTTGTCTCCACATTTTCACTGCTTCCCTGAGTTGGTAGGGTAGCTTTGTGTGCTAGGTGTCCTATGTGGCCCAGTGGCTCGGCCTCCCCAGTTACCTGAAGTGGACGACACTCTTGGTGCACCCCTTTGTGGACTGTGTGTACAGCCTTGTTGTAGTTAAGTCTTGATTGTTGTTGGTATCACTGGGAGGAATTGACCTCCAGGCCAATTGGCTGTGAGGATCAGCTGTGTCTACGCTGGGAGAACTGTGCTTGAGACAGCCTTCTGAGACAAGACTTGTAAAATTGCAAAAGCCTCTGTGCTCATCTTGGATGGGGCGGAGTCTCAGGGCTGAGCAGACAGTCTTGGCTTCCCGTCAGCTCTGCCCTATGAGGCCCCTGTGTCTCAGTGTCCCTCGGTAATCGCTGCAAGCACCTCTAAAAATAAGCTGCCCTCGAGTTTCACCCGCTGCCAGACAGTCCAGTTTCTCCCCCAATGAATCTGGATTCCCAGATTCTCGCCCGGAACTGGAGTTCAGCGCAGTGGGGAGCTTCCGTTTCCCACCCGCTAGAGCAAGCCAGCAGCACACTCAGCAGTCAGTCCTCTCTGCTTGCACTTGCGCGCGCCTCCAGACCTCTGCCTTTCACGGCTCCCCTGAGTTTCCGCCTGACAGTCCAGATTCGCCCTGTATAAGCTTGGGTCCCCAGGGTCTCGCACGGAACTGGGGTTCAGTGCATTCGGAACTGGGGTTCAGCGCAGTCGGGAGCTTTTGTCTCCTTCTCGCTAGAGAAAGCCAGCCAGGCACTCAGCCGCCCACGTGCATGTCTCCGTACCTCAGCCTTTTGCAGCTCCTCTGATTCTCCGTGTGCTTTCCTCTTTCCCTCTAGTTGTACAATTTCCACTCAGCCAGCTTTCCTGTGGTTCCGGATGATGTTCGTTTTGTCTTTTAGTTGTAGTTTTGAAATTGTTGTGCGAGGCAGCAGTTTAGGTGTTTACCTATGCCGCCATCTTGGTTTCTCCCCCCTGTGTTGTAAATTTTTGAGGGACCTCCATGCTGTTTTCCATCATAGCTGCACCAATTTGCAACCCACCTACAGTACACAAGAGTTCCCTTTTCTCCACATCCTCACCAATGAACTTGCTTGTTGATTTATTGAGGATAGCCATTCCAGCACCTGTGAGGGAATATCTTATTGCTGTTTCACTTTGCATTTCTCTGGTGATGAGTGATGTGTTGAGGATCTTTTCATGTGTCTGTTGGCCATGCGTATGTATTTGGGAAAATGTCTATTCAGATCTTTTGCCCATCCTATATAATAAAAGCCTAATATGCAAATTGTGCCCTCGGGCGGTCATTCGACTGGGAATTCGACCACTTGCTATGACGTGCGCTGACCACCAGGGGGCAGCGCGGAACATGGTGAGTGTCGGCAATGCGCTGCAACCTCTCGCCGGCTATCTGGGGGTGGGGGTGACAGGGACGGAGGTGTGGGGTGTCCGCCGAGCTCACTCTCACTCCCCCTGCTACCCTCCCCCGGGACGCCAGGGCTTGCGCTCCGGGGAAGCCCCCGCACTCAGGTGCCGGGCGCCTGCGAGGAGCCCGCCCGGTACCCACAGGGCGTCTTCTGGGTGAGCTGGGCCGCAGCCACCGGGACCACAGGGGCCAGTTGGGCTCCCCGTGGGTTCACGCAGGAGCCGGTCTGGAAGGCCGGCCGGGAGGGAATGTGCTGCCCACCCGGCTTCCGTGTGGTGCCACTGGGCGGCCCAGAGGCCCATGCTGCTCCCCACCCACGGTGTCTGACCGCGCTCACCGCATCTCCACGTGGGGACTCGGGGACCGTAACGCAGGTGGAGGGGAGTGCGCGGGGGCCTAGGTGCTGCCCAGGGCCCAGAGGTCAGCTGGGATCTGCCCTTCCACGCCAGACGCTTGCACTGAGATCGCCAGCCAGGCCTAGGGACTGCACAGGTTTCGTGCACCAGGCCCCTAGTTTTTTTATTAAGATGGATGTTTTGTTTGCTGTTGAGTTGTGTGAGTTCTTTATATATTTTGGATATTAAATCCTTATTAGGTATATGATTTGCAAATATTTTCTCCCATTCAGTAGGTTGCCTTTCATTTCGTTGATGGTTTCCTTTGCTGTGATGAAGCTTTTTAGTTTGATATAGTCCCACTGTTTACTTTTTTTACAAAAGTTTTTTAGAGAGAGAGGTAGAGGGAGAGAGAAACATTGATGTGAGAGCAAGACATCGACCGGCTGCCTCCTGCACACCTGCTCCCAGGCACTGAGCCCACAACCGGGGCATGTGCCCTGGCCAGAATCAAACCGGCAGCCTCTGGCTCACAGAATGACACCCAACCAACTGAGCCACACTGGCCAGGGCCCTCTGGTTGCCTTTGCTTTTGTTGCCTTTGCGTTTGGTGTTAGATGGTCCCCATTTTGTAGTTGAGGAGACCAGGGGAGTGAAGCCGTTTGCCGGAAGGAGCAGCTAGTGAGTGGCATTGCTGGAATCGCTCCGAGTCGCTCTGACTCCGGTGCCTGAACTTCTGCTTCTAATAAAGGTCATTTGCCCAGACAACCTTCAGAGGGATGACGTGAAGGTAAAATAACGTGTGAAAATGTACTTTAGATTTCGCATGGTTTGTACTTTTGGAAGTGTTGTTCACGATTACATATTGTGATGAGACCTTTAAACATGTTCAATATCTCATTTTCCAAGCTTCATCTAAAGGACAAGAAGCGATTTGAAAAGGCTAACAAGGATTCAGATCCTGGTTTGAATCTTGAAGAGTTCATTGCTTTTGAGCATCCTGAAGAAGTTGATTATATGACGGTAAGGAAGAACATTTTTAATTGAATTGTTGAGTGGCCAGGACTTAAGACCTGTTTTAGCAAAGTGAAGAATTGTATACAACCAGAACTGTGAGAGACAGGACGATCTCCCCGTGAAGGTGAGGACTGGGAAGGAGGGTTTCTCGGGTGGAGGCTGCTTATTGGGAGGGAGAAGCTAAAGGACTGAGGTTTTTGTTTTTTTAAAATACATTTTATTGATTTTCTTGCAGAGAGTAAGGGAGAGGGATAGAGAGTTTATTTATTTATTTTATTTATTTATTTATATTTTTTAAAATATATTTTATTGATTTTTCACAGAGAGGAAGGGAGAGGGATAGAGAGCTAGAAACGTCAACGAGAGAGAAACATCGACCAGCCGCCTCCCGCACATCCCCCACCGGGGACGTGCCCGCAACCAATGCACATGCCCCCGACCGGAATCGAACCTGGGACCCCCCAGTCCGCAGCCCGACGCTCCATCCACCGAGCCAAACCGGTTTCGGCGGGATAGAGAGTTTAAAACATTGATGAGAGAGAAACATCAATCAGCTGCCTTCTGCACACCCCCTACTGGGGATGTGCCCGCAACCAACGTCCATGCCCTTGACCGGAATCGAACCTCGGACCCTTGAGTCCGCAGGCTGATGCTCTATCCACAGCCAAGCCGGTTGGGGCTAAAGGACTGAGTTTTTAAAAAGTCTCTTTAACCCTTTGCACTCGCTTGCTTTTTTCTCGATTCCTTTATTCTAATGCTAACCGTGTCGAGTCACACTTGACATCCGAGTGCAAAAGGTTAATATATATGAGCAGCACTCTTTCCCTGCCTTTCAGACTTTTCTCTGCTTTTTCTACATTAAAAACATTAAAACTTCCTACTTAGTTTACAACATCACTTGTGAAAACCTTCCGTCTTGGAAAACGTGTCACGTTTGGATCTGATTTCATGGGGTGGGTGCAAGCACAGCTGCTGACGACGAACGATGTTGCAGCTTCAGGCGGAGAGTCCTGTCGTCCCTGTCGGGCTGGAAAGAAATGCCAGCTCTTCACACCTTTGTGCGCTCTCGGTTTAACTCGGCAAACCATGAGCCCTATTACCACGGGCAAGCTTCTGGAGAGCAGAGCCACCATATGGGAGCGTAGAGCTTGGCATAGAAATCACTGGAGGCCTGTTGCCCGGCCTCCGTCTCCCGCTGTGTGGCCTGAGCTCGGTATCTCAGGGCGGGGAGCGTGGCTTTTGTCTCCTGGTCCCGGGCATGCTGCTGTCTTGGTCACAAGCTGCAGACACTTTCCCCACCGCCCGGCGGCCGCCCAGCACCGGGAGCGCCACTTCTCTTGCCGTTGTGAGGCTTTGGCTTCTCGCTGGGCTCCGATACCTGACCGCGTTGAAGATACATGTCTCCCATTTGGGCGATGCCCAGATTCAGGGAGACAAGCTCCTTCCGCCTGTCGGGGCAGACAGCGTGCTGGGTCTTGTTTCTCTGGGACGTAAGGAACAACGGGAGACGGAGAAGGGGATGACCAGACAGCAGAGAAACAATGTAGGCATTAGGTGTTTGGTCTGGAATTCGATGTGGCATTCAGTGAAATGAAATAGAATGATCTAAGTTTGAAGCAACTATAAACGGAATGTTGTGATGAAATAAGTTTGGGGAGAGAAGAGTCAGATGACTGCGGCTCTGAGCTTGTACAACAGTAAGCGAAGGGCGTGCCAGGGACAGGTGGTGGTGGGTGGGGGGCTGGACTGAGCCAGACGGAAGGCAGCATGGAATGTGTGACGGACCAGCAAGCGGGGTCTCACTCAGCAGCTCCGGTAATTCCTGCTTACGTCCATTGTTTGTGTGCCCTTCTTCCCTGTGGGTAGATTAGAGAGAGGAAAGGACAAGGATACACGATCAACGAAGTGATTCTACTTTGCATTAAGAGTTAGAATTTCACAGAAATATCCTCTCATGTATTTGCATTAAGTACTTTAACCATGGCAACGTTATCGCCGTGATGTTGTTGCCCAAGAGAATCACCCGAATGGAGTAATGGTCGCTGTGATGAGTTCTTAGCTTTATGGGGTCACAGCCTCCTTCACAGTGACACACACGGTGGACTCTGTTGCAGAAAAGCCACAAATGCTCATGCACACCAGTTGCTGGATGACAATTTCCAGAGATTCTGAGATCTTCCCTCTACACGTAACCTTTGGATCTCAGGTTAAGATTTCTACATATAGCCGAAACCAGTGTGGCTCAGTGGATAGAGCGTCGGCCTGCGGACTGAAAGGTCCCGGGTTCGATTCCGGTCAAGGGCATGTACCTTGGTTGCGGGCACATCCCTAGTAGGAGGTGTGCAGGAGGCAGCTGGTCGATGTTTCTAGCTCTCTCTCCCTCTCCCTTCCTCTCTGTAAAAAATCAATAAAATATATATTTTTAAAAAGATTTCTATATATAAAATCTGTAATACTAAGTTCTAGATGAAGCCTTTGGATTTGGCAAGAGTGGTAGGCTTTCGAGAAGATATTTTCATTACAGTTGTTATTCTGTGATCCAGAAAGAAAGGTACCAGCAAGTAGTGAGGATGTGAGAGCAGAAGCTGTAACCTGAGGAGCTGGGTCAGGAAGCCTGGACACCCCGAGCCGTTCACGGTGCAGCAGCGTCACGGACGTGCTTGTGCCCGAGGGCCGAGGAGGAGCAGAGGGCTCTCAGGAAGGAAGGGGGGGCCAGGAGTTTGAGGTTTTATGGGGCCTGGATACATGTAGATCTGGAGGTAGAACAACAGTTCTGTGCAAAGAGATGTAGGATAAAGACTCGGGGTTCTCATGGGTTGGGTGAAAAGTGGAGTTAAAGAAGACGGGTACTCAGAGATGTTCTTGAGGAGGAGGAAAATGTGAGGTCCGTGCTGAGGTGGTTTCAGAGGTGAGGGGTCCTAACAGCAGAGCCTGAGGATGCTGGATTTACTACGTGGTGTTGATATGTTCCTGCCTCCAATTCCAGTGTTTGCAGGCATAGACCATCCAAAGGATGGCTCCTAAAGAAGTTCTGTAGTGGGAGTGACCCGGATGGTGGTAGGATAGGAAACGTTACTAACTTGTTTCTGTAATAGGAGTTTGTCATTGAAGAGGCTTTAGAAGAACATGACAAAAATGGTGATGGATTTGTTAGTTTGGAAGAATTCCTTGGTGACTACAGGCGGGACCCAGGTAAGTGTGTGGACGGAGGGGCAAATGCGACAGAAAGAAAGAAAATGGAGCAAGAAGCACTTGCCCGATGTAGGCTCGTTCTGCCCAGTGAGAACTAGGGCACCGGGAGCTCATCTCGGACTGCTGTCCTGCTCACCTTAGTGCCGTCTGGACCCTAACATGGCTTCCTTTCCAGGCACATACAGTGGATTGTCAAATCCAATGAGGGAGGAAGGAAAGATTGATATTTTTAAACAAAATCCTGTATCTTTTGATGTAGACCTTAAAAGAGAAATAAATATAAATACTGTGAATACTGGTGTGGACTGTGGAAGGTGACTCACGGTTTGAAATTTTAGGAGTTGGTATATGTCTTTTCTCAGAATTTTTTCCAGAATTGTTGCCTAAAAGCACCCCTTACTGTGAATGTCCTTTGAAGTTACACGTAGCATTGTCCTTTGAAGAAAACATGAGAAGTTTTATGTAGCCACATGACATACAAAAAATTTTACCCAGATCAAATTTTGGAAAAGTAAATATAACAAATAGCAGTGAATAAAATTACTAGTTTGTGAGAATATGCAACGATTTAAAAACTCGGAGTTGTTTAGACCTGTGTGTCACTGTTGAAAATTACTATATAGTTTGTATTTATTTTAGCACTTTTCAATTAAATATTTTTGTTTCTTTGGGCATTTTTTTATGTAGTAGGCTTTAAATTCATTCCCTTTATTCTAGGGATATATCAAACTTCTCATTATATACATGTGATATTCTTGTGTGTGTATTTGTTGTTGATTTCTTTTAATATAAAGCAGCAAATGAAGATCCAGAGTGGATACTTGTTGAGAAAGATAGATTCCTAAATGATTATGACAAAGATGCGGATGGCAGGCTGGATCCTCAAGAGCTGTTGTCTTGGGTGGTGCCCAATAACCAGGGCATTGCCCAGGAAGAGGTGAGTGCTGCAGAGTGACATATCTCCCCTGTGTGTGTGTCACTGTTGATGGGAAAGGAAGTTCCAGTGTTTAAGCCAAAGAAAGAAGCAATTAAATTTTTTAGAATCAATGCATTGCTATTTCTTGATTTAAATCTATGAACTGTTTTGGATTGTCAAGGGACAAGTAAGTTAAAATTGCATCATGTATTAATTGGATAGGACAGTTAGAATAATATGTTCATGTTGCTTAACTTTGAGATATCCTGAATCAGATTTGAGTTGAAAGGAGACAGAACCCAGCGGAAATTAACAAAGATAATGAGAGAAGCCGGAGACAGACCCAGTTACACTCTGTAATGTTTTCATTTACTCAGACAATGAGTACTTGAACAGAGCAATAATCATTTTGATCAGTGATTCTTTTATTGCTCACGGGCTCCTTTAAAAATATGGTGCAGCCCTGACTGGTTTGGCTCAGTGGATAGAGCGTTGGCCTGTGGACTGAAGGGTCCCGGGTTCGATTCCGGTCAAGGGCATGTACTTTGGTTGCAGGCACATCCCCAGTAGGGAGTGTGCAGGAGGCAGCTGGTTGATGTTTCTCTCTCATCGATGTTTCTAAATCTCTATCCTTCTCCATTCCTCTCTGTAATAAATCAATAAAATATATTTTAAATATATATATATATGGTGCAAACAATGAATGAATAAAAGTATGAATGGTTCTGACAAATCAAATCCCCATTGAAATGTGAACATCTTCTGAAAATATGAATTACACCTGACACATTGAATTATCTTTGTTAAAGGCTCTTCATCTCATCGATGAAATGGATTTGAATAATGACAGAAAGCTCTCTGAGGCAGAGATTCTGGAGAACCAGGACTTGTTTCTCACCAGCGAAGCCACAGATTATGGCCGACAGCTTCACGATGAGTATTTCTATCATGACGAGCTTTAATCATGAGTACTGGCTCCTTTTACAGTTTGTTACCAGTGTTACATTTGTGATAAAATATTGATGAGGTTATTTTCCACTCTGAAGTCTTACAACAACCAGATGTATCTTAATGTAGATGATAATTCTGGCCTTTTAGGAGAAAAACAAAACCCCGATGTTTATTTCAAAAATGTATTGGAGAAAACAATATTGTGCCGTATGACAGCAAAGTCTTTCCTATATACTCCTTCTCTTCAGTACTGTGGAATATTTTGAGTTCTAGTTCCATACTTGAAAAAATGGAACATTTCAGAGATGCCTGAACAATATTAAAGGAGTATGTGGCTGAGCTATACATTTTTCTTTTTTTAAGTAGCATTAATTTGAGAACTGACGGGAGTACATTGTTTTTAGATTTAGCATTTTGTTTTAAAAACCTTTAAAGGAACCTGTAGAAGAACTTATACCTCACACATAAGTTGAGAAGTTCTGCTTAATTTTAAAATGGTTTCTATCAAGGGTTTTATTGTATGAAATAGAACTTTATATTTTTGCATACTTATAGATAGTAATTATATTTAATGTGTAACTATAGCTCTATGGTGTGTGGAACTTGAGATTGTTTTGAACTCTTTCTCTTTTGACTGATTAAAA
Source organism: Cnephaeus nilssonii (assembly GCF_951640355.1). Taxonomy (NCBI): domain Eukaryota; kingdom Metazoa; phylum Chordata; class Mammalia; order Chiroptera; family Vespertilionidae; genus Cnephaeus; species Cnephaeus nilssonii. The sequence goes on along the minus strand of NC_137095.1, from coordinate 3,553,905 downwards.
ATGAAATGTCCTATCTTTTTAAATGTTTGTTAGTTTTCTTTAATCTTCCAGGTAAACCTTGAATTTCACATAGGTTTTGTTCTATTGTACACTATCCCGCCTTATCCATTCCTGTATTTTGGTAGTGAGTGTTCCAGAACTCTGTTAAATTATTCTTGTTCCATACTTGTATTTTTTAAATAAAAGAATATCATAATTAAAAGTATACTGGATACATTCAGTTGCTATTGTAGCAAATATGGTTGTGCTGTTTGGGGCTAGAAATAATTGTAAGAATTACACAGGTTGAAATGTAGAGCTCCATATCAGTTATACTAAGTTAAATCATATTTGATAAACATTTCTTTATACCAAAACTAGAGGCCCGGTGCACGAAATTCGTGCAGGGGGCCTCTAGTTTTGGTATAAAGAAATGTGCTGCAGAAAGAGGAGAGTTGCGTGGTGGAACTACAGGTGTGACTTCATTGCTGTTGTGGTTGTTGCTCTGGACACAGGAACTGTTTCTTCTTACCAAGATATATTTTCTGATTATTTGATCGTGAGCATGGATTATCTCATCTGTAGGTTCAGAATCAGGCCCTCCAAGGCGGGGATGCTGACCCTTGCAGCCAAGGTTGGGAGTGGACTGTTGATAACTCTGTGGAGGTGATTAGGAAATGCCTATTTGAGATGTGAACACACCTGACATTGGCAGGCCTGTGTCTACAGGAGGTAACCCCAAAGAGATGCTCACACCTTCTGGCAAACGCCTGTGTGTACAAGAGACTGGAAACAACCAGAATGCCCCCACTCTGCACAGAGAAGGAGCTCTGTGACTGGCATGCTCTGCTGCTCTCTGAGGAGAATCGGGCCTGTTTGAAAGATGAGTTCTCCACAAGCATCACCCGGGGGAGAGGCAGGCGTCTAGAGCTTCGAGCTGTAAATGTCCTCCTCTTTTTTTTGACTGATAACCAATCACTTTCATTTATTTTAGGAAAATAACATGCCTTTTAGACCCATGGATGATACTAAATTACATAGCCATAGGGTATTTTAGCAAAGACAGGTTCTAAAAATCATACAACCAGATAGATTAATGACATACATATCAAGATTAGATTTAAGCCGAAACCCGTGTGGCTCAGTGGATAGAGCGTCAGCCTGCAGACTGAGGGGGTCCCGGGTTCGAATCCGGTCAAGGGCATGTGCCTTGGTTGCGGGCACATCCCCAGTAGGAGGTGTGCAGGAGGCAGCTGATCGATGTTTTTCTCTCATCGATGTTTCTAACTCTCTATTCCGCTCCCTTCCTCTCTGTAAAAAAATCAATAAAATATATTTTTTATAAAAGATTAGATTTAAAATGTCTAAAATAAAATGTCAGTCATGGTTCTCATTCACTCTCTTGGTGTTCAACATGTTATAAAGAAAAAAACCCACCAAATATCCCAATATTTACAGACATAGATGTTGTCAAAAGGTCTTTTTCTCACTTTAGCAAAGAGAAGCCATCCAAATTTTATTCTTTTTTTTTTTTTAAATTTCTTTATTGATTAAGGTATCACTTATTTGTCCTCGTCCCCCCATTCTCATCCCACACCCCTCCCCACACATGCCCCCACCCCCCTGTTGTCCTTAACCGCCGGTTAGGCTCATATGCCTGCACACAAGTCCTTTGGTTGATCTCCCCCTTTACCCCCACCCTTCCCTACCCTCCCTCTGAGGCCCGACAGTCTGATCCATGCCTCCTTGTTTCTGGGTCTGTTCTTGTTCATCAGTCTATGTTGTTCATTATTTCCCCTAGATGAGTGAGATCATGTGCTATTAGAAATACACTTATAAGAACCGAAAATGAGACAAGCAATAATGGTTATGCTGAAAGGCAAATGAATCAGTCTATAGTGAGTTTCTTTCTGGGCCAACGGTTCTTTTGAGACCCAATTTCAATGTCAAACAGTTCCTTATGTGTACATGTCCGCACTGACATTTCAGTTCTGGATGGTGGACAAATGGTGGTATTGCAGGTCCGACTCTCTCTGGTTTGGTCCTGGGCAATCTGCAGTGACGCACAGCTGCTAACTGCTAGTATGGGAAGGCCACATCAGCGTCTTCCGTCTCTGGACTGCTTCTCTTCTGTCTTCATGGCTGGAGTAGTCCTGTCGATTCCTCTCTTGCTGGAATCCACATGGTCTCGGAGTTGTTTTCTGAAAATATACAAACATATTCTCGACCAAAAGTTAATAAAGGAATATTTTCTATAAATTTGACTGGGGATCCTTTTTCAATTTTTGCCCAAATGGTTTTCCTCTGGCTTGTTTTGTCACCTTGTGTGTTTTTCATGGGTGTCTTGCTTTTAGCCTTACAATTAATTTTCTAAAAGTACAAATTTTCTAGATGTAATTTACTTACAGGATATTTTTCCTTACATGATATTCCTCTACTATCCCCTCCTTTTTTGATTTAAATGTTAGGAGGCTTTTGAAAATTTTATAATGTAGTCTTGATGGCTTTTAAATTTTAATTTTTTGCACTATAATATTACTGTTTTAGGTTCATTATATGGTGCACAATTTTATCATGAGATGAAGTACCAATAAAAATTTTAGTTGACACTTTAGGAACACCTTTTTGTCCAGTACAATTAATTTTTCTAGAATATTCGCTTGTTTCAACTAGCCAATTTAAATTTGCCTGAAAACTCAAACTTTATTCTTGACGTGACTTCACTGTAATACATGTTATACTGCAGCGAGTTCTCATTTTCTCAAGGCCTTTTCTTTGATTTTCCTAGAAATAAAGTATCATATTTCCAACCTTTAAATTAAAATGTTATCCTCAGAGGTAGTATGTACCAGGTTGTTATATCCTCTTAGCTGCTTTCCATGTTTTAGGCTAAGCGAAGACATGCGTCTAGAGCTGTGCTAATGTTAGTAAAGCCAAAGACAGTTCATCCGAGTACCAAGAGGAGTGGTGACCCTTCCATGCAGTGTTGGATACTGAAGACAGTGATTTGGACACACCTGTTTTTATCCAAATACCATTCTGTTCACTCGTGGTCCAAGAACATTCACATCATAAACCAAACGCCCTGGCTGGTGTGGCTCGGTGGATAGAGCGCCGCCTGCGGACTGACGGGTCCCAGGTTCGAATCCCGTCAAGGGCACCCTTCCCGGCCTGGGTGGGCTGCAGGTGGGAGGCAACCCATGGATGTGTTTGTCTCCTCTTCTCCCTTCCACTCTGTCTTAAAAAATCAATGCATCCCGGGTCCGGGCGAGGCCCTGGGCCCCTGGATCCGGGTGAGCCTGGGTCCCGGGTCCGGGCGAGGCCCTGGGCCCCTGGATCCGGGTGAGCCTGGGTCCCGGGTCCGGGCGAGGCCCTGGGCCCCTGGATCCGGGTGAGCCTGGGTCCCGGGTCCGGGCGAGGCCCTGGGCCCCTGGATCCGGGTGAGCCTGGGTCCCGGGTCCGGGCGAGGCCCTGGGCCCCTGGATCCGGGTGAGCCTGGGTCCCGGGTCCGGGCGAGGCCCTGGGCCCCTGGATCCGGGTGAGCCTGGCCCCGGGTCCGGGGGAGGCCCTGGGCCCCTGGATCCGGGTGAGCCTGGCCCTGGGTCCGGGCGAGGCCCTGGGCCCCTGGATCCGGGTGAGCCTGGGCCCCGGGTCCGGGCGAGGCCCTGGGCCCCTGGATCCGGGTGAGCCTGGCCCCGGGTCCGGGTGAGGCCGTGGGCCCCTGGATCCGGGTGAGACTGGGTCCCGGGTCCGGGTGAGGCCGTGGGCCCCTGGATCCGGGTGAGGCCACGCGACCCTGGGTCTGGGAGAGGCCACGCGCCCCTGGGTCCGGGTGAGGCCATGCGCCCCTGGGTCCGGATGAAGCTGAATCCTGGGTCTGGGCGAGGCTGTGTGCCCCTAGATCCGAGTGAGACTGGATCCCGGGTCCGGGTGAGGCCGTGGGCCCCTGGATCCGGGTGAAGCCGTGCCCCTGGATCCGGCCGAGACCAAACCAGAGGGAGTCGGACCTGCATTACCACCATTTGTCCACCATCCAGAGCTGAGGGGTCAGTGCCGACATGTACTCATAAGGAACTGGTGGACATTGATATTGGGTCTCAAAAGAACTGTTGGACCAGAAAGAAACTCACTACAGACTGATTCGTTTGCCTGTCAGCATAACTATTATTGCTCGTCGCACATTCAATTCTTATAAGTATATCTCTAGTGACACATGATTTCGCTCATCTAGGGGAAATGATGAACAACATAGACTGATGAACAAGAACAGAACCAGAAACAAGGAGGCATCGATCGGACTATCGGGCCTCAGAGGGAGGATAGGGGAGGGTGGGGGGAGGGGGGAGAGATCAACCAAAGGTCTTGTGTGCATGCATATGAGCCTAACCAATGCTTAAGTTCAACAGAGGGTTGGGGCATCCATGGGGAGGGGGGTGGGATGGGAATGGGGGGATGAGGACAAATATATGACACCTTAATCAATAAAGAAATTAAAAAAAAAAAAATTTTTGTACAACCTAATAAAGCTAATTTTATTTAAAAAAAAAAAAATCAATGCAAATATCCTCCCGTGAGGATTAACTACTAAAAAAAAAAGGCTAGCTAGTGGCAAAGCTTTTTCCTGGTGGGGGGGCGGGGCCGGGATGGAATGAGGGGCGGGGCCGGGCTTGAGGCTGGAGCTGGGCCAGAACTTAGGGGCATTGCCTTGCTGTGCGTTCGGAACCCAAAGATGTGCCAGGTGTGCGGGGTGTATGGGGTGTGCGGGAGCTGAGGCGGAGGCTGGGGCTGAGGCTGAGGGCGAGGCGGCGCAGGGGCCGGGCGGGTGGCGGGGTCACAGGGGAGGGAGCCCCCGGCGGCCCCCCTTTTTCGCTGAGACTTTTTATTTTATTGATTTTTTTTACAGAGAGGAAGGGAGAGGTAGAGAGAGTCAGAAACATCGATGAGAGAGAAACATCCATCAGCTGCCTCCTGCACACCCCCCACTGGGGATGTGCCCGCAACCAAGGTACATGCCCTTGACCAGAATCGAACCCGGGACCCTTCAGTCCACAGGCCGATGCTCTATCCACTGAGCCACACCGGTTTTGGCTTCGCTGAGACTTTTATTTCTCAGGAGCCGCAGCCGCCCTCAGGGTCTCCCGTGGCTGCTTCTGTGCTGCGCCCTGTGTGTGCCCGTCCCCAGCGGAATGGACCGTCTCTGAGGAGGAGGATGGCCCGTGACGTGTCTGGGGCTTCGCTCTCTCCTCCCCGTCCTCTCTAAAGTCAGTGAAGATGGAAGGAAGGAAATCAGTTGATATTTTAAGCTTGGAAGTTGGCCGAGACTACAGACTCAGCTTCTGGATGTAAAACTTGGATGTGCCGTCCCAAAGGTTTGAACGAAGGGGACCACGGCTTCGCATTTTGCATGTTGATATTAAACTGTTATTTGATTTACAGAGGAACCTGTAGTTCTCCCCATGTCTCCCTGAGATGTTCCCCTGGTTTTAGGAGGGCATGTAGCCTGAAGGCCTCAGCTTCAGGCCGTAAGGCTGCCGACAGGAGCCTGTTGCCCACCCCCACCTGTCCACGTCCTGGTGCTGCTGGTGTCATTTTTAGAAATTCTGTCACCTGCCAAGCGTGCCGCGCTTTCCCTGAACATCAGCCTGCTTCACCCTTTCCCAAAACGTTTCTGTTCCAAACACCTAACCGCTTTTCGCATTCATTGTCACGTAAGTTAACGGCACAGCATAGCCGTTTTAGTAAATGACCCCAAACCATCCACCCGTTTCGTATGACGAGGAAGATGCCTCCTTAGATCATTTGCGTCCACATGCCTAGTAAAATAAGTGGTTTTTGGACCCGGACCCACAGTGGGTCACAGCTGAAGGGCAAGCAGCGTGAATGTTTCCCGACTGGAGAGGCGGGCGGAGCTCAGGGAGCCTCCCCGGGGGGACCGACCACTTTTCAGGAGCACGTCCTGCAGCTGAGCAGCAGCGTCTGGAGCACCGCTTCCCTGTCGGCGTACTGAGCTGCGCGGTCCCATCCTAACGTCTCTGGAGGCAGAACCCAGACGCTGCGGCTTGTTCTGGCAGCAATGAGTGTTCTAAGGTTCGGAACGGGAATGTGGCTCAGCCAGTGTGCTCATCACTTAGAGCAGTGGTCGGCAAACGCGTTCGTCAACAGAGCCAAATATCAACAGGACAACGATTGAAGTTTCTTTGGAGAGCCAAATTTTTTAAACTTAAACTATATAGGTAGGTACATGGTTATTCACTTAATGAGGGTACTCCTAAGCTGGCCTTGGCTAAAAACTCAATGGGCCAAAGAGCCGCAGTCTGCCGACCACTGTTAGAGCGTCAGCCTGCATCCCGAAGGGTCCCGTGTGTGATTCCCAGTGAAGGGCATGTGTGTGGGTTGCAGGTTTCATCCCCTGCGTGTATGGGAGGTAAACAATCATGGATGTCACTCCCTCCCCGGGTTGTTTCTATCTCTCTCTTTCCCGCTGCATCCCTCCCTTCCACTCTCTCTGAAAGATCAAAGAAGAAAATATCCTTGTGTTAGGATTAGCTAAAGAAAGAAAGGAAGGAAGGAAGGAAGGAAGGAAGGAAGGAAGGAAGGAAGGAAGGAAGGAAGGTTGGTTCAATGTGTGAATTTTACGATTTAGAGAACGAAGACCCCGAGAGGTCCGTGTTGTTGCAAAGAAGATAGCCTGTGAATGTTAGAGCCAGGCTCAGCTCAGGTAAATTCCAGGGAGGGTCCTAAAGCTTGGGAGTGCCCTCTATCAGAACTGCCGGGATTGCGCTCGAGGAGGCGCAGATCAATAAAGGAGCTATTTTGGGCTAAACCATTTCAGAGAGTTTTTATTCTCTTTCGACTGACAGGACACCAGGCTTGGTTGGATGAGCCAATGTCCAAGGACCCTCTGGCAGGCAATTCCTGCGCGCAAAGCGATCCTCTGCTGCCCCCTTGTGGCCATTTAAGGAGCAACAGGCTGCGTCCCTGTCCTTGGTGCTGAAAGTTCAGGTTTCCAAAAAATCTCTCCAGGAAAAAACCCAAACAACCAAAACCAAAACCAAAAACCCGGAGAATCATGGAGGCTGTCCGGGGCGGCAATCACTCCGTCGCTGAAGGGACTGAAGTCACGGGCGTAGATTTGTCACCTCTTTCCGCCCCAGCCCGGCCAAGGGAGGCCTTGGGGTCTGCTGCGCTGGCATCTGACCCGGTGCGGTCAGCACGGGAGCTGGTCACCTGGAGGCGCGCATTCCTGAGGGAGGCAGTCAGTCCCCAGGAGGCCGCCACTGCAGGGCAGTCTGTACGCGGGGGGTTGGGGGTGGGGGAGGGTGGGAGACTGTCCTTCCTGAGGGTGCAGCGAGACGCAGGCAGGGGCATCATGGGAACGTGTTAGTCCCGCGAGAAAAAGATTCTGCTGAATAGCTTGGTGTGGAAACACGGTGTTTACTTATTTCAGCAAAGAAGTTATTTTTATTATTTCAGAATGGAAGAGAGAGGGAGAGAGAGATGTCCATGCGGAGAGAGAATCCGCGATGAGAGAGAATTCGCTGAAGTCACTGTTACGGCTCTGGGTTCGGCACCCCTTCCCTCCCATCTCTGCCCAGGAGATTGCTGCACGGAGGTTCCCTGTAAGGTGACTCCCACCAAGATGCTCGTTTTGTGCCTTTTTAAAGTAAACTAGAGAGTGTTGAGTTGTCTATCTGGCAAGCGGATGCTGTAACCAGTGAGGACCACCGGCTACTGCTCCAATTCACTGTTAACTATCTAAATTTCAACCCACCCCCAGCCGCCCGTGAGTGGAAATAAATATGTTCTCTCTCCTGTGGCTGCAGCACGCGGCATACATAGGCATTCCCGTTGAGTTGCACCTGCGTTAAAGTTGGATGGATGTGTCATTTTCCCTAATTGTGATTGGTGTAAGCATAAACCAGTGCGTCATCATTTATGAATTATCTGAATCCAGTGCAGTTCAAACCAAAAATGCACTGTGTGATAAATCGACGAAAGAGAACCGATCTTTCTTGAAACTTAAAGGTTTGCCTGCTAGTTTTTTTTTCTTCCACTCCTTCTTTGAAATCTATGCTACAAAAATAAGATTTAGTTTTGTTTTTTTTTAAATCCATTCGGATTGAAAACATGTTCCTTGGAATTGAATGATTGAGGCCTACTGTTCCAAACTTCCGACGGGAACCTGAGAGCCATTGTGTCTCTGTCCGTGGTGCTGAGAGGACCCCCGTTGGAAAGCCCTTGGCCCTGCTTGCCCAGCAGGTGGCGCCAAGTCCTCGCTGAGGACCAATGTTTGTGTATGTTTGTGATGGAGAGATTTCCGTGTCATCCATAATCAGGATACTGACTGGGCACTGTAGCAGGTGTCTGAAAGGGGGGATCTTGTCCCCACCCCCCAGCTCACCAGCTGCTAAGGAAAAAGGTGTCTTCGTATTTGGCATGTCCCCTGAGGCACATTTAGCCTTCCCCCCACCCAAGTGTCTTAGAACCCAGCCCAGCAGCCCCAGTGTTGTCACGAGCCACTGGTGTGGAGGGTTCCTTTTTAGATTGGAAATGAAACTGGATGATGTGTGAGGTGGAAGAGGCCTAGTGTGGGTGTCATTGACAAAGTGATGGCATTCCCGTGTGAAGAACGTGAACCTCTTTCCCTGGAATGCCTGAAGGCTTGGATCCCCGGGCCTGGGGTGGGTCACCTGAGCGCTCATGGAACCCCAGCTCCTGTCTCAGGTTTTCCTCCATCCACCCAATCCTCCGGGAACACCTTGGGCCCTGCCCTGGTGAAATGTGCCAGTTGTGCTATTGTTTTTTGTTGGTGTCAGCTGACTCACGAGGATCCCTGAGTCCTGGGGCTTCTGAGGCCCAGGCAGGTGCCCTGTGGGCGTTGTGAGGTGAGCTCCCTCACCCATGTCAGGAGGGTAGCTTCCCTGCCCCCACCCCTGCTCGGCCCCGTTGGCCCCCCAGGCCTCACGTGGGAAGCCCGGGCATGCCCAGGTGTTTCAGCACCTCCGGCCAGTACCTCTCATGGGGTGGGTGGTGTATGTAAGTTTTGCACAATGAACTGTGCGCCTGCATTGGAAATGTTTGCATCCCCCATCGCCAACCCCCCCGCCCCCCATCGCCAACCCCCCCGCCCCCGCCGCCACCCACCAGGATGTGGTTTGAATCCTAGGATCGAGGGCTGAGCTGGACTCCCGGATGCAATGGAAGTGCGTTGAACACTTTCTAATAGGAGAAAGCAGATGGGATTTTTGTAGTATCGTGACTCCTCGACGTGTTTTATGTATCGTTTCCATGTTTACCTGAGTAACTCAGGGAAATGCTGCGCGGCGGCCTCGCCAACTGAATATACCTCCAGTAACCCCCAAGGATGGCGTGAACTGGAAAACCTTGAACTAAAATGGGGTTTATAGTGGGTAGTCATGTCCTCGGCCAGTGTCTTCCCTGAGGAAGATCAATGTCCATCTTCAGCAGGCCCGTTGTCCTCCGTCCATGGGGTCGCAGACTGGCACTTGTGAAATGTCCTTGTAACCTGTTAAGTAGCGTTCCTCCGGACCCTCAGGGCGCAGCCCTGGCTCCCTGGCACGTACCTCTATTGTTATTGTGATCCTGTTCATGGTTGGCTGTTCACTCTCCTGCACGCACCTCAATTTTTTTTTCTTTTTATCCAACCCCAGATGTTTCTCCCTCCGCCCCCCGCTTCACTTTCTCCCACCTCCCTAATCTATCAGCAATGTATTTTAAGTAATTCACTGAGCTCGCCTCCTTAGATTTTAAATGTATAAAACAATGTGGGAAACTACCATTCTTTAGAGCACTCTGTCCATCCATGGATCTTCTGCTTCCCTGGATTTTTGTTGTGTAATCGGCGTGGAAAAGCTACATGTAAGCACTGGAGGGATCAAGAGAGACCTTTATTCAAGCAAGCAGTGCTGCTGGCTCAGGGGATTCAAAGATCCAAATCGTGAAGAAATGATGCAGTGAGATTGCCCCATGTATATATTCCTATGTTTTGTTAACGTAAAAAAAGCATTGAAACCTGTAAAGAATTTTTTTGAGTTTATTTGAGACAAACCGTGGATATATGTCGGGAAGCAGAACCTCAAGGAATTGAGATAATGCTCCGTAGAATGGGGAGTTCATATCATACCTTGTTTTTATAAATTTACCGTCCAAAGGAAAATACGTAAATGGGTTCCATGTAATTCATTGGTGATAGATTAAGGAGGTGGGATAAAGCAAAGCGGGGAAACCTCTGGGATAGGGTAAAAAGTGAAATGATGGACATGTGCTTCTTTTCCAGAGGTGGATACAGGATACTTTAATGTAATTAACAGTTGGCAATTAACCTGATAACAATAACAATGAGGGAATGTCTGGGTACCATTTGTTGTGCCCAGGGGCTCCAGAAAAAAGGGGAAGTTACAAGGCACCCAGTCATTTCACCGATATGTTATCTGAGAGGCCAAAAGACAAAGGGCTCACTAAAGATCTAAGTGGATCTTTGTCAGGGAGAATACCGGCCTAGGACATGACTACCCAGTATAACGTGTTTGTAGTTAAATATTTAATTTTCAGACCATCTTTTGTGGTTATTTCTGATAGATCCTCCCTTCCCCCAACTGTTGGACCGAGTATGATGTAAACTGCACCTGCAGCACAGACATTCCTGAACACCTATCCAGGCACCTTATATGGACTGTACATTGAATCACCAATCAGCACCTGCCAAATACCCTAAGCCCCCGATTCCTAAGTCCCTAATCATGTGCCTTACATGAAACCACCAATCAGTGTGTGCCGAGTACCCTAAGCCCCGTCCCTTCCCATTCTTCCCCTCAAAAGGCATCTTCACCCCTGCACATGTGCTCTCTTCCTTTGGGAGGCAGCCCGGCAGGGTCCTTCTCTAATAAAGCCTGGTTTTCAGCCCTCTGTCTCATCTTTCATTTGGTGCCGAACCTGGGAGAGGTGCATGTGAGCGTGGACGATCCTTGGACCTAGCCCCAAGCTTCTGACTCCTGATCTGGCTCTGCTCGGTGGCATGGTTCTGAGTTGATTGGTCCGCTCAGAACACTTCTCGAACCCTGCCGTAACAGGACACGTGGGAATCTCGTTGCTTTCTTACCAGTAGGCTTCAGGGACTTTCCCAACTCCCCCCACCCCCTCTCGTTCCCTTGACCTGGAAGGGCCTCAGAGTTTTCTCGTCTCCTCAGCTTCACGTCTTCTCGAAAGCCCAGGTGCCTGGCCGGGAAACTCTGCTCGTCTCTATGGGAAAGGTCTCGGGGTGACGACCTTGGAACCTTCTCTCGTCTGTCTCTCTCTCTCTCTCTCTCTCTCTCTCTCTCTCTCTCTCTCTCTCTCTCTCGGGTTGGTTGAGGGAGAAGAAGGACACTTCTTTTTTCCTCCCCAACTTCACTTGTTGGCCTTTCCCTCTGGTCATGGGAACCTCTCATTCCAAACCCCCCTTGTAACACACCTTTAGGGTGTCTCCTTGCCAATCTCTCGACCCTTGGTCTTTCTGGCTACATCAGACCAAAGAAGCTCTACCTGGCCACAATCTCTCTGTGGCCTGAAAACGGCACTTTTGATTCCAATATCCTCCAAGACCTAGATAATTTTTGCCACCGGACAGGGAAAGCATTTGAGATCCCTATGAACAGGCTTTCTCAACCCCTACGCCCCCTCCCACCCTCCCGATCTCTCTTTGATTGGTTGCCTCCTGCATGAGCCCTGACCTGGGCCCTGGCCAGGGAGGAGCCTGCAACCTAGGTACATGCCCTTGATCAGTATTGAACCCAGACTCTGCTGTCGGCAGGCCAATGCATTATTCACTGAGCCAATCCAGCTAGGGCAGGATATGACATTTCTTAGCCTTCCAGCAGCGGACCTTTGTGTTTTTTTTTCTCCAGGAGTGTAGTGGAAAAACCCTAGATCACCTTTTTGGATTCTTATTACCCAAGTTACTAAGAATATTACCAGTGGCATACAGGGAGCTTAGCAAATGAGCAATCAGAAAAGGTGCATATATCAAGTGGATTAGAAACTCCGTTCACACTGATCTGCGGCTCTGCCCCTGCCTGGGCCTAAAGCCTCGGGCCTGGGCAGGTGCCCTCCAGCACCCTCCAATCACTGGCTCTGCCCCTGCCCAGACCTAAAGCCTATGGGGCCCTCCAGCTTCCTCCAATCACTGGCTCCCTCTCACTCTGATCACTGGCTCCCTCTCGCTCCAGTCTCTGGCTTCCTCTCCCTCCGATGGCTGGCTCCCTCTCCCTCCGATGGCTGGCTCCCTCTCCCTCCGATGGCTGGCTCCCTCTCCCTCCGATGGCTGGCTCCCTCTCCCTCCGATGGCTGGCTCCCTCTCCCTCCGATGGCTGGCTCCCTCTCCCTCTGATGGCTGGCTCCCTCTCGCTCTGCTCGCTGGCTCCCGCTGGCTCTGATTGCTGGCTCCCTCTCGCTCTGGGTGCTGAGGATGTTCCCTGTTCCCAGATGAAGGCCTCTGGGCGCGTACTTATGCAAATTAGCTGCCATCATAGTCGGGTTAATTTGCATACTCACTCTGATTGGCTATGGGTGTATCGAAGGTATGGTCAATTTACATGTTTGTCTATTATTAGGTAAGATAATTAAACATACTTAATATAAATATAAAATAATTATAAATTTTAGAATGTTGTTTTTTTATTTAATAAATCTTTATTGTTCAGATTATTACAATTGTTTCTCCTTTCCCCCCACATATGTCCCCTCCACCCGGTTCCCACTCCACCCTCTGTCCCTACCTCCCTCCCCACTGTCCTCATCCATAGGTGTACGATTTTTGTCCAGTCTCTTTCCGTACCACCCACACCCCTTTCCCCCGGAGATTAATCCACTCCCATTCAATGCCCCTGATTCTGTTATATTCACCAGTTTATTCTGTCCCTCAGATTTTTAATTCACTTGATTTTTCGATTCACTTGTTGATAGATATGTATTTGTTGTTCATAATTTTTATCTTTACTTTTTTCTTCTTCTTCCTCTTCTTAAAATACCTTTCAGCATTTCATATAATACTGGTTTGGTGGTGATGTACTCCTTTAGCTTTTTCTTATCTGTGAAGCTCTTTATCTGACCTTCACTTCTGAATGATAGCTTTGCTGGGTAGAGTAATCTTGTTTGTAGGTTCTTGCTATTCATCACTTTGAATATTTCTTGCCACTCCCATCTGGCCTGCATAGTTTCTGTTGAGAAATCAGCTGACAATCGTATGGGTGCTCCCTTGTAGGTAACTAACTGTTTTTCTCTTGCTGCTTTTAATATTCTCTGTCTTTTGCCCTTGGCATTTTAATTATGATGTGTCTTGGTGTGGTCCTCTTTGGATTCCTCTTGTTTGGGGTTCTCTGCTCTTCCTGGACTTGTAAGTCTATTTCTTTCACCAGGTGGGGGAAGTTTTCAGTCATTATTTTTTCAAATAGGTTTTCAGTATTTTTCTCTCTTCTTCTGGCACCCCCATTATTGTGATGTTGGTATGCTTGAAGTTGTCCCAGTGGCTTCTTACACTATCTTCAACTTTTTGGATTCTTTTTTCTTTTTGCTTTCCCAGTTGAGTGTTTTTTGCTTCTTTGTATTTCAAATCTTTGACTTGATGCTTGCATTCCTCTAGTCTGCTGTTGGGTCTCTGTATAATATTTTTTTATTTCAGTCAGTGTATGTTTAATTTCTAGTTGGTCCTTTTTCATATCCTCGAGGGTCTCGTTAAATTTATCGGCCTTTTCTAGGAAATTCTTGAAAATGCTTATAACCGTGTTTGTTTGTTTTTAAAATATATTTTATTGATTTTTTACAGAGAGGAAGAGAGAGGGATAGAGAGTTAGAAACATCGATGAGAGAGAAACATCGATCAGCTGCCTCTTGCACACCTCCTACTGGGGATGTGCCCGCAACCAAGGTACATGCCCTTGACCGGAATCAAATCTGGGACCCTTGAGTCCGCAGGCCGACGCTCTATCCACTGAGCCAAACCGGTTTCGGCTATAACCGTGGTTTTGAACTCTATATCCAGTTGTTTGTTTTCCTCCATTTCTTCTGTTTGTGATCTGTTTCCTTGTCTCCTCATTTTCACTGCTTCCCTGAATTGGTAGGGTGGCTTTGTGTGCTAGGTGGTCCAATGGGTTGGCCTCCCAGTTACCTGAGGACATTCTTGGTGCACCCCTTTGTGGACTGTGTGTACAGCCTTGTTGTAGTTAAGTCTTGATTGTTGTTGGTGTCTCAGGGAGGAATTGATCTCCAGGCCAATTGGCTGTGAGAACCTGCTGTGTCTATAATGGAAGAACTGCTGTGCTGGAGACACGCTTATGGGGCAGGACTTGTTTCAGTGGGGCTTTGGTGCTCACTTAGTCTGCCTCTTGAATGTGTCCCTTATGAGAGTAGTTGAAATCTGGTGTCATCTCACACAGACCACTAGATACACTAGCTTCTGGGTCTCCAATGTGGTGCAGGTCAGCTACTGTCTGAGGCCACCCAGCAGGAGCTACAGTGAGAACTATAGTTTTCTCCTCTATGCTTGGGGTTTGGAGGTTTTGGAGCTTTCTGACCCGAGCTGCAGTTTGTTTGATTAAGCTGTGATAGGGTAGGCCATTTATATGCAAAAGCCACTGCGAAGAGCTTGGGTGGGTTTGTAGATTGTGTGGGGCGGAGTATCAGGGCGTCACTAGGCTAGGGCATGGCAAACAGCGATGGCTGCCAGTCAGCCTTCCCTGCGTGGAGAATTCTGTTTTTAATATTTATTTGTTAAATGGCCACATAGTATGTCCTATGAAGGTCTCTCTTAAGCTTTCCAACTCATATTATAATTTTCAATCTTAGCTGGTGAACTGACTTTGTACTTTGATTACCAAAAAATGATTTTAAATTTATTTATTTTGTAAACTTAAAATACATTACCAGCAAATATTAAGAACAAGCAATGAACCACAAAATTAAGTTTTTGTCATGCATGTTTCTGGGTGAGTGTCTAGATTGGGAAAGGGCAGGTGGAAGATAGATTTGGCAGTGTTAATAGACAAGCCCTCACTGGAGTATTTTTTCTTTTTTCAAGCATTAGTCTGCCACCAGTGAAGTCTCATTATTTCTAAATGTCCTAATCAATAAGGTCATGAAAGATTGATTTCAGGAGCTGCCACTGTGTTTATGACAAGAAGCATTTGAAGTCATTTATGGGAGTGGGCAGTAATTCTCCTGTTAACTAGCAAGTCAGGGAATCATTGAGCTCATCTGACATGTCTTCAGGTGGTCAGGGAAGTCTCCCTGGTGTCCATCACTGACAGAGGAGGAGACTCATATTGCTAATTGAATTCCCTACGAGAGCAAATATATACCATCCTGTGGAGGGTAAGGGAGAAGGAGCAAATCTATACAAGTCTCCAATACATATGAGTTGGTTACATTGATTTTACTCTGCTGATGACCTGGGGTAGATATAGAATGTCCTTAGGAAATATAAAGTTGATTACAGCAGCTCCTTTTCACTTAAGACTTTCAGAATTGCAACTACCAGTGTTTCAAAAGATATATATTTGAATAGTTTAAACAAACATTGTAGGTCTGTTAGAGTGATGTGTGCTGTAGAAAAAGTGCAGCACAAACATTTTCTCATTTATTGTGAACATGATTTAAGGACCACACTATATTCTCTCATATGAGAGTACTATCATTTATTTGGCTATTCCTCTGTTTGGGGGACTTTAGGTTTACAAAGTATTTTTTAAATTACTATAATACATGTTCATTGTTAAAACAAAATTAAGCAATACAGAAATATATAATAGAATAAGCGGAAAGCCCCTCATTTTCCCCTCCTAGCCCCTCTTCTCAGACATACAACTGAGATTTTTACAGCCCCCGCCCCCAGTTTTTTCACAACTAATTTGCAGGCAGTTTTGTATAGCATCTGCTGTTATTGAATCTTTCTGAAGCATTCAACTTCATTTGCATAGGAGCTTTCTTCCTAGTATGTCCTTAGTTTACTTGACATTAATCTAAATTACATACGATAGTGAAGAATCAATGGACATAGAGTTGTCTGGGGAAAGATACAGCACTCAGGCAGAAGAAGAATGTTCACTGGGATGTAGGCATCAGTCTGCATGTTTTACAGGGAGATGAAGGGTGTCCCCTAACCATCGTCGTGGCTAAGTGGAGGTCAGGTGCAGATGGAAGGGCTTTGTACTGTGCTAATTCATATGCCTGTCTGGTTTGCAAGCATTTCCCATTCCTCCTTGCCAACATTATGCATTATCGATCCATAATGCATTTTAAAGCTGTAAAATGTTTGTCAGTGAACAACAACATCAAAACCCTAGAATTTATTGAGCATCTACTCTTGTAAACTTGCTAATCTTGTTAACTCATCATAGTAAATTTGTAATGTTATCCCCATTTTGAGAATAAAGACAGCAAGACACACAGAGATTCTCTAGCTTGGCCAAGGTCACACCATACATGACAAAGATAAAAAAAAATATTTTTAAAATATATTTTATTGTTTTTTTGCAGAGAGGAAGGGAGATAGAGAGTTAGAAACATCGATGAGATAGAAACATCGATCAGCTGCCTCCTGCACATCCCCCACTGGGGATGTGCCCACACCAAGGTATGTGCCCTTGACCGGAATTGAACCTAGGACCTTTCAGTCTGCAGGCCGACGCTCTATCCACTTAACCAAACCGGTTTCATCCAAAAAAAATTTTTAAGAAAATTTTTATTTGGCATAGTCAGTTTACTGCATGAGTGAGCTATTTAGTATTTCAATGGCATATATCCACACAATAAGTTAAAACATTCTGGCAGAATACAGAAGTAGTATCTGTAGTATACGAAATATATTGTTTCATGACCTAAACTTTCAGAATGGTTTGTAAAACTTATTCATTAAGTTTATATTGAGCCTAC
Source organism: Cnephaeus nilssonii (assembly GCF_951640355.1). Taxonomy (NCBI): domain Eukaryota; kingdom Metazoa; phylum Chordata; class Mammalia; order Chiroptera; family Vespertilionidae; genus Cnephaeus; species Cnephaeus nilssonii. Next base: position 3,537,003 of record NC_137095.1, on the reverse strand, counting down.
AAGGTACTTTTCTATTTTTACAAACTAGTGGAAGAGAATGTTAGAAGTTAAGTAACCTTCACAGATATTGAGCCAACTCTCTCATCCTCTTGTGAAATATGTGAATGAAATGTGCCGATGCTTCAAGTCTGTAAAGGCATTAGCGATGTAGATTGGAATGGGGATTTCCTGCCCTCTTAGAAGATGCCATGGTCCCCTTTCTGTGGGCCTACTGAGTGTCTGCTGTGGCATGTTTTCATAGCACTAGATAAGACCTGCATTTGCCTTTACTCTTGTAGATGGTATTCAGACATAAACGAGACAGACACACACACCCCAGCTTTCTAAGCCATAGTTTCTGCAGATGTTTGTTCGATAACACTCTTAATTACGGGTTGCCGTGAATTTTCACATACTTCATCCCACAAGATGATGTTTTTGGCATGGCACTTCCAAACAGGAAAAGCTATTCTTTACCTTACGCTCTTCAACTTTTCCTAGGCCGGAAAATGTTAGTGAACAGCAAACTCTGGAATAAAAACGATCTGCAGGTCTCACTGAGTACTTGCATGAGGGTTTGTGTAGGACCATTTTAGAAGGAGAATTACAAAATGCATGTTGCATCCAGCCTTTGTGAGACACTCTTCCTTGCTTGTCTTTTGAGGTCCCTGGTTTAGGGTGAAGTGCTGCTCAGCCGAGTGGCGAGAGAGGGTGGTGGTCACCTCTGCACAGGAATCCCAGCCACGCCGAGAGGAGGACGCTGGAGGGGGAAGGTTGTAGCAGTGAAACACACGAGGCCCCTTGTGTTCTGATTGGGAATCTCTGTGGCAGAAGAAAGGATTGGGACAGTGATGGGCAACCTTTTGAGCTTGGTGTGTCAAACTTCGCCAAAAAACTGAGCATAACTCGGGTAGTGTGTCACTTTGAGGAAAAAACATTATTTCGTGATATTTATAGTTTAAATAACATAAATGTATAATTGTTATATATAATTGTATTTAATAAACCAAAAACTAAATATTTAACTTACCTACTTAGTGACTTCTTTGTTCATCCGTCAGTCGGTTTCTTTTGTTGGTCTTGATATTATTTAGCTTGTGTGGGGTGCCGTGAACTAAGATAAGTGAGGGGGAGGGGAAATTCTTTAACTAACCTGCCTATTAGTGACTTTTTTGTTGCTGAATTTCATTGGCTAAATCTTCAATTGAAGGTTGGTATTTTGTACACTTCAGGCCTAAGCAAGCGCTACTAACTTCATCTGTCAATCTGTTTCTTTTGTTGGTTTTGATATTATTTAACCTTTTGCACTCGGATGTCGAGTGTGACTCGATACATTAGCATTAGAATAAAGGAATCGAGAAAAAAGCAAGCGAGTGCAAAGGGTTTTAACGCTGAGAATAAGGCCTCACAAAAGTATGTAGAGGGAAAAATTGTGAGTAATGCCATTGCTATATTTTTCAGGGTGCTAAAAGTGTCTGGTAGTCGATTCCAGGCACTCCAAATTTCCTGTTCATAGTGGCACTCCTCTTGATTCTCCAAGCGGCACCTTTCCAGATTCTCAAGCTTTGACCTCAAGTCGACAAACACCTGAGCCCAGATACTGTCTTGAAATTCTGCAAGTTGCATCTCCAAATCATCAATTTGCATCCATTGGAAACCATTTAATTCCAAACTACTGTAGACTACTACATCAGGATACTTAATTATTTTCATGGTCTGTTCTAGACTTCTAAATTGACTAAATCTATCACTAAACTGGTCAAGTAATGAGTATAAAACATGCGGGTACTTCATATGCAAGAGTTCCATTTCATTTTGTACAGCTGCACTGGTCTTCTCAAAATACTTTGTTACTCGAGGAAAATACTTATAAGTTTTAGTTTCTACATCTCGCTTGAAAATTTTAACTTTACTTTCAAAAGCTTTTATGTATCCAAACATAACGTCAATACTTTTGCCAAAACCTTGTAACTTTAAGTTCAGTTCATTAATATGAACAGAGAGATCTGTAAAAAACATCAGGGTGTTGACCCACTTATCATCATTAAGCTGAGGAAAGTTTCCCAGATCCTTATCGTCAAGAAATACCTTAATTTCTTCAAAGCACTCCACAAAGCACTCAAGAACTTTGCCTCGGCTCAGCCATCTTACATTATTGTACATCAGCAGTCCACTGTAGGTGGAATCAACCTCCAGTAAAAGTGCCGAAAATTCTCGCTTGTGAAGTGGGACCAGGCCTTGCAGGGAGGCCCCATCCGCCTTGGCTCATTTAATGTCACAGGAGCTGGTGAGCATCACGCAGGTCCAGGCGTATAGAGCTAGCGATGCCGGCCGCGCATGTGCTCATGGAGTTCTGATTGTAAATGTGCTTTAACTAAATCAAATGCTGACTATCCCACGGAGAGGATATTCTCGTGAGATTTTCTTTTATGCTATAAAATTCATTGATCTGAGAGTGTCGGCCTGCTGACCAAAGTGTCCCGGGATCAATTCCAGTCAAAGTCACGTGTCTTGCTTGCAGGCTCCTCCCTGACTGGGCCCTGGTCTGTGCAACCGCAGGAGGCAACCAATCAACATTTCTCTCACATGGATGTTTCTCTCTGTCTCTCCCTCTCTCTTCCATTCTCTCTAAAAATCAATGGGAAAATATCCTCGGGCACGGATTAACCAAAAATAAATAAATAAAATAATGTTTCTTTAATAAAATAAAAATAAAGTTCATCATCCATGTGGAAACAGAGATCCAGCTTTTCCTATGACAAGGGAAAGTGCCACTGAGCGGATGAGCGGCTCCCTCACTGACGTGTCTCTTGGGGTCCTTTCTGCTCAAGTCCAGTCAGGAGACTAAGTACATCCTGCTCTTCTCAGACAAGAGGGACCTAGGGCAGCGCCCCCTGTAGGTTCTTGTGCTATGACAGCCTTCCGTGAGACAAACAGCTGAAAGGAATAAACTCTAAAGATGGTGGCATCTCTCTTTCCCACCATCCACACATTTGTAAAAGCAGTGACCAAACATCAGTGGACATAAAACAATCACATCAGCCAGGCCGGCATGGCTCAGTGGTTGAGCATCGACCTAGGAACCAGGAGGTCAGGGTTCAATTCCCGGTCCGGGCACATGCCTGTGGTTCGGGCTTGCTCTCCAGTGTGGGGTGTGCAGGAGGCAGCCAATCCATTATTCTCTCATCATTAATGTTTCTCCCCTCTCCCTTCCTCTCTGAAATTTAACCTTTTGGTTTTATTAAAAAAATGAAAAGGTTAAAAAAATCAAAAGGCCATGTCCCCTAAGGAAGCCTTGGAGATGCATCATTTGGGGGAGAGGAGTCTCCAGCAGGCCCGCCAGCTGCCCGGGTTCCCCACCGGTCCTAGGACCTGCCACGGAAAAGAGGGGCTCACAGAGCTCATTTCTGGGGGCTGCAGAGGCAATCCCTCTGGCTGGAGGTGCTGGGGGCCCCCAGCATGAATCCCACACACTCCAGGTCCAAACAAAGACACAAAACAAGATCAATCTTGTTTTGTGTTTTTGTTTTTTTTGAAAAGGAGATTGGAGGAGACAGGAGAAAGGCCTAAATTTAAGAAATGAAGCAAGTAAAAAACTGGGAGACGAGCAAGACAACAGAGAAAGAAAATCAAAAGCATAGTGAAGATAAAGAAAAGAGAAGGGGAATAGAGTAGGATTAGGGAAGAGGAAATTAGATATATGAATAAACCAACAGAGACTAGAATAATAACACACCAATAAATCAGATAAAGTAGATTTATTATTTAAAAGGAGGAAAAATGAAATGAAATAGAAAACCTAAATTGGGTAAAAGATAAAAAACGGGAATAAGAGAAGTGAGAAAGAAAAAGGTGCAAAAAAGATAAAAGTAAAAACAATAATAAATTTTTTAAATAATTAAAATGAAAAGGTGAAGTGTCATTCACTTCAGCTGAGTTTTAGTGCCCCATGGCTGCTGGTGTAGGACCCCACTCTTCTGTTCTGTCTGCTAATCCTGGGCTTCCTGTTAGGTACTGAGGTGCTGGCCCCTGTCAGTCACTGTCTTTTGGATTTTAGCTCCCCGTTTGAAGCTGCAAGAGATACATAGGTCCTCTGCTTGTGTCTGTATGCACAGGCCATGGCTGCAAGCAGGCAGGGCCAATCTGCCCTCTTTGCCTGTCCTCTGGCCGTCAGTCTTAATGACTCAAGCATCTGTTTCTGACAGAGCTTTAGGTGGAGATGGTGCTGATTTTCTTTCAGGGAATAAGATGGGTGTTTTTCCTCACCCAGAGTTGCTCCTCCATGTGTGTTCCAAAATATTGCTCTGGCCTTGGTTGGTCAGAGATTCTTATATATATACCAATGGGGTTAGCTGGCAACCTGGAGTTTTTATCAGTCTGGTTGCAAAAATAGCAGGACGGACCAGTCCCTCTTCCTATACAGACACTGAAGGCTCTTTGGGTCTACTCAGACCCATAAGCATGGTCTTTGCCTCTTTTTCTTCTGTTAAGCTCAAAATGCAGGGTGTGGCAGGAAGTATATCCTGCCCTGAGCCTACTGGGAGTGGCTAGCTCTTCTGGGGAGAAATGGGCACTTAGGTTTGGAAGCTTAAGTATGTCACACTTCTAGCAATATATCCCCAAAAAGCAGAAACACCAATCAGAAAGCATATATGCACCCCTATGTTCATAGCAGCACGATGGTAGTTATAAGAGCTACGATTCGGAAACAGCCTAAATGCCCATCAGCAGATGAGTCGATTAAAAACCTGTGGTACATCTACACAACGGAATATTATGCTGCTGTAAAAAAGAAGGAAATCTTATTATTTGCAACAGCATGAATGGACCTAGACAGCATTATGCTAAGGGAAATAAAGCCATCAGAGAAAGATAAATGCCACATGATCTCACTCATTTGTGCAATATAATGAACATAAACTGATGCACAAAAATAGAGCCGGTGTCATAGAAGCATTGAACAGACCATCCAAACTAAGAGGGAAGGCATAGGAGGGGAAGGTGTCAAAGATCAACTGAAGGACTTGTATGCTTGCATATGAGCATAACCAGTTGACCTAGACAGAAGGAGGGTGAGGGCATGTACTGTTGGGTAGGAGCAGGTAGGGAGAGGTCAATGGCGGGGCGGTGGGGGAGACGAGACTTAGGTAATAATTTAAAAATAAAGAATTTAAAGTAAAAAAAAAAAAAATGCCCCAATGCAGGACTCTTGGCCATGTCTCCCCGCCCTGCTTTCCTCCTCAGCCTCTCCTCAGGCATCTTAAGGCTGTGCCTCTCTCCCTGCTCCAAAGCCCCAGGTGCGTGTTTGCAATAGAAAAGTCCCGTGTTCTGGGTTTAGAGAGAATAAAAGCAAAGACAAAACCAAACCAAAACAATGAAACTGCTCTTCTGCTCTCCCAGCACCACGCTGTTTGGGCCCCTTTCATGGGGCAGCCTTTTGGGGCTGTTGCCTCTGGTCCAGTTTCCCCAGCAGCCATCTGCCCTGTGGCTTTTCCTTTATGCAGTTGGATGTTACCCACCTCGTGAAGGGACACAGCTTCGGTGCAACACAGCTTTCTCCTCACCTCTTGACCCACTGGCTTGCTGTCCCTCGAAAGCCCACTTCCAAGTTCTTGCCATTCTCCTCTGCCCTTCCTTGTTGTAAATGGTCTGCTGAGCTGCATCTAATTTGTTAATACCAAGTGGATGTTCTTTGATTTAGTTGTATTTTCAATCGGGCTCAGGACGTGATGCACAATACTACTGCCTAATCGGCCACCATTTATTTATTTTTTACTACTTTCTGATCCTTGCTGTTAAAACCTGCCAAAGTGACTTCCATACAGCCTGCAAATGCACAGGGCATGCTCCCTGCAGGCTCCCACCTGGAGCCTGCCAGCCCTTCACAGAATTCTTCAGTGAAATCCCCACTGACCAACGCTAGTTTCACCTTCCCTCATACTGCTGTTACCAGTCACAGGTATCCTGGTCCATTCTTTGTGGACTGTCCTCCTCTAGATGCCAGTTCCCAAGAACAGGGGACTCTGAATTTACAGCATCTGAAACAGTCGGGCTCAACAGTATCCACAGCTTCGGTCTTTACATGTGTCCCTTATGCCCACCATGGCTGCTGACCCTCCATCCAACCTGATTCAAGTCCTCATCCCTACAGCCTTCCCTCAGCCCACCCACTCCAGGAACCTGGCCCATGAGGTTGTAGGAACACCTTCACAGGCATCCGAACTCTCTGCCCGTCAACAACACACTCCAGCAACACACTATTCCCCAGAATCCAGGAACTATCACCTAATTTCAGGTCTTCTATGCACAGGAAAAACTTAGGGAGGGGGCACACCAACTACAACTCATCATCCGAACGTGGAATTATATTGAGACCAAGCCTCTCCTTCTGGAAATGCTTCTACCAGATACAGAAGAATGTTCTCACCATTGAAAATACACAGCACCATTTCCTGTAGCATCCATGCTACCTCCAGGACTGTCTGGGTAAGGGGATGGAGAGAGGAGTGCTTTATTTTTGATAAAATTAAAGTGCAAAATAACCCCTAAAATGGAAAAAAAGAGACTTAAACATCAGTGGGTCTCAGGGGTGTGAGTGAGTTGGCTGGAGGCAGGACTCTCTAAAGGTGAACTGATTTGGGGGTCCAAAGTATCAACGGGCTTCCCCCAGATACAGAAGTAGGTTCATTTGCAGCAGGCAGGTGCCTAGTGGGTGGGGAGAAGCAGTCTGGGTGGAGATAGAAGAGCGCTGGCCAGCACATCTCAGGCAGACACAGAACCCAAATCCCTCCCAGGGCCTTGACTGGGCCTCGTCTCTTCCAAACCCTGGGAAGGACACAGTGTGCCCAGCTACAGTGGGAACATCCCAGGCAAAGGCAGGGAAGAGTGAGGAAAGGGGGGCTGTGCAGGCAGAGGCCCCATCTCAGGGCACCGGAGTGAATGTTTGGATTTTTTGGTAATCCTCATCTGAGGATGTTTTGAGAGAGAGTACTTGGGAAGCGGGAGAAGAGAGATATTGAGAGAGACATCAACATGAGAGAGAAAAAAAATTAGATGCCTCCCACATCCCCATATGTGCAGGGATCAAACATGCGAACTGGAACCACAAAGTCAAGCAGTCTTTCTTTCAAGGCCTCGACTAGCAATGCACTATAAGCCAATATTGGCCAAAGAGCAATTTTCTAGTATTATGCTGTCCCTCCTAAAGCACAGAAAGGTTGGGATTCAAACAATATCTGTTAATTCTATGAAGATAGATCATAATTGTGCTTGACAATCATCCCTGGAAGTGAAAATAACCAAAACAGTTAAGTTACTAAAGAAAAATATCTTTACTAAAAAAATCATAAACCACAACAGAGTACAGTAAGCAATTTGCAGGCTGGTGAGTTAGAAAGTAAAACAGTTCATAAAAGCATAATTCAATAAAAAATCTCTTCAACTACAAATGTATCAGGTAGTAGATCTGGGCATGTCCTTCAAGACTCACTTGTATTGGAAACACATGAGGAATATAGTACAATGCATGTTCCATTAAAAGGGTTGAAATTCAGAAAAATAGGTTCCAAACAGTCGCATTCAGTGTTGTTACTCTAAGTGAATAAAATAAAACATTCCCTGCACATTTAACACTTCTTTCCAATGTGAACTCTCAGATGTGTAATAAGACTAGATTTTTGGCGAAAAGACTTCCCACATTAAGTACACTCATATGGCTTCTCTCCAGTGTGACCTCTCTGGTGATTAATGAGTGTACTTCTTGCACTGAAGGACTTTCCACATTCACTACACTCATATGGCTTCTCTCCAGTGTGGACTCTGAGATGTTTAATAAGGTTAGATTTTTGACTAAAAGACTTACCACATTCAGTACACCCATCTGGCTTCTCTCCAGTGACCTCTCTGGTGTTCAATTAATGTACTTCTTTCACTGAAGGACGTCCCACATTCACTACACTCATATGGCTTCTCTTCACTGTGAACTCTCTGGTAATGAATGTGTACCTCTTGCACTGAAGGACTTCCCGCATTCAGTACACTCATATGACTTCTCTCCAGTGTGAACTCTCCGGTGATTAATGAGTGTACTTCTTGCACTGAAGGACTTCCCTCATTCACTACACTCATATGGCTTCTCTCCAGTGTGGACTTTCAGATGTTTAATAAGGTTAGATTTTTGGCTAAAAGGCTTCCCACATTCAGTACACTCATATGACTTCTCTCCAGTGTGAACTCTCCGGTGATTAATGAGTGCACTTCTTTCACTGAAGAACTTCCCACATTCAGTACACTCATATGGCTTCTCTCCAGTGTGTACTCTCTGGTGTTTAATAAGGTGAGAATTTTGGCTAAAAGACTTCCCACATTCACTACAATCATATGGCTTCTCTCCAGTGTGTACTTTGCAATGTATAATAAGGTTAGATTTTTGGCTAAAAGATTTCCCACATTCAATACACTCATATGGCTTCTCTCCACTGTGACCTCTCTGGTGTTTAATTAATGTACCTCTTTGACTGAAGGACTTCCCACATTCAGTACACTCATATGGCTTCTCTCCAGTGTGAACTCTCTGGTGATTAATGAGTGTACTTCTTGCACTGAAGGACTTCCCACATTCACTACAGTCATATGGCTTTTCTCCAGTGTGGACTTTCAGATGTTTAATGAGGTTAGACTTTTGGCTAAAAGGCTTCCCACATTCAGTACACTCATATGGCTTCTCTCCAGTATGGACTTTCAGATGTTTAATGAATGTACTTCTTTCACTGAAGGACTTCCCACATTCAGTACACTCATATGGCTTCTCTCCAGTGTGAACTCTCTGGTGTTTAACTAATGCACTTCTTTCACTGAAGGGCTTCCCACATTCACTACACTCATATGGCTTCTCTCCAGTGTGTACTCTCTGGTGTTTAATAAGGTGAGATTTTTGGCTAAAAGGCTTCCCACATTCACTACAGTCATATGGCTTCTCTCCAGTGTGGACTTTCAGATGTTTAATGAATGTACTTCTTTCACTGAAGGACTTCCCACATTCAGTACACTCATATGGCTTCTCTCCACTGTGACCTCTCCGGTGTTTAGTTAATGTACGTCTTTGACTGAAGGACTTCCCACATTCAGTACACTCATATGGCTTCTCTCCAGTGTGAACTCTCTGGTGATTAATGAGTGTACTTCTTGCACTGAAGGACTTCCCACATTCACTACAGTCATATGGCTTCTCTCCAGTGTGGACTTTCAGATGTTCAATGAGGTTAGATTTTTGGCTAAAAGGCTTCCCACATTCAGTGCACTCATATGGCTTCTCTCCAGTGTGGACTTTCAGATGTTCAATGAGGTTAGATTTTTGGCTAAAAGGCTTCCCACATTCAGTACACTCATATGGCTTCTCTCCAGTGTGAACTCTCTGGTGTTTAACTAAAGCACTTCTTTCACTGAAGAACTTCTCACATTCACTACACTCATATGGCTTCTCTCCAGTGTGTACTCTCTGGTGTTTAATAAGGTAAGATTTTTGGCTAAAAGACTTCCCACATTCACTACAGTCATATGGCTTCTCTCCAGTGTGTACTTTGCGATGCATAATAAGGTTAGATTTTTGGCTAAAAGATTTCCCACATTCAGTACACTCATATGGCTTCTCTCCACTGTGACCTCTCTGGTGTTTAATTAATGTACCTCTTTGACTGAAGGACTTCCCACATTCAGTACACTCATATGGCTTCTCTCCAGTGTGAACTCTCTGGTGATTAATGAGTGTACTTCTTGCACTGAAGGACTTCCCACATTCACTACACTCATATGGCTTCTCTCCAGTGTGGACTTTCAGATGTTTAATGAATGTACTTCTTTCACTGAAGGACTTCCCACATTCAGTACACTCATATGGCTTCTCTCCAGTGTGAACTCTCTGGTGTTTAACTAATGTATTTCTTTCACTGAACGGCTTCCCACATTCACTACACTCATACATCTCTTCTCCAGGGTGAACTCTCTTATGTCCCGTGAGGTTAAGGAATCGTCTAAACACTTTCTTACATTTCTTACACTCATAAATCACTTCTCCAGAAAATTCACCCTGACACCGAACAACTTTCAAGATGTGGCTCGTAGCATTTTCACAGTCACCCCACTGGTGATGACTTTTACAATCAAGAAATTCCTGTGAAATCTCGCTGCCAAAATGTAGCTCCTCGGTGTTGAGAGTGGCCTGATGCTGGGGAAGCTCTGAGTTGTATCGCAAATCTTCCCCAACCTCCCTGTGGGTTGAAGGCAACACTGATAAGTAGAAGCTGCACTTGCTCACATAGGATGCCCTGTCCATAGCTTGTTTCCAGGGCTCCGCTCCACATTCATTCTTCTGTTGCTGGTGAGGGTTTGCACTGAAACAGAAGTCTACAACACATGCATCACTACAGAAGGCTTTCTGCTCAAAGCATGCTGAATGTGACTCAGTCAGGTGCAAAATATCCTTTAACGCAGAGAAACACCACTTACACAGAAGGGTCTTCTGGGTGGCTAGAGCTGTCTTAGAAGCCCTGTCCTGTGACTCTCCTTGTATAGATACACTCTGATCAGAACAGACCACCTCATCATCCATTTTATGCCAACAACCTGAAAAGTGAGAAAGGGTGAGGAAATGAATGTTGAATGTGGTGACAGTGGGAAATCCCACTGCAAAAGTGTGTTACACATCACACGTTGGTTCCATGAAAATATCTGAAAATAAGAGATGTGCAGGAAGGATTAATAAGAGGCTCTTGTGACTCTTTGGGCTAATGAAGATCACAACACAGAGAGGCCTCACCAGAAATATGACATAAACAAGGCAAGCACCACAAGGATTAGAATATGAATCTCCAGCTAATCCTTCAACTAACAGCATTCAGCAGCACTTGCCTGCTGAAGATGAGTGTGAGCTGTGCAAGAGGTTACTTCCATCTTACTCCAAGTAAAATTCAATAAAGGAGTAGCTGCTTTCAAAGAATACTTAGCACATATGTGCTTCTCTTAACATATGTGCAAGTCAATGTTGCAGAATACTGCGTAGGCACCAGTGCAGAGGAACAGGTGAATAGAGAAACACAGCTTGCTATAGTATTCAGGGAAGAAAATATTAGAAACATCTGAATGAGGGTCTTACAAAAACAGCACATGGTTCATGTAGGTACAGGCTGCCACAAAGAACCCTTACCTAGAGAAAGAGGGCAGAAGTTGAAGCCATGCATGTGGACACTGTCAGCCTCCCATGAAAAGGAAGTGAAAGCTGGGACCCATTAAGCTCACTGCAAGACGCCTCACTCCCTGACACTTCCTGTACTTTTGGAGATTACGGGTGTTAGGGTTGTTTGTGGAGTCCTTTGCTCAGGGCTCCCCATCCAGCTCATCCCTGGCAGCCACAGAACTTTTGACAGGACAGTGGGGGACATTAGCAGACACCATGTTCTGCCTGTGGGAGAGAGAAAGCTACGGCTGAGCCATAAAGGAAGAGAGGTATCACCGCAGGACACTGGGAGAATGTGAAGGTCTTACCTACAGATGACACAAGTGCGAACACTTCCAGCATCACCTCGCAGTACAGAAGTCTCTGAGCCTCATCAAGGAGCCCCCATTCCTCCTGAGAGAAGGCAATGGCCACATCCTCAAAGTTCACATCCTGTCATAATGGGGACAGTACAACCATGATCAGATTCACTCCTAACATTATAAGTCCATCCTACTACCCACCCTCCACACGCATCTGCTCTTTCCACTCTACACATCAGAGGAAATACCAGCCCTTCATCCCATGAAACCCACTGTCTTCTTATTTTCCTGCTGATATTTTTCTTCCAACAACAATTAAGGCAGTTGAGCAGATAGAAGATACCTGAGCTCTGGACCTCCCATGTACGCCACACTGCCTCTTATCAATACAGTGGGTGTCCATATATAGGTTAGAGATATGTTGGCCATAAAGAGAGTGTGAGTGATTTGATACTGTTTTCTCAGGAAATAGCATTGTAGTCCCTCAGATTGTTCCTCTAAGACACCAAACACATGGCATCACACTTCACCCTCTTGACCCCAATCCCAATGTGCTGAGGCCATTGCTTTGTACTACCCGCTGTACATAGTTCCTTGAACAACACTTCTCTCACACAGCTTCATTCCTGGAGGTACAACTTCAAATGAAATGCAAATATGCCATAATGTGGATAAATTATTTCCTAATCACCTTCTTTTCCAAAATTATAGTTCACCACCTCCATAATCTATTTCTCTCTTACCCTTTTTCCTTACCCGTGCCAGTGGAGGTTTACAAGCCTGGATAACACTGATTAATGCTATGTCATTCTTTTCAACCAGTGTGTTACAACCAACAACAAAAGACAGGTGGTTAGTTAAATAGCACCTAAGCTCTTAACCTAGAAAGTAGCACCCAAACTCCTCTCTTTACAGGCAATTACCCTAAAGTTCACCTTATTGTTACATCCAGGGACCACCAGAAACAGACTCTTCCTTCATTCACTCTATGTCAATGTCATGGTGTTGAGGCCATGAATTCACCTTCCCTCTCCAAGTGCACATCACTCTTTCTACCACAATTCTCTCAAACCTGCACTTCCACAGGCCCAGACCCCATCCTCATCTCCTGGCCTTTTAATTATTACTCAGCATGTGTGGTCAGAGGATGGTTGCCATATTGAATCAGGATCAAGCACTACCCAGACTCTGATAGTCCACACTCATAGAGGCAGCCTTGATTCCTGCTACGTAGGCCTCTCTCCATGACTGTTTATTTCCTTCAACCTCAACTATTAAGAACAATCAGATCTCAGATATCCAGAGCCCACCTCCTGTGATGCTGCACTTGATGTCCCTTCACTAGTCACAGCCAACAACTCTCACTTAACCTTCACTCAAGTCCCAGCCCTGATGGCCCTCTGCACCATGCCCAGTGAGTCTCACAGATGACCACTCAAGCCTCTTAGATAATCCACAACACTGACTACAGCTCCCCACAGCCAGGCCACACCAAGAGTCACAAGAAAATCCTGGTGAGAGTTTAGAAAAGTTGATATGTACCAGCCTCGGTCTCATCTTGCTTGAATTACTCTTTGGCCTCCAATTAATCTCAGGTCCACTCATCTTTTAAAGGCTTTGGCCACTGCTAAATGATTATCTTTCCCCCACACTCTACAGAACAACTACTGTCCCTATCTGTGTTGTGACATCCCCTTCTCACAAACAGTGGCCCCAGAAAGAAAGCCATTCCTCAGGCTCACACTGTCCCTTCTGACTACTACTACCATTAACAACCTGACCATGATTCCCTGTATTAAAGTGATATACTGTCCTAGGTGATGTGTCTCATTTTGTTGAGCACAGACCCATGCACTGGTGTGAGGTCACATGCCTGGGTTGTGGGCTGGATCCACAGTAGAGATTGTGCAGGTGGCAACCAATCGCTATTTTTTGCTCATCCCTGTTGCTCTGTCTTTCTCACCTTCCCCCCTTCCCCCCTTCCCCTCCTTTCGACATCTAAAATCAATAAAAATATAGATGTACTTTTTAAAAAAACAAACCTGCAGGCTCCCTCTTTACTCCAAGCCTTTGCACATTCTGGAACCTATGTCTGGAGGACCTCGCACGGATTATACTGGTTGCCAAAAACAAGGTCCACTCCATGAAGCCCTCCTCCTGGCCTTAGGAGTCTGGGCTCAGTGTCTGTTCAAAGTCCCCAGGTCCCCGGGATACAAGAGCGGCTGACAGACCCAGGTCTCTACTATCTCAGAGGCCACAAGAGGGTGAGGCCCTGAAATAAGCTCCACAAACCCACACACCTGATCGATTCTGCATTTGCAGGAATTTGTGGAAAGATAATGGTCTGTTGGGAGCCTGGCAACCACCAGGCTCTATGGGCTCAGGCTGCTCAGTGCCCTTGCCCAGCCCGGAGGCCAGGTGCCCTCCAGATGCCTGTTATCTCGGGGCTCAGTCCTCAGTGCTCACTCTTGAACATTATCATTTACAGGACTTCACTTCCTGTCCACAACCTCTGTCCTCTGTCTTCTAGTCTGTTCTTCCTCTGAGCAATGTCAGGAATAGTTAGAATCCTGCCTCAGAAAAATGTCCCTCTTTTTTTTTTTTCCCCCACAACCATCTACGGTCCATGCGTTCTGAGAATGAACGAAAACTCCTCACCAAAACCACACCTCACCTCTTTGTTGCCTTTAGATCCCAAACAGGCCCGGATTCCCGAATCCTCCCAGCTCAGCGTCACCATCACGTCCTCACAAGGTGGCACTGCAGCCTTCCACCCTCTTCCCCCATCACCCACGTGTCACCCACCAGGGACTCACCATTCTGGACGCTGGGACCTGGGCGGCAGGACCTGAGCGGCGCCGGTCCCCAGGCTGGAGGGTTCAGGGGGGTCAGGCTGCGGGAACGCTGTGAGCAGAGAGGCGTCCGGGAGGCACGGGGACCCCGATCTCGGTCTGTTGGGGCTCCAGGGGCCTCAGACACACCCTGCACCGCAGGCAGCGGCCTCCCAGGCCTCCTCCTACTCACGTCCAGTGCCCTGAAGCCTGTGACTTTGTGAACAACAGACCTAAAACTTTAAAATGGCCACCGCGAGGAGGAAGGCGGAAGTCCCGCCCTAACCGGATGCGCAGACACCAAAATGCCCTTTAGCTCCGCCCACACTCGTGCAGTGCCTTCTGGGTAATGTAGTTTTCTCAGCAGCCGAGCGGGGCTAGAAACCCAGCCATTGAGTTAGGTGAATAAAAGTGTTGTGGCAGAGTGAGTGATGGCTGGGGAGGGACAAGATGCGTCCACAGGCTTGGCGAACTGCAAAAGACGGACAGATCTCCTAGGGCAGTGGTTCCCAACCTGCCTAATGCCGCGACCCTTTAATACAGTTCCTCACGTTGTGGTGACCCCCAACCGTGAAATTATTTTCGTTGCTACTTCCTATCTGTCATTTTGCTTCTGTTAATGAATCGTAATGTAAATATCTGTGTTTTCCGATGGTCTTAGGCTCTACAGGGTCGCCGAGGACCATCGGAAAACATGACCATGCCCAGACATAACCAGCCTAGAACAGCTCTGCCTCAGGTTCCCCTAAAGTGTGTGAGGTCTTGACTTCATGCAGAAAAGATTTCACACCGTGAGTTCAGAAGATTTTGAGGGTACATTTATTAAAGCTGGGGATGATGGAAGAAAGTAGATTTCTTAGCTGCTGAACTACCTGCCTATTGTTTAAATCATTAATTCATTTTAAAAATTGGCAACATTTGCCCTAGCCGGCTTGGCTCAGTGGCTAGAGCATCAGCCTGCGGACCAAAGGGACCCAGGTTCGATTCCAGCCGAGGGCACATGCCTGGGTTGAGGGCTTGATCCCCAGTGGGGGGGGGGGGGCGTGCAGGAGGCAGCCCATCAAATGATTCTCTCTCATCATTGATGTTTCTATCTCTTCTTCTCCCTTCCTCTCTGAAATCAATAAAGAAATATATATATTTTTTAAAAATTGGCAAAATTTTCTGACCAGACTTTTCAACCAAAGAGATAAAGGCGGTGTAAATCAATGCATAAAGAAATGCTCACCATAAAACTGTCTTAAGGGAATGGGTTTAAAACAAAACAAGTTAACACTATACTGATTTTCTGGTCTGCAATTTAAAAATACTAAATATTGCATGAGCTCACAGGGATAAATAAAAACTAGAATTTTCATCATTGTGGGTGTCTGGAAAGGCAAAGAGAATAACCATTTTAGTTCAAAGTTCTGCATGTCTTAAAAAGTAAAACCCTCACCTACAGTACAACAGTTAGATAAGTAAAACATACATTTACATAAAGAACTGAACCCAATATTCCCTGAAAATTTATTTATAATACCCCAAACCTGGAAATAACAAAAACCATAGTCAGATCAATAGACAAAGTGGTTATTGACAGAACACAATACTACTCAGCAATAAAAAATAATAAACTTTTCACATAAGAATTAGAGTTCAATCACAAAATAACTGTGTAGCATGAAAGAGTTTAATATTTGTTAAGGTTTACACAAATTATAGTGTTTATAATAATATGGAAAATATGAACTAATCTTTTCACGAAAGGAAAATGAGTGACTGTATTTAGAGCCGGGAAGGCAGTAAGAGAGATTACAAAAGGGCAGGAGGTAAACTTAGGGTGTACTACAGAAGGTTTAGAGTTGTTGGTATGAAAATTAATACAATAGTTAGTAAATAATAACACAAGAATAATCTCTTCCCTGGCCATTGCACTGCAGTTGGTTGGGCAGCATCCCTTGCCCTGAAAGGTCACTGGTTCCAGTCCAGGTCAGGGCACACGCCTACCTGGATGCTTTAATCTCTTAAAGGAAACATTAAGAATTAAGATGCTGCACTGCTCAGGGGGCTCAGTATGTTGGAGCATCCTCCCAAAAAGCATACCCCCAAAATTGATTGCTTGTTGGATTCATGCTAAGGGAACTTAACTAACTAGTTTGTAAATTAAATTCTTGTTCACATAGACAAGGAGGAGGCAATTGATCTATGTTTCCTTTTTTATCGATGCTTCTTCTTTTTTTTCTTTCTCTCTCTCTCTCTCTCCTCTCTCTCTCTCTCTCTCTCTCTCTCTCTCTCTCTCTCTCTCTCTCTCTCTCCCTCCTCAAATTAATAAAGAATTCCCTGGGACAGAATTTTTAAAAATAAGCTGTATATGTTTCTAGTACAAATGGTTAAATCTAAACCTTTATCTCTAGAACAGTTGTCAGAATCGTCTGAACTCAGTGGAAGTCTGTCTCCTTTCATGTAAGAGGCTAAAAGAATAAATATCATGGATTTCTGAAAACAAAAGCAAACAAAAAACACACACACTATTAGTGTCAAAGTCATGACCCCCACCTTGTTTTTATTTAAGCCCATAAATCTGATGGTTTCTTTATGTTTTTAACTTCGGTTAGTCTTTGAGTGATAAATATTAACTTCCCCACGGGAGAAGCTGTTACTGAGGGATTCCAACATAACTTTATTTATTTATTTAAAATATATTTTATTGCTTTTTTACAGAGAGGAAGGGAGAGGGATAGAGAGTTAGAAACATCAATGAGAGAGAAACATAAATAAGCTTCCTCCTGCATACCCCCTACTGGGGTTGTGCCCGCAACCAAGGTACATGCACTTGACCGGAATCGAACCTGGGACCTTTCAGTCCGCAGGCAGACGCTCTATCCACTGAGCCAAACCGGTTAGGGTTCCAACATAACTTTAGACACTGGAGTGAGCAGAGCCCATGGTGAACTAGAAACTGTGCTTTCCCCAGTGAGACCCCTGTTTTTTTTGTTTGTTTGTTTGTTTGTTTTTTTAAAATATTTTATTGATTTTTTTTACAGAGAGGAAGGGAGAGGGATGGAGAGTTAGAAACATTGATGAAAGAGAAACATCGATCAGCTGCCTCCTGCACCCCCCGCACTGGGGATGTGCCTGCAACCAAGGTACATGCCCTTGACAGGAATCGAACCTGGGACCCTTCAGTCCGCAGGCCGACACTCTATCCACTGAGCCAAACCGGTCAGGGCGAGACCCATGTTTTAATGCCTATAAATACAGCCAGTGACACAGGAGGCACCAGTCAGCCAACTTGCCGTCTTTCTTAAAGCAGGGAATCCTCCGGGGATCACATGGAGGCTGGTGCTGGGATTGGAAAGATGACTTCCTGAGACAGATGTATTGTAAGTGTCTAAGGCTCCTCAGGATCTCATATAGTATTCCATCTATTGCATATCCTGCCCCATTACTATGTCCTCCAGCCAGTTTTTTGAAATTCTGTGGAAGCTGACCATCATCACTGTCTCCTTGTACATTTCTGTGTTTGTCATTTTCCTCTGGAGAGCTATCCTTGTGGTGAGTAAACTGAAGCACCTTCCAGATGCACTTTTACTCCTAAATAAGCAAACGTGTTTAAGCTCATGGATTCTTCATGTGCATTCAGGACTATAAATTTCCCGCTGGCAATGATTTTTCTGAAGGGGCTGCCCATCAGCCCTTCTGAAGGCAGGAAATTGTCAACTACTGCTAACCTAGACTTCACTTAATGTATTATTAAATGCTTAGACTTAAAGAACACTGGTGGAGGATGTTAACAATAGTACATATGGTAAAAATTGAGAAAAAGTATATTGTTTTTAGAATTCAAAAGCAAGTGTTCCATATGGCAAAGAAGTCACTGGAGTCATTGAGGAATGAGTGAAATTCAAACATATGTGTTAGAGGCTGCACTATCCTCCTATTGGTTAGGATAATGAATTAACTTTACAGTAGACAAAAATCCTGAGCAGATATTTTAACAAAGAAGATAAAGACAATGTAAAGAAATGCATAAGAAATGATCACCATCAAACATTTTTACAGAAATGGAATGAAAACAAAAGCAAGTTAATAATACTCGACGATAGGACTAGTATTTAAAAAGATTAAACTTCACATGTGCTGGCAGGGTTGCAGAAAAATGGAATTTTCATTACTGTGGGTGGGTCGGGAGGCACAGTGATTGACCATTTTAGATCACAGTTCCCCAGATGTTAAAATATAACACATTCACTGACACTGGAACAGTTTGGTAAGTAACACATACACCTGTAGAAACAACTCAAACACAATATTCCCAACTGTTTTATTTATAAAACCCCAAACATAGAATTCACTGAAACCATAGGCAGCTCAATAGTTAAAGTGGTTACCCATAGAATACAATATTTCCTGGAAATAAATATTTACATAAACATTAGTGTCGAATCTCAAAATATCTGTGTAGCATGAAGGAAGCCAGTGTTTCTTAAAGAGAATACACCTTTTACTACCCACAAAATTATGAAAAATGTGAACTACTCTATTGTACAGGAAGGTCAATCAATGCCTGCATGGAGGGCTGGAGGCAGAAAGATTACAAAAGGACTGGAGGTAAATACAGAGTGTGGCAAAGTAGGTTTAACGTTGTTGCTACTGAAAATAATACAATAATTAATAAAGAAGAACACAAAATAGAAACTCTCCATGGCCACTGTGCCTCATTTTCTTGGGTGTGATCACATTAACGGAAAACCACTAGTTTGATTCCAGGTCAGGGCACAGGCCCAGGTTGTGGGCTGGATCCCCAGAGTTGGGCATGCAGGAGGCAGCTGATCAATGATTCTCTCTCATTGATATCTCTCCCTTTCTCTCTCTCTGAAATCATAAAAGTATATCATAAAAAAAAAAACACTATTGCCATCAAATTCAATAGGAATGCTGACTACATACCAAAGACATCCTGGGACAGATTGCAGGGTGATCCTTCCTCTACCTTTGCCTTCTTGCCTGTTGAGCAACTA
Organism: Cnephaeus nilssonii; assembly: GCF_951640355.1. Classification (NCBI taxonomy): domain Eukaryota; kingdom Metazoa; phylum Chordata; class Mammalia; order Chiroptera; family Vespertilionidae; genus Cnephaeus; species Cnephaeus nilssonii. Next base: position 3,517,658 of record NC_137095.1, on the reverse strand, counting down.
CATTATGTGAACACCCTAGAGGGGCCAGGGAATACACAACACCATTAGGTTATTCTGCCAATGACGTCAGCTACACGGAACAGTTTTGAAGGTCCTGTAATGTCTGCACATAAAGGCCACACAAGCCACAGGCCCCAGAACATCTTGGCCTTATGTTCAGAAGAGGCACTTATCATCTAATTTACTGCAGGCTTCCCCACTCACTATTGAAACAGTGTTTCTGTCCTCATTGTGGTTCCACCTCAGAGACTTACAACAAATGACACCAGCCTATGAAATGTCATACTTCCTGGCACATGTCTCCTTGGCAGTACATGGAGAGCAGGTTCCCTAAACATTGCTGAGGCTTATGTAGTACATACTGTGAACAGAGAACATGGTTCATATTGGTCACAGAAGCAGAGCAAAGGTCTCCTCTTCAGACTGACCTTTGCCCTCACCAATAATCGAGGCACTATGCTGAAAATTAAATGCACAAAGTCACGTGGCGTTTCCTTTAAGGCCACGGGCCGCAATAACTAATAAGCCAACATTGGACAGAAAGTGATTTCCGAACATTATGTTGTCTCTTTCAAACCACATACATTTTTGGATAAACACAATAGCTATTCATCTCTACATGCTGAAAGATCACATTTGTGTTTGCAAATCATCTGTGGCAATGAATAAAACCAAAATTAAAGGTACAAATGTAAAAATACCGTTAAAAAGATTCTAAACTAGAGCACAGGAGAATAAGGGGTTTGCAGGTTGGTGAATAAGAATCCCCCCAAATTTATCAAAGCATAATGTGAGTACCACTATGTCCCTGATAGAGTTGGCAGTTCTTAGCTGAGAAGGGGTTCTCTGGATGAATCCTGGGTCAGGTCCATTTTCTCGTCACAGAAAAATTGATGAAGATACTGCCAAGAGCGTGGAGATACCATAATTACTTTCAGCAGAAGTGAGAACACAGAATACATTCCCCTGAGCACCCAGGGGTGGTGACCGATGCACACTCCTCAAGTGAGTCAGGTGTTAGAGGTGAAATCTCTTCAGTGACAAAGAGACAGTGACATCATTTGGGTGGTAGGTCTGGGCATGTTAGCAAGTACAATGCAGCTCCTTCAAGTCTCACTTGTACCTCAAATTTATGAGGAATCTAGCAGAGTGTATGTTCCCATAAAAGGGGTTTACATTGATGTAAAGGGTCTCAGAGAGCCCCTTAAGTGTTCTTATAATAAGTGAGAAAAATAAACCATTCCCTGCACATTTATGGCTTTTCTCCAGTGTGAACTCTGTGGTGTCTAGTGAGGTGAGACCTTCGACTGAAATGCTTCCCACATTCACTACACTCATATGGCGTTTCTCCAGTGTGAACTCTGTGGTGTTTAGTGAGGTGAGACCTTTGACTGAAATGCTTCCCACATACACTACACTCATATGGCTTTTCTCCAGTGTGAACTCTGTCATGTCTAGTGAGGGCAGCCCTTTCACTGAAATACTTCCCACATTCATTACACTCATATGGCTTTTCTCCAGTGTGAACTCTGTGGTGTACAGTGAGGTGAGACCTTCGATTGAAATGCTTCCCACATTCACTACACTCATATGGCTTTTCTCCAGTGTGAACTCTGTGGTGTCTAGTGAAGTCAGACTTGTGAGTGAAGGACTTCCCACAGTCACTGCACTTATAACACTTTTCTCTAATATGAACTCTGTTGTGTTTAATGAGAGGAAGGATTTCACTGAAGACCTTCCCACAATCACTACACTCATGGGGCTTTTCTTCAGTGTGAACTCTCCCATGTTGTAGGTGGTTAAAGATTAGTCTGAACACTTTCCCACATTTATTATACTCATTAATCATATCTCCAGAGCTGAGACCTTTCTGATAAGCAACTTTCTGTTTCTGGCTGGCAGCTGTTTCACATTCAACCCACTGGTGATGTCTTTTTCCACGGAGAATTTCCTGTGAACTCTCATTGTTACTGTGTGGCTCCTCTGTGTTCAGAGTGGCCTGGTGCTGGAGAAGCCCTGAGATGGCTGGGGAGTCCACCCCAGCCTCAGTACTAGCTTCAGGCACCCCAGAGTGGTAGAACCTGCAAGTTGTCACAAGCGAAGCACTCTCCATGTATTCTTTCCAGGGCTTCTGTCCACAGGCATCCTTATGGTGCTTGTGAGGGTTTGTACCGAAACAAAAGTCTCTCACACATGTATCACTTAAGAACACACTCTTCTCAAAGCATGCCACTTGTAACTCAGTCAAGTGCAAAATACCTTTTAACACTGAGAAGCATGGCTTACACAGATGGGGCCTCTGAGTGGCTGCAGCTGTCTTGGAAGCCCTGACCTGAGAGTCTCCTACAGATACACTGTGGTCAGAATAGGCCTCCCCATCATCCATTTTATGCCAAGGACCTGAAAACAGAGGAATGATGTGGAAGTGAATGTTGACTGTGGTGACAGAGGGAAATCCTATTATAAAACTGTGTTGCACATAATACATTGGTCTCATGCAACTGGCTGAAAATAAAAGACCTGAAAGATGAACTAATAAGATGCAACCGTGAAGGTCTTGACCACTGAAGATCACAAAACAAGAGAGAATTCAACAGAAATAGAGCAAAAACATGGCAAGCACCACGTGGAAGAGAAGCGGACTGTCCAGCTCATTCTGCTGCTAACAGCATTCAGTAGATCTTCTCTGCTGGTGACATGAGCAAGCTGTGCAGAAGGTTGGTTACATCTCATTCCAAGTAAAATTGAATAAACAATTAGCTGGTGTTTCAGGGGTATTTAAGCATGTATGTGCTCCTTATAACACTTACATAGGTCCATGTTGTAGTATACTGCAGAAAGAGATGTGCAGAGGAATAGGTGATGTAAAAAGGACACAAAGGCGAAGGTAGAGAATGCTTGGAAGTCACCAATGAAATGACAAGTCAGCGAAGTGTCAAGTGTGGAAAAGAAAGGAATAAATGAGGTGTGGCCATTGAAACCTGCACCAAACACTGTTGTACAGGAGCAGGTTCTCGGTATAATCTGAACACCATCCTTATGTCATACCTCCCCCCAGTTGCCACTCAGCCGGACTAAGCATCCTATAGGACCATCCTGTATATTCACCCTGGAGAAACCCAGGTTTCTCCCTGCACCTCCTTTTCTAGAAGTATGTACAAAGTAAATATTCTGAGTATCGATGAAAAGACAACAGAGGTGAGCAGCCATCACTTGCCCATAGCATTCAGCTTGCAATAGTATCCAGGGAAGGTAATATTACAAACAATAATTGGAGGGTCTTACAAGAACAGCCCCTGGTTCATGTATGTAAAGAAGATAACTGACACAGGGTCTTTATCGACAGGAAAGGTGCAGAATTGGAAGCCGTGGATGTGGATAGTCACCCTCCCTGGAGTGGAAGAGCAGGAGGGACCCATTAAGCGGTCTGTAAGACTGCTGACACCCAGACACTTCCTGAAGTTTCTGACGCAACTTGTGTCAGGGAGGTTTATGGAGTATATTGCTCAGGACTCTCTTCACAGCTCAGCACTGGCAGCCACAGCCCATTTGACAAGACATTGGGGGAAATTAGATGAGCCCATGGTCGGTCTGGCTTTGAGAGAGAGAGAGAGCTAAGTCTGGAGAATAAATAAAGAGTGGGCATCACCTCAGGACACTAGGAAAGATGTGAAGGTCTTACCTACGAATGATACAAGTGCAAACACTTCCAGCATCACATCACAGTACAGACGTCTCTGAGCATCATCAAGGATCTCCCACTCCTCCTGAGAGAAGGCAATGGCCACATCCTCAAAGTTCATGTCCTGTCATAATGGGCACAGAACATCCCATGATAAGATTCTCTCGTGAGATTCCAAGTTTGCCATACTACCCACCCTGCACATGCATATGCTCCCCTCCTCCCCACATCAGAGAAGAAAGCAGCCCTAGGTCCTATTAAAGTCAATCTCTCCTTATATTCTTGCTGATGCTGTGTCTTCCCACAACAATAAAGGCAGATGAACAGATACAAGTTACCTGTGCTCTCATCCTCAAATAGGAGTCACCCTTTCAATAATAGTTGGTGTCAGGAACATAGGGTAGGAGGAGATGTTGCACATAATGGGAATGTGATGGATTTGACTCTGGTCTTGACAGGGAATACCCATGTTGTCCTCCAAATTGTCCCTCCAAGACACCAAACAACATGGTAATGCCCATTGCACTTCTGACTCCAATCCCAGTTTGCTGAGGCCATCACTCTGCATTACCTGCTGCCCATAGTTCTTTGATCCACACTTGTCTCACACAGCTTCATTGCCAAAGGCACAACTTCAGAGGTAACACAAATAAGCCATGACGAGGATAGAGTGTTTTCTAATCATTTTCTTACTCCAAATTCTAGTTCACCACCTCTGTAATACAGTTCTCTCTCACCCTTCTCTCTACTCCTTGCCCTATGCCGGTGGGGATTTTCAAGTGCTGGTGACACTGATATATGCTATCTCATTCCTAGTGTTCACTGGGTAAACGAGCCCTCAACAAGAAATGGCAGGTGGGCACATATATGGCCCTTAAGCTACACTTGTCCTGTAGCATCACAGCAACCCATCTTGTTAGAAATTATCCTAAAATTCCCCATATCATATCATAAAGACACCATCAGAGATGGACTCCCTTTTCATTCATTTGTACGTCATTGTTAGTGTCCGGCAGCTTTGCTTTTAGTCCCAGGGACCACACTAATGTCATGATCCCCTGTGTGTGATTGTGCAGCTCTGCCCGGGTTCCCCACCTGCCACACTGGCATAGATGGCACCTCCCATACTGTCCTCTGGGTCACTGCATGCTCTGCCCTCAGGAGAACCTTGGCTGCTTGTCCTCACAGGTCCCTAGGCTGTGCTGGTGTTCAGATGTGTGTGGACTGATTAGGTGATTAAAACGTATATACTGATTTCAAAGAGAGAGAGAAATAGGGATATATATATTTAGAAGCCCTGTGCACGAAATTCGTGCACGGAGGGGGATTGTCCCTCAGCCCAGCCTGTACCCTCTCCAATCTGGGACCCCTGGAGGGATTCCCGACTGCCCGTTTAGGCTGTCAGATATCCCTCTCACAATCCAGGACTGCTGGCTCCCAACTCCTTGCCTGCCTTCCTGATCATCCCCTAACCACTCTGATGCCAGCCTATTGACCCCCAACTTCCCTCCTCTGCTGACCTGGTCACTCATAACTGCCCGCTCCTGCAGGGTTGATCACCTTCAACTGCCCTCGCTTGCAGGCCTGGTCCTTCTCAACTGCTCTCCCTTGCAGGCCCGGTGCCTCCCAACTGCCCTCTCCTGCTGGCCATCTTGTGTCCACATGGGGGCAGGATCTTTGACCACATGGGGCAGCTATATTGTGTGTTGCAGTGATGATCAATCTGCATATTACACTTTTATTAGATAGGATAGAGGCCTGGTACAGGGGTGGGGGCCAGCTGGTTTGCCCTGAAGGGTGTCCCTGATCAGGGTGGGGGTTCCTTGGGGTGTGGGGTGGCCTGAGTGAGGGGCCTGTGGTGGTTTGCAGGCCAGCCATGCCCCCTGGCAACCCAAGAGGAGGCCCTGGTATCTGGAATTTATTTTCCTTCTACAATTGAAACTTTGTAGCCTGGAGCGGAGCCAGGCCTGGGGCTTCCTCCCCGGCGGCAGCCATTTCTGTTGGGCTTATAATTGAAACTTTGTTGCCTTAAGCGGGTGGTCCTGGCCAGGGTGTGGGGAAAGCTTTGCTTCCCCTGTTGCCAGTGGCAACCCTGGCCTGCTCTCTCAAGCTCCATTCTGACGCCATTTCTGTTTGAATTTGTTTACCTTCTATAATTGAAACTTTGTAGCTTGAGTGGAGGCTTAGGCCTGCAACGGCTGGCGGAAAGCTTGTTTCCCTCTGTTGCCTAGGAAACCTTGCTCTCTGTGGCTGTAGCCATCTTGGATGGGTTAATTTGCATAATCACTCTGATTGGATGGTGTTTATGGCTTGTGGGTGTTCCTTGTGTGTCGGAGGTATGGGCAATTTGCATATTTGTCTATTATTAGGTAGGTTATGCACACTAATAAAAAAGTAATACGCTAATTCAACTGGGAGACCTTCCGGATATCCTTCTGGATAAAATCTGGGGCTTGGCTGTCCTGTAAACCATCCCCAAACAACCCTCAGCCCTTTGTCCAGCCAGCCCTCACCCATGCACCAAGCCCCTATCTATACTAATAAAAAGGTAGTATGCTACTTAGACCAGGAGACATTCCGGACATTTTTCCAGACAAAGCCATGGTGGCGGGGCTAAGGCAGAGGTGGTTAGGGGTGATCAGGCCAGCAAGGGAGGGCATTTTCAGGTGATAAGGCCATCAGGGGGGGCAATTGGCTGGCAGCGGGGTCAGTTGGGGGCAAGCAGGCTGGCAGGGGGACATTTCGGGGCATACAGGACAGCAGGGGGGCAGTTGGGGACAAGCAGTCTGGGAGGGAGCATTTAGGGGCAAGCAGGCCAGCAGTAGGGAGAGCTGGGGGTGAGCAGATTGGCGGGCAGGGGTGGGGGCAGTTAGGGGCAAGCAGGCCAGTAGGGGTGGAAGCTGGTGATGAGCAGGCTGGTGGGTGGGGGGTCGGTTGGGGGTGAACAGGCCAGTAGGGAGGGCCAGTTGAGGGCGAGGCCAGCGTGGCGGGATAGTTGGGAGCGAGCACGTCAGCAAGGAGAGTGGTTAGGGGCGATCAGGCAGGCAGGCAGTTGAGCGGTTAGGAGCCAGGGGTCCTGGATTGCAAGAGGGATATTCCACTGCTGGTTTAGGCCTGCTCCCACAGGGGATCCCAGATTGGAGAGGGTGTAGGACAGGCTGAGGGATATTACTTCCCCGCCCCATACACTAAATTCATGCACTGTGCCAGTAGAATATATACACTTAGTGGCCTGGTAATTTTGATCTCTGAATGCATAATTATCTGGCCACTCAGTATATATCCTATATAATAAAATGTTAATATGCAAATTTTTGCCTCGACCAGGAGTTCAACCAGCAAGCATGCTGGACAACTGCCCATGTCCCCTCCCCTTGGTCAGGCTGGCCGGATCCCACCAATTAACGAATTCATGCACTAGGCGTCTTATATATATACCCACTGAATGGCCAATTATGCATTCAGAGATCATAATAATCTGTCCACTCTGTGTGTGTGTATAGAGAGAGAAATAGAGAGATATCTATTTTTTGTTCCATTAATTTTATACATTCTAGTAATTGATATATATATAGTAGGACTTCGGGTTACGTTGGAGATCTGTTCCTATGGCGCGACATAATGCAATTTTCACTGTAAGTCAAAACCCACCTACATAAGCAACTACGTCACTCATATGGCATACATACACAGCAGAAATGAAGTGAAACAGTAAAAAAAATTTAAAAGAAAAATAACAATTCTTGACCTTTACTTGTGGTAAATAAATAATAAAAAGCAAAAAGCACATACGGACATATAAGGGTAAATACTGGATTATCCTTACCTTTACTACTGTTATTGGCTTACACACTGGACGTTCCAAAGTGGGGAAAGACAGGCTTACACTAGGCTGCTGCGGGGAGGAGGTTTGAGAGGCAGAACCTGCAGAAGATGCATGTGATACTGGGTCAGGTGAGTCTGGAGAGGCAGAACCTGTAGAAGGTGCTGGAGATACTGGGTCAGGAGAGTCCGGAGAGGGAGAACCTTCAGAAGGTGCTGGAGATCCTGGGTCAGGTGAGTCCAGAGAGGCAGAACCCGTAGAAGGTGCTCGAGATACTGGCTCAGGTGAGTCCGGAAAGGGAGAAACTTCAGAAGGTGCTGGAGATACTGGGTCAGGTGAGTCCGGAGAGGCAGAACCTGCAGAAGGTGCTGGAGAGCCTCGGTCAGGTGAGTCTGGAGAAGCATATGAGGTAGAGGGTACGGCATCTCGTGGAGGCATCTCAACCTTCTTAAAATAATGTTCGAGGCTAGTCTGGAAGGATACCTTCTTCTTGTCCTCCCAAATCTCCTTGTAACACCGCAGGCTATCCATGACCCCTCTGGCAACCGTAGTGTACCTGTCACTGTTGGGGTCCTGAGCCTCAAATCTTGCCAAGGCATCCTCTATCATGGCAAAGGCCCCCGCTAATTCCTTGCTTGTAAATCTCCTGGGCTCTGGGGTTGGTGTGTCTTCCTCTTCAATGAACTGCTGTTTCAGTTGAGTGAGGTCCTCGGCAGATAGCTCCTCTCCATGAGACGCCAGCAGCTCTGTGACATCCTCAGCCTCCACCTCCAAATCAAGCTGCTTACTCAACTCAACAACATTCTTTATGACAACCTCCACTGAATCCTCAAAGCCATGGAAATCGTTCACAAACTGGGGACACAATTTTTTCCAAACAGCATTCAAGTTCGTCTGCTTAACTTCATCCCAAGAATCAGAAATGTTTTTTACAGCAGCAAGAACATTGTAAGATTTCCAAAAGTCATTGAGAGTCAACTCTTTATCCTTCTCTGTTGCCCTAAAAGCCATAGCAAATGTCCTTCGGAGGTAGTAGGCCTTGAAAGAGGCAATGACACCTTGGCCCATAGGCTGTAAAAGGGAGGTGGTGCTAGGTGGAAGGTAAACCACCTTGACATTTGGATGAAAGTCATTCAAATTGGCAGGGTGACAAGGGGCACTGTCCAGCACTAGCAACACCTTAAAGGGCAGCCCCCTTGAAGCACAGTAGTCCTTGACTTCTGGCACAAAATGGTTGGTGAACCAGTCCTCAAATACGCTAAGTGTCACCAATGCCTTCTTGTTAGATTTCCAGATGACAGGTAGTAGACCCTTCCATATGCCCTTGATTGCCCTTGGATTCTCGGCCAGACACACCAAGGGCTTCAGCTTGAAGTCACCAGCAGCATTAGCCCCAAGTAGCAAACTCAATCTCTCTTTGCTGGCTTTATGGCATGATGCTGCCTTCTCATTCTTGGCAATGTACGTACGTGTAGGCATATGCTTCCAGAACAAGCCTGTCTCAGCCACATGAAACACTTGTTGATCACAGTAACCCCCCTCCCTAATGATCTCAGCCAACGCACTAGGAAAATCACCTGCTGCTTTAGCATCATCAGTAGCAGCTTCCCCTGGCACCTTAAGATTATGCAAATTAGCACGAGCCTTAAAATGCATAAACCAACCTTTGCAAGCCACAAACTCTTCACTTTCACTCCCTTCCCCCTTTTCTTTTTTCAAGGCCTCAAACAATCTTTCAGCCTTCTCCTGAATCAACATCTGGCTAACTGGGATACGCCATCGATGCTGCTCATCCAGCCAAAGCACTAATAATCTTTCCATCTCAATAATAAGACCACTATGCTGCTCTGTAATCACAGTTGATTTCATAGGAGCAGATCCTTTCACATGTTCAAGTATACGCTTTTGATCATCGATGATTGTTGAGACATTTGTAGGACTTTTGCCAAACAACCGGCCGATGTTTGTACGTGTTTCTCCCTTTTCTGAGCGTCTTATTATTTCTCCTTTCACTTCCATTGTGAGGGCTTTCCTTCTTTTTGTAGCACTGCCATCAGAAGAATCTGCCTTATGCTTAGGAGCCATAAGGACGGGCAAAAAGTGTTCAAAATAACAATACAAACAAAAGAGAGCGAATGAAGCACAATCCAAATGGCTTATAAAAGGCGACTGAATGACAGCGTCTTCCTTGTATAGCTCCACGTGATGACTTATTCATCCACTCCGCTGGCCAACTAGTTCACGGGTGAACTTCGTGCAAACGCCTTACATCGAATGACAGAACTTTTTTTTAATATAAATAAATTGCAGATGGCGACGTAAACACAAAACGACATATGTCGAGTCCGAAGTAACAAGAGGACTGTCTGGAGAAAGATAGAGAGAGAGAGAAAGAGGGAGAGAGAGAGTGGGGGGGGGGGGGGGAGAGACATTTATTTTTTGTTCCATTAATTTTCTACATTCTTTGATTAACTCTTATAATTGATGTGACCAGGGTTGGAACTTGCAATCATCCGTTATTGAAATTATTCGTTGACCCACTTAGCTGTTTGGCCTCGGTCACACATATGTGATATTTTAAGTAACAACCCAATAATGTACCTGAGAACAGATAGATACTAAAACCATCATGATGACTTAGAGAGTAGTGGAAGGCTAGAATAGCATTCATGGGATTTCAAAAGTGTCTCTTTTTCCAAGGAAATATTTAAAGTAAGCTATATCCCTGTCAGACTGTATTATTGCATCAATTATTTTATAGGCCGAGAATGAAGCTCTGATAAGGTCAGTAGGAACTGGGTATCAGCAATGCATGCATGCAGAGTAACACCAAAATGTATATTTTTAATGTCCATTTTAAATAAATTCTACTTAAATCAATCTTTAGAAAAGTTTTAATCTTGGTGCTTCCCAATAATTTTACTTTTTTATTGTGATAAGTTTTGAACATATTTGGTGCTTCTGAATCAGCATATTGAAAATAAAATATAATAATGTATTACTGAAATATATTATCATGTCCATGTTCAAAATCATTTTGGCTGTTTTAACCTCAGAAGGATGAGAGCATTTACACCACGGATATTAATAAGGATTACAAACTTCCCATAATCAGTACACGCATATAGCTTTTCTCCAATGTGAACTCTCTTGTGGATAAGGTGGTGATTATTGCAGGTAAAAGATTTCCCACATTCACTACACTCATAAGGTTTTGCACCACTGTGAACTCTCTGGTATTGAGTGAAGTTACTGCGTTGCCTAAAGGACTTCCTACAGTCACTACACTCTTAGGGCTTTTCTCCACTGTGAACTCTGTGGTGTTGAATGAGGGTAAACCTGTGTGTAAATGACTTCCCACAGTCATTATGCTCATGGCTTTTCTCCAGTGTGAACTCTCCTGTGGATAAGGAGGTGATTATTATGGGTAAAAGCTTTCCCACATTCACTACACTCCTGAGGTTTTCACCAGTGTGAACTCTCTGGTGAGGAGTGATGGTAGTGCTTTGATTGAATGACATCCTGCAATCACGACACTCATACAGCTTTTCTCCAGTGTGGACTTTGTTGTGGAATGAGTTTGGACCTCAGGATGGTGGACATCCCATGATCACTACACTCCTATGGCTTTTATACAGTGTAAACACTTCTATGATGAATGAGGTTAAAGATTTCTCTGAAAGATTTCCCACATTTTTTACTCTTATAATTCACTTCATAAAGGTCAGGCTACTGAAGATCACAAAACAAGGAAGACCTCAAACGAAATGACACACACATGGCAAGCACCACATGGAAGAGAAGCAGGATTGTCAGCTCATTCTTCTGCTAACAGTGTTCAGCATGGTTTGTCTGCTGGTGACACGGAAAGCTGTGCTGAAATATGATTATGTCTCATTGCAAGTAATCTCTCTCTCTTTCTCTCACTCTCTCTCTGAATATCTATCTCTATCTTATCTCTATCTCTATATCTATATTTATATCTCTAAATACATGCACAAAGGTAATATGTAAAGTGTCCTCTCGTGAGTTCAACCAGGAGAACAATCGTTCGCAATGACGTGAGCTGACCACCAGGGGACGGTACGGAACATAATAGGTGACCAATGGCAGCAGCAGGGCGCTGAGGGAGCGAGGGAAGGAGGAAGCGGGCAGGTGGGGGGAACCATGCCGTGGCAGTACACATGCAGTGAGGGATGGAGGAGGTGGGGTGGGAGGGAATCTGACTGGTCTTGATCACTGGCCAGGCCTAGGGACCCCATGAACAAATTTCATGCGCCAAGCCTCTAGTATTCAAGAAATTAGTAGCTGGTGTTAAAAAACTATTCAAGCTCGTATGTACATCTCATAACACATGTAGAGGTCAATGTTAGAGAATACTGAGGACGGAGCAATGCAGAGAAACAGGTGATGCAAAAAGTCCACAAGGTGAAGGTAGTCAAAGGCCAGGAGGTCACAGGTGAAATGACAAGTCAGCACAGTGTCAAGTATGGCAGAGAAAAGGAAGAAATGTGCTATTGCTCATGGTATTTGCGCCTAAACTCCGATGGAAATGAGCAGGTGCTTGGTATGATCTAAACACCACCCTTATACCATATCTAGCCCACATTTGCAACTCAACAGTGCCAGGCCTCTTCTGAGACCATCCTGCAAGTTCACCCTGTAAAATAAATCAGGGTTCATCCTGCATATTCCTCTCTACAAGTATGTACAACAGAAATATTCCAAGTATTAATGAAATATGACAGAGATGTGCAGCCAGCACTGGCCTAGAGCCATATGCTTGCAATCATATTTAAGAAAGATAATATTACAAACAACGGAAGTGTGATCTTGTAAGAACAGCTCAAGGTTCATGTAAGTAAAGACCATAACGTGGCACAGGCAGTCACCAAGGACCTTTGACTCCAGGAAGGAGGTAAAATTGGAAGCCATGGATCTGGAAACAGTCACCCTGCCAGGGAGAGGAATAGCAGGTGGGACCCATTAAGCTGTCTGTAAGACTCCTGACTCCCAGACACATCCTGCACTGTCTGAGGCAATGTTTGTGGAGTCCTTCGCTCAGGGCTCTCCACAGACCTCACCCATGGCAGCCACAGCACATCTGACAGGACAGTGGGGGAAATGAGCAGAGCCCATGGTCTGGCTGTAGAAGAGTGAAAGCTACATCAGAGGAATAAAGGAAGAGAGAACATCATCCCAGGACATTGGGAGAATGTGAAGGTCTTACCTACAGATGATACAAATGCAAAAACTTCCAGCATCACATTGCAGTACAGAAGTCTCTGAGGCTCACCAAGGAGTCTCCATTCCTCCTGAGAGAAGAAAATGGCCACATGCTCAACGTTCATATACCGTCATAATGGGGACAGTACAGCCCACAATCTGATTCACTCCGAAGGTCCCAACTCTGTCATATTGCCACCCTCCACATCACTCTGCTCTCTCCACTCCACACACCAGAGAAGATACCAGGGCTTCATCCCATGAAAGTCACTGTCATGTTATATTTCTACCGATATTTGGTCTTCCCACAATAAAGGCAGTTGAGCAGGTAGAAGATAACTGACCTCTGGGATTCACATGTGCGCCACACTTCCTCTTGATAGTAGAGTGGGTGTCAAGAACATAAGGTAGGAAGACATGTCGGCCATACAGGGAGGGTGAGTGATTTGGTACTGATCTTATCAGGAAATACCTGTGTAGTCCCTCAGATTGTTCCTCAAAGACACCAAAAACATTGTGTCAAACTTCACCCTTACAACCACAATCCCAGAGTGCTGAGGCCATAGCTTTGTATCACCTGCTGCACATAGTTCTTTGAACAACACTTCTCTCACACTGCTTCTTTCCCAGAGGCACGACTTCAAAGGTAACACAAATTTGCATTGGCGAGGACAGGTTGTTTCTTAATCACCTTATTTTCCAAATTTATAGATCACCATCTCCATAATCCATTTCTCTCTTACCCTTCTCTCTTACCCATGCCCATGGAGAATTTCAAGCCTGGGGAACACTGAGGTATATTCTCATTCCTGATCATCAGTGTGTCACCCCCAACTACAAAAGGCAAGTGGGTACATAAATGTCATCCAAGCCCTGAACATGGCAGGTGGCACCAAAACATCACCCTTTCCAGGCATTATCCAAAAATCACCCTTATTTTATCGTCCAGACTCCACCAGAAATGGACTCTCCCTACTTTCACTTTTATGTCAATGTCACGGTGCTCTGGCCATGAAGTCACACTCCCTCTCTAAGTGCTCATCACTCTTCCTGCCACACCACTCTCACACCTGCACTGCTACAGTCCTGCCATCTGTAATCATCTCCTCACCCTCTTACTTATGATTCAGCATGTGTGGTCAAGAGAATGCTTGCCAAATTCAAACAGGATCAAGTACTGCCCAGACTCTGACAGTCCACACTCATAGAGGCAGCCTTGAGTCCTGCTGTGAAGGCCTCTCTCCAGGACTGTTTTTCCCTTAAATCTAACCTATGAAGAACCACAGTCAGATCTCAGATACTCAGACCTCCCCTCCCCTGGTGCTGTAGGGTTCAATGGGGTCAGGCTGAAAGAAAGCAGTGAGCAGAGAGGAGTCTGGGAGGCGCGGATGCCCCACCCGGCCTGATGGTGCTCAACAAGCCTCAGACACATCCTGCACAGCAAGGACCCTGCCTCCCAGGCCTCCTCCTACTCACCACGAGTGGGCTGAAGCCTGTGAGTCCTGGAAGAAACTGAAAAATTCAAAATGCCCGCCAGGAGGAGGAAGGCGGAAATCCCGCCCCTAACCAGATGCACTGAAACAGTGTCCTTTAGCTCCGCCTACGTGGTCGCATTGCTTTCTGGGTAATGTAGTTTTCTCAAACGCCAAGGGGAGGGCTAGCATCCCAGCCAATGACTGGTGAATAAAGGTGATGTGGTTCAGCAAGTGGCCCTGGGGAAGGACAAGATGGGGGGAGAGGCCTGGTTAACTGGAACAGACTGGAAGATCTCCCAGGAAAGGGCTGTGGGAAGAACCGGGAGAGATCCCCCAAAGAATATATGCACAGGCGAAAATGGGAGACATCAACGATCAAAAAGTCATATTAAATTTAAAAAATATATATACTATAGCCCAGCTGGTGTGTCTCAATGGTTGAGCACTGATCTATGATCCATGAGGTCCTGGTTGTAATCCTGGTTAGGGAACATATAAATCGAGAAAATTCCTCCATGGTGGGGCCCAGAATTTGAGAGACATTTTCCTCTGGACCCGCGGGTAATAAATGTAACTCCATCTCTCTAAGTATTGCTTGGTTCCTCTCCAGTTTTCTGTAACAGTACCGGCTCCCTCATGGGCCCTCAGCCTGAAGCAGGGCCTAGCTTCTTCCCTCATCAGAAGCGCAGGGGCAGGTGTTGGCCTCCTATGCGACCACGGTCCCTTCACCAGGGACGTATTTCATGGCCTTTTAGAGAGCTCGCCTTGCTCAGGGGCTGCTGTTGTGGGTGTTAGATTTCCCAGGGCAATGAACACAGAGACCAGGGCTGGGCGCTCCCTGTTTTAGCTGAGACGCTTCAACCACCCATGTTGCTCCCACGCATGGCTTCTGTCATTGGTTCTCTCCCCCAGCGCCCTGAGATGACAGAAAAAGCCATCCTGTTCCAGAAAATTCAGAGGCAAATGGAGCCCCGAGGGGCCCCGCCCAGGACTCTGACCAGGGAAGCCAGGGAGCAGATCCGGTATTTACATGAAGGATTTCCAGAGGCCTGGTCAGTTCCCAGATTGGCTGAAGGCTTGGATGTGAGTTCCGATGTGATCAGAAGGGTTTTAAACAGCAAGTTTGTGCCCACATTGGAGAAGAAACTGAAGCAGGATCAAAAGGTCCTTCAGAAAGCTGGGCTTGCCCACTCGCTCCGCCAGCTTCCAGGCCCTGGGGTTGCTTGGGAGCTGCTTTCTGCAGGCCGCCCTGTGTCAGGAGCTGAAGCCTCATCCCAAGGCCACGGTCACAGCACAGCTCTGAGGGTGACAGAACCGAATACTCAGAGTACAAACACACTGAGGAGACGGATGGGAAGGAATAAAGGAGTCCAGAGCCTGGATAAGGAATGCTTTGTGCCTGTGGCTGCAGCCCAAGGTCAGCACAGAGAGCTGCAGAAGTACTCCACCAGTGGTTGTGAGGGCGCCAGAGGCACTGACAGCGATGCATTGCCAAGTGCGAAGGAGCTCCAAGCATTGAAGGCAAGAGAACTGGGTGAGCAGGACTTCAGCAGCAAGGTAGTGCAGAGGGGGCGAGAGTTCTTTGACGACAATGGGAACTTCCTGTACAGAATTTGAACTGGAGCCTGGCTGGTGGAGATGTCATGTAAAATACAGCTGAGCGAGCAGAATGGAGCTGTCTGGATTTCTGTGTGTGGATTGTCCACCTGGAAATGATGAGCCTGAAAATGGAAGGAGCCGCTTGGATTTCAGTCTGACAAGGGACGGTGAACTTCACAGGGCAAATGTGTATGCGGGCAGCGTGAATAACAGGCTAAGTGTAGTCTAGCTCCTGGAGCATGGCTCCTGATCTGACCATGTGGATATTCAGTACTTACCCTTCTTGCTTAGGCTTTCTATGTGTCGAAACCAGCCTGTGTCACATATGTTAGCAGTTTGTTGTCTTTACAATATGTGTATGGGAGGAATTGAAAAGTGTTCCTTCTGATATCGTTTACTTCTTGATTAATGAACACTAACAGTTCTGGAGCTGCTTAGTCAATTGGTTGTATTCATTTTCTGCAAAGTAAAGTGGAATGCACCAAGAAAATAAGTATATACATATATGCATAGTCCATGGACATAGACAATAATGTCCTGAGTGCCTAGAAATGGTGGGGGCAGGGTAGAGGGAGGCAAAGGGGGATGAGGATGGGGAAATTGGGTCTATGTGCAATAGAACCAACAATAAAAAAGATCGTTTGCCCACATGGCATGGCTCAGTGGTTGGGCATGGACCCATGAAACAAGGTATCTCTAGTTGGATTCCAAGTCAGGGCACTTGCCTAGGTTGGGGAGCTCCATCCCTGTAGGGTGCATGCAGGAGAGAGCTGATCAATGATTCTCTCTCATCATTGATGTGTCTCTGTCTCCCTCTCTCTCTAAAAAAACAATGAAAAAAAAGAAGAGTGTTAAAATTGATTTTATTCAACAACACCAATTTGAGTGAAGACCATCACGTTTTCTCCCAGGTCCTCTAAGCAAAATCATGCCTTGGTCTGTTGTGTAGAGGATGTCCCAGGCATACCTGTGTTCAGGAACAGGAAGCAGCCGGAGCAGGTCGACCTCACCTTGGTCTGTAGTGTTAGAGTTCATTACTTCATGTTCGAAAAGATTTCACTGACCAAGTTCAGAGGATTTAGAGGGTACATCAATTGAAACTGGGGATAATGAAAAAACGTAGGCCTTATGATAGAACAGGAAGCAGCAGAGATAGAACAGGAAACAGCTGGCTCCTTTGACTCTGTAGAAACATTGTGGGAAATAAATGAGCCAAAGCGAGGCTGCTGGTAGCTCACTGGGCATTCAGAGGAAAGGAGGCCTTGAGCGCAGATTCAGGGGTTAGGCCAGGACGAGCTGCCACTGCTCATTGCTACCCTGGTTGCAGGTTGTGTGGGATCCCTGAAAATCTTAGGAGAGCCGGGCAAGCGTGGTTCAGTGGTTGAGTGTTAACCTATGACCCTGCCGGTTACTGATCAATTCCTGGTCAGGACACATGCTCAGGTGGTGGACTGGATTCATATTGTAGTGCATGCAGGAGTCAGCCTATCCGTGATTCTGTCTCATCATTCATCTTTTTCTCTATTCCCCCTCCCTTCCTCACTGAAATCAATAAAAATATACTTTTGAATGTATAGTTTAAGTCAATTACACTTCCATCAAAGTTTAAGAAATTATTAAAACTTGCCACTTTCCATTATTTTACTATTTTATCATGAATGTTCTTGAGTATATTTGTACCTAATGCACCAGCATCCTCTCTAATAAAATGGTAATATGCAAATTAACCATCACTCCGCTACATAAGCCACGCCCACCAGCCAAGCCACGCCCACCAGCCAACCAGTGTGAGTATGCAAATTAACCCCAATCCAAGATGGCTACAGCCACAGAGAGCAAGGTTTCCCAGGTAACAGAGTAAGCCAAGCTTTCCATAGCCGTTGCAGGCCTAAGCCTCCACTCAAGCTACACAGTTTCAATTATAGAAGGTAAACAAATTCAAACAAATGGCAGCAGAATGGAGCTTGAAAGAGCAGGCCAGGGTTGCCACCAGCAACAGGGGAAGCAAAGCTTTCCGCACACCCTGGCCGGGCTCACCTGCTTAAGGCTACAAAGTTTCAATTGTAGAAGGTGAATTAACTGCCACAGAAATGGCTGCCGCCCCGGAGGGAGCAGCAGGCTTGGCTCCGCTCCAGGCTACAAAGTTTCAATTGTAGAAGGAAAATAAATTCCAGATACCAGGGCCTCCGCTTGGGTTGCCAGGGGGTGTGGCCGGCCTGCAAACCACCACAGGCCCCTCGCTCAGGCCGCCCCACGCCCCAAGGGAACCCCCACCTGATCCGGGACACCCTTCAGGGCAAACCAGCTGGCCCCCACCCGTGCACCAGGCCTCTATCCTATCTAATAAAAGAGTAATATACAGATTGATCATCACTGCAACACACAATATAGATGCCCCCATGTGATCAAAGATCCTGCCCCCATGTGGACACAAGATGGCCACTACAAGATGGCCAGCAGGAGAAGGCAGTTGGGAGGCACCCGGCCTGCAAGGGAGGGCAGTTGTGAGGTACCAGGCCTGCAAGGGAGGGCTGTTGAGAGGGACCAGGCTTGCAAGGGAGGGCAGTTGGAGGTGATCAACCCTGCAGGAGAGGGCAGTTAGGGGTGACCAGGATGGCAAAGGAGGGAAGTTGGGGGCAAACAGGCTGGCAGGGGAGCAGTTAAGCATCAACCAGGCTGGCAGTGGAGTGGTTAGGGGGCGATCAGGCTGGCAGGCAGAAGCGGTTAGGGGCAATCAGGAAGGCAGGCAGGCAAGCAGTTGGGAGCCAGCAGTACTGGATTGTGAGAGGGATGTCCGACTGATGGGATCGGGCCTAAACGGGCAGTCGGACATCCCTCCAGGAGTCCCAGATTGGAGAGGGTACAGACTGGGCTGAGGGACAACCCCCCGCCGTGCACGAATTTCGTGCACTGGGCTTCTAGTGTTTGTAATAAAATATAATGATGTGCTACTGAAATATCCTAGCAGGCCCAGGTTCAGTGCCAACATTTTGTCATTTTGAAACTAATCATGATGAGAGTATTTACCACCAGGAATAAATGCTGGAGAATGTTAGCAACATAGATTTAACTTAAAAGTGTATCATGCAAGTGGGCATTAAATTGTGCATAAGATAAAATGTGAGAAAAACAATTTTCCTTCCAGTATTCAAAACATACTTTATTGTTCCAAATGGAAAAGAAACCAATTGAGTCCCTAAGGAATGGGGGAAGTGAATAGAGATGTCTTAGATGCTGAACTCCCCTCCTATTGGTTAAATCCTAAATTCATTTGAAAAATTGAAAAAGTGAGTGCTCAGCGCACCTTTGAGCATGGCGACTTCCCATTGATCAGATCCTAGGACTTGCCTCACAGCATGGCCCCCAAATGCCAGTCCTAGCTCCCACCTCAAACAAAGAAACCGAAACTGGCTCCCGCCCCCAAGCAGGAGAAGAAGCCGACCCCTCCGGACGTGCTGAAAAGAGAAAAAGAACAGCAAGAAGCAATTGAACATATTGATGAACTACAAAATGAAATAGAAAGACTTAATGAACAAGCCAGTGAGGAGATTTTGAAAATAGAAGAGAATTATAACAAACTCCGCCAACCATTTTTTCAGAAGAGGTCAGAATTGATCGCCAAAATCCCAAATTTTGGGATAACAACATTTGTCAACCATCCGCAAGTGTCTGCACTGCTTGGGGAAGAGAATAAAGAGGTGCTGCATTACTTAACAAGAGTTGAAGTGAGAGAATTTGAAGATATTAAAACAGGTTACAGAATAGATTTTATTGTGATGAAAATCCTTACTTTGAAAATAAATTTCTCTCCAAAGAGTTTCATCTGAATGAGAGTGGTGATCCATCTTCAAAGTCCACTGACATCACATGGAAATCTGGAAAGGATGTGACGAAACGTTCAAGTCAAACACAGAATAAAGCCAGCAGGAAGAGACAGCATGGGGAACCAGAAAGCTTCTTGACCTGGTTTACTGACCATTCTGATGCAGGTGCCGATGAGAAAGGAGAGGTCATCAAAGATGACATTTGGCCAAATCCTTTATAGTACTACTTGGTTCCTGACATGGATGATGAAGAAGGGGAAGGAGAAGAAGATGATGATGCATGCACGAATTCATACACTGGGGATATATATATATATATATATATATATATATATATATATATATATATATATATATATTACAGCTTGTTTTAAATCAATTACACATATATCAAACTTTAAAAAATGTTTAAAACTTATGTTTCCAATTATTCAGCTGCTTAATTATGAATGTTCTTGAGCACATTCATTGCTACTGTATCAGTATGCTAAAAATCTATTTATATGAAAGGCTAAGCAACCGCCCAACTTCCTGACAGGTAGCTATGACCTGCATTGACCACTAGGGGGCAGACGCTCAACACAAGAGCTGCCCAGTGAGTTGTGGTTATTTGACAGCAGTGGTTCCCAGGTAACGCACCCCAGAACCAGAGAGGAGGGAGCCTGATCCTGGGTTGTGTCACCCAAGAACTGCCCTCTCGAAAACCAGGACACCTCGGGGGATGTCGGAGAGCCTGTCTCAGCCCAATGTCCACAGGCCAGGCCCTCATTTTGAAAGGGAGAAGGAGAGAAACAGCAATCATCTACCTCCTGCACGACCACTCCAGGGGATTCAGGAAGGCATGTGCCCTGCCCTGGAATCAAACCAGTGGCTGAGGGACCCCACACATTACACAGATGCCCTTCAAGCGTCGGCACCGCCGGCCAAGGAGGGACTGTGAGAGGTTGGCACTAGGGAGTGTGGGGCCGATCTCACCAAGTCCCGCCCCACCACACACTTCCGGATTAATTTAATTTCAATGTGCACGCATCCATGTACCTGGTCACCAGTAAAATATAATGATGTACTACTGAATTATCTTATGTCCATGTGCTATGCCATCATTTTGACAGTTTGAATGTGGTGAAATTGTCAACTACTGCTAACCTAGACTTCACTTAATGAATTATTAAATGCTTAGACTTAAAGAACACTGGTGGAGGATGTTAACAATGCAGATTAAACTTTTAAGTGTATGGCACAAGTGGGCTGTAAATAGTACAGAGGGTAAAAATTGAGAAAAAGTATATTGTTTTTAGAAATCAAAAGCAAGAATTCCATATGGCAAAGAAGTCACTGGAGTCATTGAGGAATGAGTGAAATTCAAACATATGTCTTAGAGGCTGCACTATCCTCCTATTGGTTAGGATAATGAATTGACTTTACAGTAGACAAAAATACTGAGCAGATATTTTAACAAAGGAGATAAAGACAATGTAAAGAAATGCATGAGAAATGATCACCATCAAACATTTTTACAGAAATGGAATGAAAACAAAAGCAAGTTAACAATACTCGCTGATAGGGCTCATATTTAAAAAGATGAACCTTCACATGTGCTGGCAGGGTTGCAGAAAAATGGAATTTTCATTACTGTGGGTGGGTCGGGAGGCACAGTGATTGACCATTTTAGATCACAGTTCCCCAGATGTTAAAATATAACACATTCACTGACACTGGAACAGTTTGGTAAGTGACACATACACCTGTAGAAAGAACTCAACACAATATTCCCAACTGTTTTATTTATAAAACCCCAAACATAGAAATCACTGAAACCATAGGCAGCTCAATAGTTAAAGTGGTTACCGATAGAATACAATATTTCCTGGAAATAAATATTTACATAAACATTAGTGTCGAATCTCAAAATATCTGTGTAGCATGAAGGAAGACAGTGTTTCTTAAAGAGAATATACTTTTTAATACCAATAAAATAATGAAATATATGAACTACTCTATTGTACAGGAAGGTAAATCAGTGCCTGCATGGAGGGCTGGAGGCAGAAAGATTACAAAAGGACTGGAGGTAAATCCAGGGTGTGGCAAAGTAGGTTTAATGCTGTTGCTACTGAAAATAATACAATAATTAATAAAGAAGAACACAAAATATAAACTCTCCATGGCCACTGTGCCTCATTTTCTTGGGCGTGATCACATTAACGGAAAGCCACTAGTTTGATTCCAGGTCAGGGCACATGCCCAGCTTGTAGGCTGGATCCCCAAAGTTGGGCATGCAGGAGGCAGCTGATCAATCATTCTCTCTCATTGATCTCTCTCCCTTTTTCACTCTCTCTCTCTGAAATCATAAAATTATATCATATAAAAACCTATTGCCATCAAATTCAATAGGAATGCTGACTACATACAAAAGACATCCTGGGACAGATTTCAGGGTTATCCTTCCGCTACCTTTGACTTCTTGCCTGTTGAGCAACTACATTATGTGAACACCCTAGAGCGGCCAGGGAATACACAACACCATTAGATTATTCTGCCTATGACGTCAGCTACACGGAACAGTTTTGGAGGTCCTGTAATGTCTGTACATAAAGGCCACACAAGCCACAGTCCCCAGAACATCTGTGGCCTTATGTTCAGAAGAGACACTTGTCACCTAATTTCCTGCAGGCTTTCCCACTCACTATTGAAACAGTGTTTCTGTCCTCATTGTGATTCTTCCTCAGAGACTTACAACAAATGACACCAGCCTATGAAATGTCATACTTCCTCGCACTTGTCTCCTTGGCAGTACATGGAGAGCAGGTTCCCTAAACATTGCTGAGGCTGATGTATTACATACTGTGAACAGAGAACATGGTTCATATTGGTCACAGAAGCAGAGCAAAGGTCTCCTCTTCAGACTGACCTTTGCCCTCACCAATAATCAAGGCACTAGGCTGAAAATTAAATGCACAAAGTCAAGTGGCCTTTCCTTTAAGGCCACGGGCTGCAATAAGTAATAAGCCAACATTCGACAGAAAGTGATTTCCGGACATTATGTTGTCTCTTTCAAACCACATACAGTTTTGGATAAACACAATAGCTATTCATCTCTACATGCTGAAAGATCACATTTGTGTTTGCAAATCATCTGTGGCAATGAATAAAACCAAAATTAAAGGTACAAATGTAAAAATACCTTTAAAAAGATTCTAAACTAGAGAACAGGAGAATAAGGGGTTTGCAGGTTGGTGAATAAGAATCCCCCAAAATTTATCAAACCATAATGTGCGTACCACTATGTCCATGAAAGAGGTGGCACTTCTTAGCTGAGAAGGGGTGCTTGGGATGAATCCTGGGTCAGGTCCATTTTCTCGTCACAGAAAAATGAATGAAGATACTGCCAAGAGCGTGGAGGAACCATAATTACTTCCAGCAGAAGTGAGAACACAGAATACATTCCCCTGAGCACCCAGGGATGGTGACCGATGCTCACTCCTCAGGTGAGTCAGGTGTTAGAGGTGAAATCTCTTCAGCGACAAAGAGACAGTGACATCATTTGGGTGGTAGGTTTGGGCATGTTAGCAAGTACAATGCAGCTCCTTCAAGTCTCACTTGTACCTCAAATTTATGAGGAATCTAGCAGAGTGTATGTTCCCATAAAAGGGGTTTACATTCATGGAAAGGGTCTCATAGAGCCCCTTAAGTGTTCTTATAAAAAGCGAGAAAAATAAACCATTCCCTGCACATTTATGGCTTTTCTCCAGTGTCAACTCTGCGGTGTTTAGTGAGGGAAGCCCTTTCACTGAAATGCTTTCCACATTCATTACACTCATATGGCTTTTCTCCAGTGTGAACTCTGTGGTGTACATTGAGGTGAGACCTTTGACTGAAATGCTTACCACATTCACTACACTCATATGGCGTTTCTCCAGTGTGAACTCTGTGGTGTATAATGAGGGTAGACCTTTGACTGAAGGACTTCCCACAGTCACTGCACTTATGCAGCTTTTTTCTAATGTGAACTCTGTTGTGTTTAATGAGAGCTGGGCTTTCACTGAAGACCTTCCCACAATCAGTACACTCACAAGGCTTTTGTACAGTATGAACTCTCCCATGTTGTAGGTGGTTAAATATTTGTCTGAAGACTTTCCCACATTTATTAGACTCATTAATCATATCTCCAGAGCAGAGACCTTTCTGATAAGCAACTTTCTGTTTCTGGCTGGCAGCTGTTTCACATTCAACCCACTGGTGATGTCTTTTTCCACTGAGACATTCCTGTGAACTCTCATTGTTACTGTGTGGCTCCTCAGTGTTCAGAGTGGCCTGGTGCTGGAGAAGCCCTGTGGTGGCTGCGGAGTCCACCCCAGCCTCAGTACTAGCTTCAGGCACCCCAGAGAAGTAAAACCAGCAAGTTGTCACACGCGAAGCTCTCTCCATATCTTCTTTCCAGGGCTTCTCTCCACAGGCATCCTTCTGCTGCTGGTGAGGGTTTGCACTGAAACACAAGTATCTCACACATGCATCACTTAAGGACACACTCTTCTCAAAGTATGCCACTTGTAACTCAGTCAGGTGCAAAATATATTTTAACACCGAGAAGCACGGCGTACACAGATGGGTCCTCTGGGTGGCTGCAGCTGTCTTGGAAGCCCTGACCTGAGAGTCTCCTACAGATACACTGTGTTCAGAGTAGGCCTCTCCATCATCCATTTTATGCCAAGGACCTGAAAACAGAGGAATGATGCGGAAATGAATGCTGACTGTGGTGACAGAGGGAAGTCCTTTTATAAAACTGTGTTGCACATAATACATTGGTCTCATGCAACTGGCTGAAAATAGAAGACCTGAAAGATGAACTAATAAGATGCAACTGTGAAGTTCTTGACCACTGAAGATCACAAAACAAGAAAGACTTCAACAGAAATAGAGCAAAAACATGGCAAGCACCACACGGAAGAGAAGCGGACTGTCCAGCTCATTCTGCTGCTAACAGCATTCAGTAGATCTTCTCTGCTGGTGACATGGGCACGCTGTGCAGAAGGTTGGTTACAAGTAAAATTCAATAAACAAGTAGCTGGTGTTTGAGGGGAATTTAAGCATGAATGTTCTCCTTATAACACATGCATAGGTCCATGTAGTAGTATACTGCAGAAAGAGATGTGCAGAGGAATAGGTGATGTAAAAAGGACACAAAGGCGAAGGTAGACAATGCTAGGAAGCCACCGATGAAATGACAAGTCAGCAAAGTGTCAAGTGTGGAAAAGAAAGGTACAAATGAGGTGTGCCCATTGGAACCTGCACCAAACACTGTTGGACAGGAGCAGGTTTCTGGTATAATCTGAACACCATCCTTACGTCATACCTCCCCCCAGTTGCTACTCAGCCGGGCTAAGCATCCTCTAGGACCATCCTGCATGTTCATCCTGGAGAAACCCAGGTTTCTCCCTGCACCTCCTTTTCTAGAAGTATGTACAAACTAAATATTCTGAGTATCAATGAAAAGACAACAGAGGTGAGCTGCCATCACTTGCCCATAGCATTCAGCTTGCAATAGTATCCAGGGAAGGTAATATTACAAACAATAATTGGAGGGTCTTACAAGAACAGCCCCTGATTCATGTATGTAAAGAAGATAACTGACACGGGGTCTTTATCGACAGGAAAGGTGCAGAATTGGAAGCCGTGGATCTGAATAGAGTCACCCTCCCTGGAGTGGAAGAACAGGAGGGACCCATTAAGCGGTCTGTAAGACTGCTGACACCCAGACACTTCCTGCAGTTTCTGAGGCAACTGGTGTCAGGGAGGTTCCTGGAGTCTATTGCTCAGGGCTCTCTGCACAGCTCAGCACTGGCAGCCACAGCCCATTTGACAAGACAGTGGGGGAAATGAGCTGAGCCCATGGTCTGTCTTTGAGAGAGAGAGTGCTAAGTCTGGGGAAAAAATAACGAGTGGGCATCACATCAGGACACTGGGAGAATGTGAAGGTCTTACCTATGAATGATACAAGTGCAAACATTTCCAGCATCACATCACAGTACAGACCTCTCTGAGCCTCATCAAGGATCTCCCACTCCTCCTGACAGAAGGCAATGGCCACGTCCTCAAAGTTCATATTCTGTCATAATGGGCACAGCACATCCCATGATAAGATTCTCTCGTGAGATTCCAAGTCTGCCATACTACCCACCCTGCACATGCATATGCTCCCCTACTCCCCACATCAGAGAAAAAAGCAGCCCTTGGTCCCATTAAGTCGATCTCTCCTTATATTCTTACTGATGCTGTGTCTTCCCACAACAATAAAGGCAGATGAACAGATACAAGTTACCTGTGCTCTCATCCTCAAATAGGAGTCACACTGCCCCCTTTCAATAATAGTTGGTGTCAGGAACATAGGGTAGAAGGAGATGTTGCGCATATGGGAATGTGATGGATTTGACTCTGGTCTTGTCAGGCAATACCCATGTTGTCCTCCAAATGGTCCCTCCAAGACACCAAACAACATGGTAATGCCCATTGCACTTCTGACTCCAAGTTTGTTGAGGCCAGTTTGCTGAGGCCATCACTCTGCATTACCTGCTGCCCATAGTTCTTTGATCCACACTTGTCTCACACACCTTATTCCCAGAGGCACAACTTCACTGGTAACACAAATGAGCCATGAGGAGGACAGGGTGTTTTCTAATCAGCTTCTTTCCCAAAACTCTTGTTCACCACCTCTGGAATACATTTCTCTCTCACCCTTCTCTCTTCTCCTTGCCCCATGCCGGTGGGGATTTTCAAGTGCCGGTGACACTGATGTATGCTGTCTCATTCCTAGTGTTCACTGGGTCAGCCCTCAACAAGAAATGGCAGGTGGGCACATATATGGCCTCTAAGCTCTACACTTGTCATGTAGCACCACAGCAACCCATCCTGTTAGAAATTATCCTAAAATTCCCCATATCCTCTCTAATAAAATGGTAATATGCAAATTAACCATCACTCCGCTACATAAGCCACGCCCACCAGCCAAGCCACGCCCACCAACCAATCAGGGCGACTATGCAAATTAACCCCAATCCAAGATGGCTACAGCCACAGAGAACAAGGTTTCCCAGGTAACAGAGCAAGCCAAGCTTTCCATAGCCGTTGCAGGCCTAAGCCTCCACTCAAGCTACAAAGTTTCAATTATAGAAGGTAAACAAATTCAAACAAATGGCGGCAGAATGGAGCTTGAGAGAGTAGGCCAAGGTTGCCGGCGGCAACAGGGGAAGCAAAGCTTTCCGCACACCCTGGACGGGCTCCCCCGCTTAAGGCTACAAAGTTTCAATTGTAGAAGGTGAATTAACTGCCACAGAAATGGCTGCCAGAGCCCCAGGCTTGGCTCCGCTCCAGGCTACAAAGTTTCAATTGTAGAAGGAAAATAAATTCCAGATACCAGGGCCTCCACTTGGGTTGCCAGGGGGCGTGGCTGGCCTGCAAACCACCACAGGCCCCTCGCTCAGGCCGCCCCACACCCCAAGGGAACCCCCACCCTTATCTGTGACACCCTTCAGGGCAAACCAGCTGGCCCCCACCCGTGCACCAGGCCTGTATCCTATTTAATAAGAGAGTAATATAGAGATTGATCATCACTGCAACACACAATATAGCTGCCCCCATGTGGTCAAAGATCCTGCCCCCTGTGGACACAAGATGGCCACCACAAGATGGCCAGCAGGGGAGGGCAGTTGGGAGGCACCCGGCCTGCAAGGGAGGGCAGTTGTGAGGGACCAGGCCTGCAAGCGAGGGCAGTTGAGAGGGACCAGGCTTGCAAGGGAGGGCAGTTGGAGTTGATCAACCCTGCAGGAGAGGGCAGTTAGGGGTGACCAGGATGGCAAAGGAGGGAAGTTGGGGGCAAACAGGCTGGCAGGGGAGCAGTTAAGCATCAACCAGGCTGGCAGTGGAGTGGTTAGGGGGCGATCAGGCTGGCAGGCAGAAGCGGTTAGGGGCAATCAGGAAGGCAGGCAGGCAAGCAGTTGGGAGCCAGCAGTACTGGATTGTGAGAGGGATGTCCGACTGCCCGTTTAGGCCCGATCCCACCAGGATCGGGCCTATACGGGCAGTCGGACATCCCTCCAGGAGTCCCAGAATGGAGAGGGTACAGGCTGGGCTGAGGGACAACCCCCCGCTGTGCATGAATTTCGTGCACCGGGCTTCTAGTCATATCATAAAGACACCATCAGAGATGGACTCCCCTTTCATTCATTTGTACGTCATTGTTAGTGTCCTGCCGCTTTGCTTTTAGTCCCAGGGACCACACTGATGTCATCATCCCCTGTGTGTGACTGTGCAGCTCAGCCCGGGTTCCCCACCTGCCACACTGACATAGAGGGCACCTCCCATACTGTTCTCTGGGTCACAGCATGCTCTGCCCTCAAGAGAACCTTGGCTGCTTGTCCTCACAGGTCCCTAGGCTGTGCTGGTGTTCAGATGTGTGTGGACTGACTAGGTGATTAAAACATATATATTGATTTCAGAGAGAGAGAAATCGGGATATATATATATACACACACACACTAATAAAACAGTAATACACTAATTCAACTGGGAGACCTTCCAGATATCCTTCTGGATAAAGCCTGGGGCTTGGCTGTCCTGTAAACCATCCCCAAACGACCCTCAGCCCTTTGCCCCGCCGGCCCTCACCCATGCACCAAGCCCCTATCTATACTAATAAAAAGGTAGTATGCTAATTAGACCAGGAGACATTCCGGACATCCTTCCAGACAAAGCCATGGTGGCGCGGCTAAGGCAGAGGCAGTTAGGGGTGATCAGACCAGGAAGGGAGGGCATTTGCAGGTGATCAGGCCAGGAGGTAGGGCCAGTTAGCCGGCGGCGGGGGGCAGTTGTGAGCACGCAGGCTGGGAGGGGGACAGTTGGGGGCAAAAAGGTCGGCAATGGACAGTTGGGGGCAAGCAGTCCAGGAGGGGGCATTTGGGGGCAAGCAGGCCAGCAGGAGTGGAAGCTGGTGATGAGCTTCCTGGTGGGGTGGGGGGGGCGGTTGGAGGTGAACAGGCCGGCAAGGAGGGCCAGTTGAAGGCGAGGCCAGAGTGGCGGGATAGTAGGAGCGAGCAGGTCAGCATGTAGAGTGGTTAGGGGCGATCAGGCAGGAGGGCAGGTGAGCGGTTAGGAGCCAGGGGTCCTGGATTGCAAGAGGGATATCCTACTGCTGGTTTAGGCCTGATCCCACAGGGGATCCCAGATTGGAGAGGGTGCAGGCCAGGCTGAGGGACATTCCTTCCCTGCCCCATGCACTAAATTCATGCACTGTGCCAGTAGTATATATACACTTAGTGGCCTGGTAATTTTGATCTCTGAATGCATAATTATCTGGCCACTCAGTATATATCCTATATAATAAAATGTTAATATGCAAATTGTTGCCTAGACCCGGAGTTCAACCAGCAGGCATGCTGGACAACTGCCCATGTCCCCTCCCCCTGGTCAGGTTGGCCGGATCCCACCCATGAACGAATTCATGCACTAGGGGTCTAATATATATATATACCCACTGAATGGCCAGATTATTATGCATTCAGAGATCATAATAATCTGTCCACTGTGTGTGTGTGTGTGTGTGTGTGTGTATAAAGAGAGAAATAGAGAGAGATCTATTTTTTGTTCCATTAATTTTATACATTCTAGTAATTGATATATATATAGTAGGACTTCGGGTTATGTCGGAGATCTGTTCCTATGGCGCAACATAATGCAATTTTCACTGTAAGTCAAAACCCACCTACATAAACACCTACGTCACTCACATGGCACACATACACAGCAGAAATGAAGTGAAACAGTAAAAAAATTTCAAAAGGAAAATAACAATTCCTGACCTTTACTTGTGGTAAATAAAAATAAAAAGCATAAAGCACATACGTACATATAAGGGTAAATACTGGATTATCCTTACCTTTACTACTGTTGTTGGCTTGCACACTGGACGTTGCAAAGTGTGGAAAGACAGGCTTACACTAGGCTGTTGCGGGGATTAGGTTTGAGAGTCAGAACCTGCAGAAGATGCATGTGATACTGCGTCAGGGGAGTCCGGAGAGGCAGAACCTGCAGAAGGTGCTGGAGATCCTGGGTCAGGTGAGTCTGGAGAGGCAGAACCTGCAGAAGGTGCTGGAGATCCTCGGCCAGGTGAGTCCAGAGAGGCAGAACCTGCAGAAGGTGCTGGAGATCCTGGATCAGGTGAGTCTGGAGACGCATATGAGGTAGAGGGTACGGGATGTGTTGCAGGCCTCTCCACCTTCTTAAAATAATGTTCGAGGCTAGTCTGCAAGGATACCTCTTCTTGTCCTCCCAAATCTCCTTGTAACACCGCAGGCTATCCATGACCCCTCTGGCAACCTTAGTGTACCTGTCTCTGTTGGGGTCCTGAGCCTCAAATCTTGCCAAGGCTTCCTCTATCATGGCAAAGGCCCCTGCTAATTCCTTGCTTGTAAATCTCCTGGGCTCTGGGGTTGGTGTGTCTTCCTCTTCAATGAACTGCTGTTTCAGGTGAGTGTGGTCCTCAGCAGATACCTCCTCTCCATGAGACGCCAGCAGCTCTGTGACACCCTCAGCCTCCACCTCCAAATCAAGCTGCTTACTCAACTCAACAACATTCTTGATGACAACCTCCACTGAATTCTCAAAGCCATTGAAATCATTCACAAACTGGGGACACAATTTTTTCCAAACAGCATTCAAGTTCGTCTGCTTAACTTCATCCCAAGAATCAGAAATGTTTTTTACAGCAGCAAGAACATTGTAAGATTTCCAAAAGTCATTGAGAGTCAACTCTTTATCCTTCTCCGTTGCCCTAAAAGCCATAGCAAATGTCCCTCGGAGGTAGTAGGCCTTGAAAGAGGCAATGATACCTTGGCCCATAGGCTGTAAAAGGGAGCTGGTGCTAGGTGGAAGGTAAACCACCTTGACATTTGGATGAAAGTCATTCAAATTGGCAGGGTGACAAGGGGCACTGTCCAGCACTAGCAACACCTTAAAGGGCAGCCCCCTTGAAGCACAGTAGTCCTTGACTTCTGGCACAAAATGGTTGGTGAACCAGTCCTCAAATACGCTGAGGGTCACCCATGCCTTCTTGTTAGATTTCCAGATGACAGGTAGTAGACCCTTCCATATGCCCTTGATTGCCCTTGGATTCTCGGCCAGACACACCAAGGGCTTCAGCTTGAAGTCACCAGCAGCATTAGCCCCAAGTAGCACACTCCATCTTTCCTTGCTGGCTTTACGGCCTGATGCTCTCTTCTCCTCCTTGCCAATATACTTATGTGTAGGCATACGCTTCCAGAACAAGCCTGTCTCATGCACATTAAACACTTGTTTATCACAGTAACCTCCCTCCCTAATTATCTCAGCCAACGCACTAGGAAAATCACCTGCTGCTTTAGCATCATCACTAGCAGCTTCCCCTGGCACCTTAAGATTATGCAAATTAGCACGATCCTTAAAACCCATAAACCAACCTTTGCTAGCCACAAACTCTTTACTTTCACTCCCTTCCCCCTTTTCTTTTTTCAAGGCCTCAAACAATCTTTCAGCCTTCTCCTGAATCAACATCTGGCTAACTGGGATACGCCGTTGATACTGCTCATCCAACCAAAGCACTAATAATCTTTCCATCTCAATAATGAGACCACTACGCTGCTCTGTAACCACAGTTGATGTCATAGGAGCAGATCCTTTCACATGTTCAAGTATATGCTTTTGATCCTTGATGATTGTCGAGACAGTTGTAGGACTTTGGCCATACGACCGGTCGATGTTCCTAGGTGTTTCGCCCTTTTCCGAGCGTCTTATTCTGTCTCCTTTCACTTCCATTGTGAGGGCTTTCCTTCTTTTTGTAGCACTGTCATCAGAAGAATCTGCCTTATGCTTAAGAGCCATAAGAAAGGGCAGAAAGTGTTCAAAATAAAAATACAAACAAAAGAGAGCGAATGAAGCACAATCCAAAACGGCTTATAAACAGCAACTGAATGACAGCATCTTCCTTGTATAGCGCCACGTGATGACTTATTCATCCACTCCGCTGGCCAACTGGTTCCTGGGTGAACTTCGTGCAAATGCCTTACATCGACAGACAGAACTTTTTTTTATATATAAATAAATTGCAGATGGCGACGTAATCACAAAACAAGGTATGTCGTGTCCGAAGTAACCCGAGGACTGTCTGGAGAGAGAATGAGAGAGAGAGAGAGAGGCATCTATTTTTTGTTTCATTAAGTTTATACATTGTTTGATTAACTCTTGTAATTGATGTGACCAGGGTTGGAACTTGCAACCTTCCGTTATTGAAATTATTCGCTGACCCACTTAGCTGTTTGGCCTTGGTCACACATATGTGACATTTTAAGTAACAACCCAATAATGTACCTGAGAATAGATAGATACCAAAACCATCATGATGACTTAGATAGTGGTGGAAGGCTAGAATAGCATTCATGGGATTTCAAGAACGCTGTGAGCGGAGAGGAGTCTGTCAGGCAAGGAGGCCCCACCCGGCCTGATGGTGCTTAACAAGCCTCATTCACACCCTGCACAGCAAGGACGCTGCCTCCCAGGCCTCCTCCTACTCACCACAAGTGGGCTGAAGCCTATGAGTCTTGGAAGAAACTGGAGTGGTCAAAATGTCCGCTGGGAGGAGGAAGGTGGAAGTCATGCCCTAACCGGATGCACTGAAACAGTGTCTTTAGCCTAGCCTACGTGCTCGCATTGCTTTCTGGGTAATGTAGTTTTCGCAAATGAGAAGGGAGGGCTAGCATCCCAGCCAATGACATTGGTGAATAAAGGTGGTGTAGTTCAGCAAGTGGCACTGGGGAAGGATGATGAAGAAGGGGAAGGAGAAGATGAGGATGCATGCACGAATTCATACACTGGGCCTCTCTCTCTCTCTCTCTCTCTCTCTCTCTCTCTCTCTCTATATATATATATATATATATATATATATATTAAAGCTTGTTTTAAATCAATTACACATATATCAAACTTTAAAAATGTTTAAAACTTACGTTTTTCAATAATTCAGCTGTTTAATTATGAATGTTCTTGAGCACATTCATTGCTACTATATCCCTATGCTAAAAATCTACTGATATGAAAGGCTAAGCAACAGCCCTACTACCTGACAGGGAGCTATGACCTGCAATGACCACCAGGGGGCAGACGCTCAACACAGGAGCTGCCCAGTGAGCTGTGGTTACCTGACAGCAGTGGTTCCCAGGTACCGCAACCCAGAACCAGAGAGGAGGGAGCCTGATCCTGGGTGTGTCACCCAAGAACTGCCCTCTCGAAATCCAGGACACTTCGGGGGATGTCGGAGAGCCTGTCTCAGCCCAATCTCCACAGGCCAGGCCCTCGTTTTGAAAGGGAGAAGGAGAGAAACAGCAATCATCTACCTCCTGCACGACCACTCCAGGGGATTCCGGAAGGCATGTGCCCTGCCCTGGAATCAAACCAGTGGCTGAGGGACCCCACCCATTACACAGATGCCCTTCAAGCCTCGGCACCGCTGGCCACGGAGGGACTGTGAGAGGTTGGCACTAGGGAGTGTGGGGCCGATCTCACCAAGTCCCGCCCCACCACACATTTCCGGATTAATTTAATTTCAATGTGCACGCATCCATGTACCTGGTCACTAGTAAAATATAATGATGTACTACTGAAATATCTTACGTCCATGTTCAATGCCATCATTTTGACAGTTTGAATGTGGTGAAATTGTCAACTACTGCTAACCTAGACTTCACTTAATGTATTATTAAATGCTTAGACTTAAAGAACACTGGTGGAGGATGTTAACAATGCAGATGAAACTTTTAAGTGTATGGTACAAGTGGGCTATAAATAGTACAGAGGGTAAAAATTGAGAAAAAGTATATTGTTTTTAGAATTCAAAAGCAAGAGTTCCATATGGCAAAAAAGTCACTGGAGTCATTGAGGAATGAGTGAAATTCAAACTTATGTCTTAGAGGCTGCACTATCCTCCTATTGGTTAGGATAATGAATTAACGTTACAGTAGACAAAAATCCTGAGCAGACATTTTAACAAAGGAGATAAAGACAATGTAAAGAAATGCTTAAGAAATAATCACCATCAAACATTTTTACAGAAATGGAATGAAAACAAAAGCAAGTTAACAATACTCGATGATAGGGCTCCTATTTAAAAAGATTAACCTCCAAATGTGCTGGCAGGGTTGCAGAAAAATGAAATTTTCATTACTGTGGTGGGTAGGGAGGCACAGTGATTGACCATTTTAGATCACAGATCCCCAGATGTTAAAATATGACACATTCACTGACACTGGAACAGTTTGGTAAGTAACACATACACCTGCAGAAAAAACTCAACACAATATTCCCAACTGTTTTATTTATAAAACCCCAAACATAGAATTCACTGAAACCATAGGCAGCTCAATAGTTAAAGTGGTTACCCATAGAATACAATATTTCCTGGAAATAAACATTTACATAAACATTAGTGTCGAATCTCAAAATATCTGTGTAGCATGAAGGAAGCCAGTGTTTCTTAAAGAGAATCCACCTTTTAGTACCAATAAAATTATGAAAAATATGAAGTACTCTATTGTACAGGAAGGTCAATCAATGCCTGCATGGAGGGGTGGGAGGCAGAAAGATTACAAAAGGACTAGAGGTAAATCCAGGGTGTGGCAAAGTATGTTTAACATTGTTGCTACTGAAAATAATACAATAATTAATAAAGAAGAACACAAAATATAAACTCTCCATGGCCACTGTGCCTCATTTTCTTGGGTGTGATCACATTAACGGAAAGCCACTGGTTTGATTCCAGGTCAGGGCACATGCCCAGCTTGTGGGCCGGATCCCCAGAGTTGGGCATGCAAGGAGGCAGCTGATCAATGATTCTCTCTCATTGATCTCTCTCTCTTTCTCTCTCTTTCTCTCTCTCTCTCTCTCTCTCTCTCTCTCTCTCTCTCTCTCTCTCTGAAATCATACAATTATATAAAAAAAAATTTGCCATCAAATTCAATAGGAATGCTGACTACATACAAAAGACGTCCTGAGACAGATTGCAGGGTTATCCTTCCTCTACCTTTGCCTTCTTGCCTGTTGAGCAACTACATTATGTGAACACCCTAGAGCGGCCAGGGAATACACAACACCATTAGATTATTCTGCCAATGACGTCAGCTACACGGAACAGTTTTGGAGGTCCTGAGAATGTCTGCACATAAAGGACACACAAGTCACAGGCCCCAGAACATCTGTGGCCTTATGTTCAGAAGAGGCACATATCATACAATTTAGTGCAGGCTTTCCCACTTACTATTGAAACAGAATTTCTGTCCGAATTGTGGTTCCACCTCAGAGACTTACAACAAATGACACCAGCCTATGAAATGTCATACTTCCTGGCACATGTCTCCTTGTCAGGATATGGAGAGCAGGTTCCCTAAACATTGCTGAGGATTATGTAGTACATACTGTGAACAGAGAACATGATTCATATTGGTCACAGAAGCAGAGCAAAGGACTCCTCTTCAGACTGACCTTTGCCCTCACCAATAATCGAGGCACTACGCTGAAAATTAAATGCACAAAGTCACGTGGCCTTTCCTTTAAGGCCACGGGCTGCAATAAGTAATAAGCCAACATTCGACAGAAAGTGATTTCCGGACATTATGTTGTCTCTTTCAAACCACATACACTTTTGGATAAACACAATAGCTATTCATCTCTACATGCTGAAAGATCACATTTGTGTTTGCAAATCATCAGTGGCAATGAATAAAACCAAAATTAAAGGTACAAATGTAAAAATACCGTTAAAAAGATTCTAAACTAGAGCACAGGAGAATAAGGGGTTTGCAGGTTGGTGAATAAGAATCCCCCCAAATTTATCAAAGCATAATGTGAGTACCACTATGTCCCTGAAACAGGTGGCACTTCTTCGCTGAGAAGGGGTGCTCTTGATGAATCCTGGGTCAGGTCCATTTTCTCGTCACAGAAAAATGAATGAAGATACTGCCAAGAGCATGGAGGAACCATAATTACTTCCAGCAGAAGTGAGAACACAGAATACATTCCCCTGAGCACCCAGGGGTGGTGACCGATGCACACGCCTCAGGTGAGTCAGGTGTTAGAGGTGAAATCTCTTCAGCGACAAAGAGACAGTGACCTCATTTGGGTGGTAGGTCTAGACATGTTAGCAAGTGCAATGCAGCTCCTTCAAGTCTCACTTGTACCTCAAATTTATGAGGAATCTAGCAGAGTGTATGTTCCCATAAAAGGGGTTTACATTTATGGAAAGGGTCTCAGAGAGCCCCTTAAGTGTTCTTATAATAAGTGAGAAAAATAAACCATTCCCTGCACATTTATGGCTTTTCTCCAGTATGAACTCTGAGGTGTTTAGTGAGGTGAGACCTTTGAGTGAAATGCTTCCCACATTCACTACACTCATATGGCTTTTCTCCAGTGTGAACTCTGTGGTGTTCAGTGAGGGCCGCGCTTTCACTGAAATACTTCCCACATTGACTACACTCATATGGTTTTTCTCCAGTATGAACTCTGTTGTGTCTAGTGAGGTGAGACATTCGACTAAAATGCTTACCACATTCACTACACTCATATGGCGTTTCGCCGTGTGAAGTCTGTGGTGTACATTGAGGTTAGACCTTTGACTGAAGGACTTCCCACATTCACTACACACATTTGGCTTTTCTCCCGTGTGAACTCTGTGGTTTTTAATGAGGGAAGCCCTTTCCCTGAAATACTTCCCACAGTCACTACACTCATATGGCTTTTCTCCAGTGTGAACTGTGTGGTGTACAGTGAGGTCAGACCTTCGACTGAAATGCTTACCACATTCACTACACTCATATGGCTTTTCTCCAGTGTGAAGTCTGTGGTGTGTAGTGAGGTTAGACCTTTGACTGAAAGACTTCCCACAGTCACTACACTCATATTGCTTTTCTCCAGTGTGAAATCTGTTGTGTGTAATGAGAGCACGGCTGTCTCTGAAGACCTTCCCACAATACATACACTCACAGGGCTTTTCTACAGTGTGAACTCTCCCATGTTGTAGGTGGTTAAAGTTTTGTCTGAAGACTTTCCCACATTTATTAGACTCATTAATCATATCTCTGGAGCACAGACCTTTCTGATAAGCAACTTTCTGTTTCTGGCCGGCAGCTGTTTCACATTCAACCCACTGGTGATGTCTTTTTTCACGGAGACATTCCTGTGAACTCTCATTGTTACAGTGTGGCTCCTCAGTGTCAAGAGTGGCCTGGTGCTGGAGAAGCTCTGAGATGTCTGAGGAGTTCACCCCAACCTCAGTACTAGCTTCAGGCACCCCAGAGCGGTAGAACCAGCAAGTTGTCACAAGCGAAGCACTCTCCATGTCTTCTTTCCAGGGCTTCTCTGTACTGATTGTGGGAAGGTCTTCAGAGAAAGCCGTGCTCTCATTAAACACAACAGAGTTCACATTATAGAAAAGCGGTATAAGTGTAGTGACTCTGGGAAGTCCTTCAGTCAAAGGTCTGCCCTCACTAGACACCACAGAGTTCACACTGGAGAAAAGCCATATGAGTGTAGTGAATGTGGGAAGCATTTCAGTGGAAGGTCTGCCCTCACTAGACACCACAGAGTTGACACTGGAGAAAAGCCATAAATGTGCAGGGAATGGTTTATTTTTCTCACTCATTATAAGAACTCTTAAGAGGCTCTATGAGACCCTTTCCATGAATGTAAACCCCTTTTATGGGAACATACACTCTGCTAGATTCCTCATAAATTTGAGGTACAAGTGAGACTTGAAGGAGCTGCATTGTACTTGCTAACATGCCCAGACCTACCACCCAAATGAGGTCACTGTCTCTTTGTCGCTGAAGAGATTTCACCTCTAACACCTGGATCACCAGAGGAGTGCGCATCGGTCACCACCCCTGCGTTCCCAGGTTAATGTATTCTGTGTTCTCATTTCTGCTGGAAGTAATTATGGTTCCTCCAAGCTCTTGGCAGGATCTTTATTCGTTTCTCTGTGACTGGAAAATGGACCTGACCCAGGATTCATCCAGAGCACCCCTTCTCAGCTAAGAAGTGCCACCGGTTTCAGGGACATAGTGGTACTCACATTATGCTTTGATAAATTTGGGGGGATTCTTATTCACCAACCTGCAAACCCCTTATTCTCCTGTGCTCCAGTTTAGAATCTTTTTAAAGGTATTTTTACATTTGTACCTTTAATTTTGGTTTTATTCATTGCCACTGATGATTTGCAAACACAAATGTGATCTTTCAGCATGTAGAGATGAATACATACTGTGTTTATCCAAAAGTGTATGTGGTTTGAAAGGGACAACATAATGTCCGGAAATCACTTTCTGTCGAATGTTGGCTTATTACTTATTGTGGTCCGTGGCCTTAAAGGAAAGGCCACGTGACTTTGTGCATTTAATTTTCAGTCTAGTGCCTCGATTATTGGTGAGGGCAAAGGTCAGTCTGAAGAGGAGACCTTTGCTCTGCTTCTGTGACCAATATGAATCATGTTCTCTGTTCACACTATGTACTACATAAGCCTCAGCAATGTTTGGGGAACGTGCTCTCCATGTCCTGCCAAGGAGACATGTGCCAACGAGACATTTCATAGGCTGGTTTCATTTGTTGTAAGTCTCTGAGGTGTAACCACAATGAGGACAGAAACACTGTTTCAATAGTGAGTGGGGAAGCCTGCAGGAAATTAGGTGATAAGTGCCTCTTCTGAACATAAGGCCACATATGTTCTGGGGCCTGTGGCTTGTGTGTCCTTTATGTGCAGACATTCTCAGGACCTCCAAAACTGTTTCGTGTAGCTGACGTCATTGGCAGAATAATCTAATGGTGTTGTGTATTCCCTGGCCGCTCTAGGGTGTTCACACAATGTAGTTGCTCAACAGGCAAGAAGTCAAAGGTAGAGGTAGGATAACCCTGCAATCTGTCTCAGGATGTCTTTGGTATGTAGTCAGCATTCCTATGGAATTTGATGGCAATATTTTTTTTTATGATATAATGTTACGATTTCAGAGAGAGAGAGAGAGAGAGAGAGAGAGAGAGAGAGAGAGAGAGAGAGAGAAAGGGAGAGAGATCAATGAGAGAGAATCATTGATCAGCTGCCTCCTGCATGCCCAACTCTGGGGATCCGGCCCACAAGCTGGGCATGTGCCCTAACCTGGAATCAAACTAGTGGCTTTCCGTTAATGTGATCACACCCAAGAAAATGAGGCACAGTGGCCATGGAGAGTTTATATTTTGTGTTCTTCTTTATTAATTATTGTATTATTTTCAGTAGCAACAACGTTAAACATACTTTGCCACACCCTGGATTT
The DNA here is from genome assembly GCF_951640355.1 of Cnephaeus nilssonii. Lineage (NCBI taxonomy): Eukaryota > Metazoa > Chordata > Mammalia > Chiroptera > Vespertilionidae > Cnephaeus > Cnephaeus nilssonii. The sequence continues at coordinate 3,478,662 of NC_137095.1, read as the reverse complement.
ACCTCTAGTCCTTTTGTAATCTTTCTGCCTCCCAGCCCTCCATGCAGGCACTGATTTACCTTCCTGTATAATAGATTAGTTCATATATTTCGTTATTTTATTGGTATTAAAAGTTGTATTCTCTTTAAGAAACACTGTCTTCATGCTACACAGATATTTTGAGATTCGACACTAATGTTTATGTAAATGTTTATTTCCAGGAAATATTGTATTCTATGTGTAACCCCTTTAACTATTGAGCTAACTATGGTTTCAGTTATTTTTTTGTTTGGGGTTTTATAAATAAAACAGTTGGGAATATTGTGTTGAGTTCTTTCTACAGGTGTATGTGTCACTTACCAAACTGTTCCAGTGTCAGTGAATGTGTTATATTTTAACATCTGGGGAACTGTGATCTAAAATGGTCAATCACTGTGCCTCCCGACCCACCCACAGTAATGAAAATTTCATTTTTCTGCAACCCTGCCAGCACATGTGAAGGTTCATCTTTTTAAATATGAGCCCTATCAGCGAGTATTGTTAACTTGCTTTTGTTTTCATTCCATTTCTGTTAAAATGTTTGATGGTGATCATTTCTCATGCATTTCTTTACATTGTCTTTATCTCCTTTGTTAAAATATCTGCTCAGTATTTTTGTCTACTGTAAAGTCAATTCATTATCCTAACCAATAGGAGGATAGTGCAGCCTCTAAGACATATGTTTGAATTTCACTCATTCCTCAATGACTCCAGTGACTTCTTTGCCATATGGAATTCTTGCTTTTGAATTCTAAAAACAATATACTTTTTCTCAATTTTTACCCTCTGTACTATTTATAGCCCACTTGTACCATACACTTAAAAGTTTAATCTGAATTGTTAACATCCTCCACCAGTGTTCTTTAAGTCTAAGCATTTAATAATACATTAAGTGAAGTCTAGGTTAGCAATAGTTGACAATTTCACCACATTCAAACTGTCAGAATGATGGCATTGCACATGGACATAAGATATTTCAGTAGTACATCATTATATTTTACTAGTGACCAGGTACATGGATGCGTTCACATTGAAATTAAATTAATCTGAAAGTGTGTGGTGGGGCGGGACTTGGTGAGATCGGCCCCACACTCCCTAGTGCCAACCTCTCACAGTCCCTCCGTGGCCGGCGGTGCCGAGGCTTGAAGGGCATCTGTGTAATGCGTGGGGTCCCTCAGCCACTGGTTTGATTCCAGGGCAGGGCACATGCCTTCCGGAATCTCTTGGAGTGGTCGTGCAGGAGGTAGATGATTGCTGTTTCTCTCCTTCTCCCTTTCAAAACGAGGGCCTGGCGTCTGGAGATTCAGCTGAAACCGGCTCTCCGCCATCCCCCGAGGTATCCTGGATTTCAAGAGGGCAGTTCTTGGGTGACACACCCCAGAATCAGGCTCCCTCCTCTCTGGTTCCTGGGTGCATTACCTGTGAACCACTGCTATCAGGTAACCACAACTCACTGGGCAGCTTCTGTGTTGAGCGTCTGCCCCCTAGTGGTCAATGCAGGTCATGGCTACCTGTCAGGTAGTTGGGCGGTTGCTTGGCCTTTCATATCAGTAGATTTATAGCATACTGATACAGTAGCAATGAATGTGCTCAAGAACACTCATAATTAAAGAGCTGAATTATTGGAAACGTAAGTTTTAAACATTTTTAAAGTTTGATATATGTGTAATTGATTTAAAACAAGCTTTAATATATATATATATATATATATATATATATAGAGAGAGAGAGAGAGAGAGAGAGAGAGAGAGAGAGAGGGAGGGAGAGAGGCCCAGTGTATGAATTCGTGCATGCATCATCATCTTCTCCTTCCCCTTCTTCATCATCCTTTCCCAGGGCCACTCGCTGAACCACACCACCTTTATTCACCAATGTCATTGGCTGGGATGCTAGTCCTCCCCTTGGCGTTTGAGAAAACTACATTACCCAGAAAGCAATGCGATCACGTAGGCGGAGCTAAAGGACCTCCTACTTCCTCCTCCTGGCGGGCATTTTGACCTCTTCAGTTCCTCCAGGACTCACAGGCTTCAGCCCACTCCTGGTGAGTAGGAGGAGGCCTAGGATGCAGCATCCTTGCTGTGCAGGGTGTGTCTGAGGCTTGTTGAGCACCATCAGGCCAGTGGGGCCTCCGCGCCTTCCAGACTCCTCTCTGCTCACAGCTTTCTTTCAGCCTGCCCCATTGAACCCTGCAGCACCAGGGGAGGGGAGGTCTGAGTACCTGAGATCTGACTGTGGTTCTTCATAGGTTAGATTTAAGGGAAAAACAGTCATGGAGAGAGGCCTTCATAGCAGGACTCCAGGCTGCCTCTATGAGTGTGGACTATCAGAGTCTGGGCAGTACTTGATCCTGTTTGAATTTTGCAAGCATTCTCTGGACCACACATGCTGAATAATAAGTAAGAGGGTGAGGAGATGATTATAGGTGGCGGGACTGTAGCAGTGCAGGTGTGAGAGAGGTGTGGCAGAAAGAATGATGAGCACTTGGAGAGGGAGTGTGACTTCATGGCCAGAGCACCATGACATTGACATAAAAGTGAAAGTAGGGAGAGTCCATTTCTGGTGGAGTCTGGACGATAAAATAAGGGTAATTTTTGGATAATGCCTGGAAAGGGTGATGTTTTGGTGCTACCTGCTATGTTCAGGGCTTGGATGACATTTATGTACCCACCTGCCTTTTGTAGTTGGGGGTGACACACTGATGGTTAGGAATGAGAGTACACCTCAGTGTTCCCCAGGCTTGAAATTCTCCATGGGCATGGATAAGGGAGAAGGGTAAGAGAGAAATGGATTATGGAGATGGTAATGTATAAATTTGGAAAATAAGGTGATTAAGAAACAACCAGTCCTCGCCAGTGCAAATTTGTGTTACCTTTGAAGTTGTGCCTCTGGGAAAGAAGCAGTGTGAGAGAAGTGTTGTTCAAAGAACTATGTGTAGCAGGTAATACAAAGCTATGGCCTCAGCATTCTGGAATTGTGGTTGTAAAGGTGAAGTTTGACGCAATGTATTTGGTGTCTTTGAGGAACAATCTGAGGGACTACACAGGTATTGCCTGAATAAGACCCGTATCAAATCACTCACACTCCCTGTATGGCCAACATCTCTTCCTACCCTATTTTCTTGACACCCACTCTACGCTAGGAAGCAGTTATAGGTGTAAGCCTTGGACTGACCTGCTGGCAAAGTCGCAAACAAGTCCCAGCTTGGAGGGCTGCTTAATGGGTCCCACCTGCTATTCCTCTCCCTGGCAGGGTGACTATGTCCAGATCCATGGCTTCCATTTCTACCTCCTTCCTCTAGGCAAAGGTCCTTGGTGACTGCCTGTGCCAGGTTATGGTCTTTACGTACATGAACCTTGAGCTGTTCTTACAAGATCACACTTCCGATGTTTGTAATACTATCTTCCTTAAATACGATTGCAAGCTGAATGGCTCTAGGCCAGTGCTGGCTGCCTATCCCTGTCATATTTCATTAATACGTGGAATATTTCTGTTGTACATACTTGTAGAGAGGAATATGCAGGATGAACCCTGATTTTTTTTGCAGGGTCAACATACAGGGTGGTCTCTGAAGAGGCCTGGCCCTGTTGAGTTGCAACTGTGGGCTAGATATTGTATAAGGGTGGTGTTTAGATCATACCAAGCACCTGCTCATTTCCAACAGTGTTTAGGTGCAAGTACCATGGGCAACAGCACATTTCTACCTTTTCTCTGCCATTCATGACACTGTGCTGACTTGTCATTTCACCTGTGACCTCCTGGCCTTTGACTACCTTCACCTGTGTGGCCTTTTTGCATCACTTGTTCCACTGCATTTCTTCGTCTTCAGCATTCTCTAACATTGACCTGTACATGTGTTATGAGATGTACACACGAGCTTAAATAATTCTTTAACACCAGCTATTAATTAATTGAATATTAGAGGTCTGGCGCATGAAATTTGTTCATGGGGTCCCTAGGCCTGGCCAGCGATCAGGGCCAATCAGATTCCCTGCCACCCCACCTCCTCCATCCCTCACTGCATGCGTACTGCAATGGCATGGTTCCCCCCACCTGCCCGCCTCCTCCTTCCCTCGCTCCCTCAGCACCCTGCTGCTGCCATTGGTCACCTATCATGTTCCGCACGGTCCCCTGGTGGTCAGCACACGTCATGGCAAGCAATTGTTCTCCTGGTTGAACTCCCGAGGGGACACTTTGCATATTACCCTTGTGTATGTATATATAGATATAAATATACATATAGAGATAGAGATAAGATAGAGATAGAGATTCCGAGAGAGAGTGAAAGAGAGAGAGAGATTACTTGCAATGAGAATAATCATATTACAGCACAGCTTTCCATGTCAGCAGCAGATAAACCATGCTGAACACTGTTAGCAGAAGAATGAGCTGACAATCCTGCTTCTCTTCCATGTGGTGCTTGCCATGTGTATGTCATTTCGTTTGAGGTCTTTGTGTTTTGTGATCTTCAGTAGCCTGACCTTTATGAAGTGAATTATAAGTGTAAAAAATGTGGGAAATCTTTCAGAGAAATCTTTAACCTAATTCATCATAGAAGAGTTTACACTGTAGAAAAGCCATAGGAGTGTAGTGATCATGGGATGTCCATCATCCTGAGGCCCAAACTCATTCCACAACCAAGTCCACACTGGAGAAAAGCTGTATGAGTGTTGTGATTGCACGATGTCCTTCAATCAAAGCAGTACCATCACTCCACACCAGAGAGTTCACACTGGTGAAAACCTTAGGAGTGTAGTGAATGTGGGAAAGCTTTTACCCACAATAAGCACCTCCTTATCCACAGGAGAGATCTCACTGGAGAAAAGCCACGAGCATAATGACTGTGGGAATTCATTTACACACAGGTTTACCCTCATTCAACACCACAGAGTTCGCAGTGGAGAAAAGCCCTAAGAGTGTAGTGACTGTAGGAAGTTCTTTAGGCAACGCAGTAACTTCACTCAATACCAGAGAGTTCACAGTGGTGCAAAACCTTATGAGTGTAGTGAATGTGGGAAATCTTTTACCTGCAATAATCACCTCTTTATCCAGAAGAGAGTTCACATTGGAGAAAGGCTATACGCGTGTACTGATTATGGGAAGTTTGTAATCTTTATTAATATACGTGGGGTTAATACTCGCATCCTTGTGAGGTTCAAACAGCCAAAATGATGATTTTGAATATTTCAATAGTACATCATTATATTTTATTTTCAATATGCTGATTCAGTACCACCAAATATGTTCAAAACTTTTCACAATAAAACAGTAAAATTATTGGGAAGCATCAAGATTAAACCTTTTCTAAAGATTGATTTAAGTAGAATTTATTTAAAATGGACATTAAAAAATATATATTTGGGAGCCAAGATGGCGGCGGAGGTGAACGGCTGATCTGTTGCCTCGCATAGCATTTTCGGAAATACAACTAAAAGATGGACTGGTGAGCGCGGCGACTCCTGCTCGCGTCTCCCCAGGCCGGGCGGCTGCTCCTCTCAGTCAGCACCGCAGCCGGGGCCATGAGCTCGTGGGCGCCGCGGCCGCGGCTGTGGCGGCGGCCGCGTACTCGGCGCAGCGGCTCTCGGTGAAGGAAGAGACCATCTTTCTGCAGGACAGGCCCATCCGCGTCACCGACCTGGCCCAGCTCCCCACTGAGATCCTCGGGGCCCTGGAGACCGCCAACACCGACTTAGAGGATTCTTAGGACTTCCTGTCTTACACTCAAGTCCTCTAGCCATTTTGAGAGAGGAGAACCAAGAAGGCTGCAAAGTTAAACAAAGGAACTTCACCGCGCACAGCAATTTCAAAGTTAAACAAAGGAACTTCGTCGCGCACAGAGCGTCTGCCACCCAGAACCACAGGAGAGCTGGCGGAATGGTGTATTTACAGCTTAGAGAGAATAGGAAAAAGCGAACTCTGGAGGGGCTGAGGTGCGGAGGCGCGTGGGTCGGGCTGGGGGCGGGGGAAGGGACGTGCGGCTTTTGTTCCAACCCTAGGGGAGATTAGCTCCCCAGATGCCTGCGGGGAAAGGCTGGACTCTCGGCCTTCGTGTCGGAGAGTGGGAGTGACTTCCTTGCGGAGGTGCGCCCAGCAATCAGTGTTTGCTGCGCTGGAGTGCGGAACGAGGGGGCTTAGAAACGTGGAAAGCAGAAAAAGCAGACTTGCAGCCAGTGCGGTTCGCCACGCCATGGCCTGGTGGCGCCCTGAGGCCCCGCCCCACCCTGAGACCCGCCCCGCCCTGGGACCCGCCCCGCTCGTTTTGCAGGCCCGCCCCGCACGTTTTGCAGGCCCACCTGGGCTCCAAGCAACGGCTTTTGCATGTGGTTGGCCTGCCCTATGGCAGTTTGACCAGATAAACTGCGGTTCTAGTCGGACTGCTCCAGGACCGCTCAGACAGGAGGAGGAAACTGCAGTTTTTGCTGTAATTCCTGCTGAGTGGCCTCAGGCAGTAGCTGACCTACACACCATTGGAGACCCAGAAACGAGGGCATCTAGTGGTCGGTGTGAGATGACACCAGATTTCAACCACTCGCATAAGGGACACATTCAAGAGGCAGACTCAGTGAGCGCCAAAGCCTTGCTGCACCAAGACCTGGCACATAAATGTGTCTCCTACACAGCAACTCTTCCTTTATAGACACAGAGGATCCGCACGGCCAATTGGCCTGGAGGACAATTCCTCCCAGCGACACCAACAACAATCAAGACTTAACTATACAAAGGAGGACCAAGATGGAGGCATAGGGCGGAAGCCTGATTGTTGCCTACCACAACAATTTTGAGTCTACGACGGGAGAGCAGAGCAGACACCATCCAGAACCACCGGAGGGCTGGCTGAGCAGATGTTCTACAACTAGAATAAAAGAGAGGGGTACTCGGGATGATGCTGATGCCAGTGAGCCAAAGATCACACTTTAAGAACTATGGCTCAGGCAACACAATGGCGGCCTGGAACGTGCTCGGCGCAGTTCCCCCGGCGGTCTCCGGCTGAGGGGAAGGCCCCACTCGCTGCCGAGCACGGACAGACGAGCCACTGGGAGACATGGGGTGGGAGACTCCGTGCTTGCTGACCTCCGAGTCCTTCAAGAATCTCAACGCCCCGGAAGCGGCCAGGTGCGCATGCTCGGCGACCGGCCACCGCTGCAGACCCAAGGGCCGACGCAGCCACCCCGGACCAGCCCGCCGCCGCACACCGGGCACAGCGGAGCTTCGCTGAGCCCGCCGCCCAACGAGTTCTGCGGCGGCTGCCCTGGAGCTCTGAGAAAATGGCTGAAGGAATTGCTGAGATGGAATTGACCAACAGGAAATGGGATCAAGAAGACGAAACCCTGCTGGGTCCCGGATCCGGGTGAAGCCGCGCACCCCTGGGTCCGGGTGAGGCTGGGAACTGGGTCAGGGTGAGGCTGGGTCCCGGGCCTGGGTGAGGCCACGTGCCCCTGGGTCCGGGTAAGGCCACGCGCCCCTGGGTCCGGGTGAACCTGGATTCCGGGTCTGGGAGAGGCCGTGTGCCCCTGGATCCGGGTGAGGCTGGGTCCCGGGCCTGGGTGAGGCCACGTGCCCCTGAGTCCGGGTAAGGCCACGTGCCCCTGGGTCCGGGTGAAGCTGGATCCCGGGTCCGGGTGAGGCCGTGGGCCCCTGGATCCGGGTGAGGCTGGGTCCTGGGTCCGGGTGAGGCCATGCGCCCCTGGATCCGGGTGAGGCTACGCGACCCTGGGTCCGGGAGAAGCTAGATCCCGGGTCAGGGAGAGGCCGTGTGCCCCTGGATCCGGGTGAGGCTGTGTCCCGGGCCCGGGAGAGGCCACGCGCCCCTTGGTCCGGGTGAGACCATGCGCCCCAGGGTCCGGGTGAAGCTGAATCCTGCGTCTGGGAGAGGCAGTGTGCCCCTGGATCCGGGTGAGGCTGGGTCCCGGGTCCGGGTGAGGCCGTGGGCCCCTGGATCCGGGTGAGGCTGGGTCCCGGGTCCGGGAGAGGCCGTGCGCCCCTGGATCCGGGTGAGGCCACGCGACCCTGGCTCCGGGAGAAGCTAGATCCTGGGTCTGGGCGAGGCCGTGTGCCCCTGGATCCGGGTGAGGCTGGGTCCTGGGTCCGGGTGAGGCCATGCGCCCCTGGATCCGGGTGAGGCTACGCGACCCTGGGTCCGGGAGAAGCTAGATCCCGGGTCCGGGCGAGGGCGTGTGCCCCTGGATCCGAGTGAGGCTGGGTCCCGGGCCCGGGAGAGGCCACGCGCCCCTGGGTTCGGGTGAGGCCATGCGCCCCTGGGTCTGGGTGAAGCTGAATCCTGGGTCTGGGAGAGGCCGTGTGCCCTGGATCTGGGTGAGGCTGGGTCCCGGGTCCGGGTGAGGCCGTGGGCCCCTGGATCCGGGTGAGGCTGGGTCCCGGGTCCGGGTGAGGCCGTGCGCCCCTGGATTCGGGTGAGGCCACGCGACCCTGGGTCTGGGAGAAGCTAGATCCCGGGTCCAGGCGAGGCCGTGTGCCCCTGGATCCGGGTGAGGCTGGGTCCCGGGCCCGGGAGATGCCATGCGCCCCTGGGTCCGGGTGAGGCCACGCGCCCCTGGGTCCGGGTGAAGCTAGATCCCGGGTCCAGGTGAGGCCATGTGCCCCTGGATCCGAGTGAGGCTGGATCCCGGGTCCGGGGGAAGCCGCGCGCACCTGGGTCCAGGTGAGGCCACGCACCCCCTGGGTCCGGGTGAGGCCACGTGCCCCTAGGTCCGTATGAAGCCGTGCCCCTGGGTCCGGCCGAGACCCAACCAGAGGGAATCGAACCTGCATTACCACCATTTGTCCACCATCCAGAGCTGAGGGGTCAGTGCCGACATGTACACATGAGGAACTGGTGGACATTGATATTGGGTCTCACAAGAACTGTTGGTCCAGAAAGAAACTCACTACAGACTGATTCATTTGCCTGTCAGCATAACTATTATTGCTCATCTCACATTCAGTTCATATAAGTATATCTCTAGTGACACATGATCTCACTCATCTAGGGGAAATGATGAACAACATAGACGGATGAACAAGAACAGAACCAGAAACAAGGAGGCATCGATCTGACTATCGGGCCTCAGAGGGAGGATAGGGGACGGTGGGGGGAGGGGGGAGAGATCAACCAAAGGACTTGTGTGCATGCTTATGAGCCTAACCAATGGTTAAGTTCAACAGGGGGTTGGGGCATCCGTGGGGAGGGGTGTGAGATGGGAATGGGGGGATGAGGACAAATATGTGACACCTTAATCAATAAAGAAATTTTAAAAAAATACATTTGGTGTTTCCCTGCCTGCCTGCATTGCTGATACCAAGTTCCTACTGACCTTATCAGAGCTTCATTCTCGACATATAAAATAATTGATACAATAATACAGTCTGACAGGGATATAGCTTACCTTAAATATTTCCTTGGAAAAAGAGACACTTTTGAAATCCCATGAATGCTATTCTAGCATTCCACTACTCTCTAAGTCATCATGATGGTTTTAGTATCTATCTGTTCTCAGGTACATTATTGGGTTGTTACTTAAAATATCACATATGTGTGACCGAGGCCAAACAGCTAAGTGGGTCAGCGAATAATTTCAATAACGGATGATTGCAAGTTCCAACCCTGGTCACATCAATTATAAGAGTTAATCAAAGAATGTAGAAAATTAATGGAACAAAAAATAAATGTCTCTCTCTCTCCCCCCCCCCCCCGTCACTCTCTCTCTCCCTCTTTCTCTCTCTCTCTATCTTTCTCTCTCCAGACAGTCCTCTTGTTACTTCGGACTCGACATATGTCGTTTTGTGTTTACGTCGCCATCTGCAATTTATTTATATTAAAAAAAAAGTTCTGTCATTCGATGTAAGGCGTTTGCACGAAGTTCACCCGGGAACTAGTTGGCCAGCAGAGTGGATGAATAAGTCATCACGTGGAGCTATACAAGGAAGACGCTGTCATTCAGTCGCCTTTTATAAGCCATTTGGATTGTGCTTCATTCGCTCTCTTTTGTTTGTATTGTTATTTTGAACACTTTTTGCCCGTCCTTATGGCTCCTAAGCATAAGGCAGATTCTTCTGATGGCAGTGCTACAAAAAGAAGGAAAGCCCTCACAATGGAAGTGAAAGGAGAAATAATAAGACGCTCAGAAAAGGGAGAAACACGTACAAACATCGGCCGGTTGTTTGGCAAAAGTCCTACAAATGTCTCAACAATCATCGATGATCAAAAGCGTATACTTGAACATGTGAAAGGATCTGCTCCTATGAAATCAACTGTGATTACAGAGCAGCATAGTGGTCTTATTATTGAGATGGAAAGATTATTAGTGCTTTGGCTGGATGAGCAGCATCGATGGCGTATCCCAGTTAGCCAGATGTTGATTCAGGAGAAGGCTGAAAGATTGTTTGAGGCCTTGAAAAAAGAAAAGGGGGAAGGGTGTGAAAGTGAAGAGTTTGTGGCTAGCAAAGGTTGGTTTATGCATTTTAAGGATCGTGCTAATTTGCATAATCTTAAGGTGCCAGGGGAAGCTGCTACTGACGATGCTAAAGCAGCAGGTGATTTTCCTAGTGCGTTGGCTGAGATCATTAGGGAGGGGGGTTACTGTGATAAACAAGTGTTTCATGTGGCTGAGACAGGCTTGTTCTGGAAGCATATGCCTACACATACGTACATTGCCAAGAAGGAGAAGGCAGCATCATGCCATAAAGCCAGCAAAGAGAGATTGAGTTTGCTACTTGGGGCTAATGCTGCTGGTGACTTCAAGCTGAAGCCCTTGGTGTGTCTGGCCGAGAATCCAAGGGCAATCAAGGGCATATGGAAGGGTCTACTACCTGTCATCTGGAAATCTAACAAGAAGGCATTGGTGACACTTAGCGTATTTGAGGACTGGTTCACCAACCATTTTGTGCCAGAAGTCAAGGACTACTGTGCTTCAAGGGGGCTGCCCTTTAAGGTGTTGCTAGTGCTGGACAGTTCCCCTTGTCACCCTGCCAATTTGAATGACTTTCATCCAAATGTCAAGGTGGTTTACCTTCCACCTAGCACCACCTCCCTTTTACAGCCTATGGGCCAAGGTGTCATTGCCTCTTTCAAGGCCTACTACCTCCGAAGGACATTTGCTATGGCTTTTAGGGCAACGGAGAAGGATAAAGAGTTGACTCTCAATGACTTTTGGAAATCTTACAATGTTCTTGCTGCTGTAAAAAACATTTCTGATTCTTGGGATGAAGTTAAGCAGACGAACTTGAATGCTGTTTGGAAAAAATTGTGTCCCCAGTTTGTGAATGATTTCCATGGCTTTGAGGATTCAGTGGAGGTTGTCATAAAGAATGTTGTTGAGTTGAGTAAGCAGCTTGATTCGGAGGTGGAGGTTGAGGATGTCACAGAGCTGCTGGCATCTCATGGAGAGGAGCTGTCTGCCGAGGACCTCACTCAACTGAAACAGCAGTTCGTTGAAGAGGAAGACACACCAACCCCAGAGCCCAGGAGATTTACAAGCAAGGAATTAGCGGGGCCTTTGCCATGATAGAGGATGCCTTGGCAAGATTTGAGGCTCAGGACCCCAACAGTGACAGGTACACTAAGGTTGCCAGAGGGGTCATGGATAGCCTGCAGTGTTACAAGGAGATTTGGGAGGACAAGAAGAAGGTATCCTTCCAGACTAGCCTCAAACATTATTTTAAGAAGGTTGAGATGCCTCCAACAGATGCCGTACCCTCTACCTCATATGCTTCTCCAGACTCCCTTGACCCAGGATCTCCAGCACCTTCTGCAGGTTCTGCCTCTCCGGACTCACCTGACCCAGTATCTCCAGCACCTTCTGAAGTTTCTCCCTTTCCGGACTCACCTGAGCCAGTATCTCCAGCACCTTCTACGGGTTATGCCTCTCTGGACTCACCTGACCCAGGATCTCCAGCACCTTCTGAAGGTTCTCCCTCTCCGGACTCTCCTGACCCAGTATCTCCAGCACCTTCTACAGGTTCTGCCTCTCCAGACTCACCTGACCCAGTATCACATGCATCTTCTGCAGGTTCTGCCTCTCAAACCTCCTCCCCGCAGCAGCCTAGTGTAAGCCTGTCTTTCCCCACTTTGGAACGTCCAGTGTGTAAGCCAATAACAGTAGTAAAGGTAAGGATAATCCAGTATTTACCCTTATATGTCCGTATGTGCTTTTTGCTTTTTATTATTTATTTACCACAAGTAAAGGTCAAGAATTGTTATTTTTCTTTTAAATTTTTTTTACTGTTTCACTTCATTTCTGCTGTGTATGTATGCCATATGAGTGACGTAGTTGCTTATGTAGGTGGGTTTTGACTTACAGTGAAAATTGCATTATGTCGCGCCATAGGAACAGATCTCCAACGTAACCCGAAGTCCTACTATATATATATATCAATTACTAGAATGTATAAAATTAATGGAACAAAAAATAGATATCTCTCTATTTCTCTCTCTATACACACACACAGAGTGGACAGATTATTATGATCTCTGAATGCATAATTGGCCATTCAGTGGGTATATATATAAGACGCCTAGTGCATGAATTCGTTAATTGGTGGGATCCGGCAGCCTGACCAGGGGGAGGGGACATGGGCAGTTGTCCAGCATGCCTGCTGGTTGAACTCCTGGTCGAGGCAAAAATTTACATATTAACATTTTATTATATAGGATATATACTGAGTGGCCAGATAATTATGCATTCAGAGATCAAAATTACCAGGCCACTAAGTGTATATATTCTACTGGAACAGTGCATGAATTTAGTGTATGGGGCGGGGAAGTAATATCCCTCAGCCTGGCCTACACCCTCTCCAATCTGGGATCCCCTGTGGGAGCAGGCCTAAACCAGCAGTGGAATATCCCTCTTGCAATCCAGGACCCCTGGCTCCTAACCGCTCAACTGCCTGCCTGCCTGATCACCGCTAACCACTCTCCTTGCTGACGTGCTCGCTCCCAACTATCCCGCCACGCTGGCCTCGCCCTCAACTGGCCCTCCCTACTGGCCTGTTCACCCCCAACCGACCCCCCCACCCACCAGCCTGCTCATCACCAGCTTCCACCCCTACTGGCCTGCTTGCCCCTAACTGCCCCCACCCCCGCCCGCCAATCTGCTCACCCCCAGCTCTCCCTACTGCTGGCCTGCTTGCCCCTAAATGCTCCCTCCCGGACTGCTTGTCCCCAACTGCCCCCCTTCTGTCCTGTATGCCCCAAAATGTCCCCCTGCCAGCCTGCTTGCCCCCAACTGACCCCGCTGCCAGCCAATTGCCCCCCCTGATGGCCTTATCACCTGAAAATGCCCTCCCTTGCTGGCCTGATCACCCCTAACCACCTCTGCCTTAGCCCCGCCACCATGGCTTTGTCTGGAAGAATGTCCGGAATGTCTCCTGGTCTAAGTAGCATACTACCTTTTTATTAGTATAGATAGGGGCTTGGTGCATGGGTGAGGGCTGGCTGGACAAAGGGCTGAGGGTTGTTTGGGGATGGTTTACAGGACAGCCAAGCCCCAGATTTTATCCAGAAGGATATCCGGAAGGTCTCCCAGTTGAATTAGCGTATTACTTTTTTATTAGTGTGCATAACCTACCTAATAATAGACAAATATGCAAATTGACCATACCTCCAACAGACAAGGAACACCCACAAGCCATAAACACCATCCAATCAGAGTGATTATGCAAATTAACCCATCCAAGATGGCTACAGCCACAGAGAGCAAGGTTTCCTAGGCAACAGAGGGAAACAAGCTTTCTGCCAGCTGTTGCAGGCCTAAGCCTCCACTCAAGCTACAAAGTTTCAATTATAGAAGGTAAACAAATTCAAACAGAAATGGCGTCAGAATGGAGCTTGAGAGAGCAGGCCAGGGTTGCCACTGGCAACAGGGGAAGCAAAGCTTTCCCCACACCCTGGCCAGGACCACCCGCTTAAGGCAACAAAGTTTCAATTATAACCCCAACAGAAATGGCTGCCGCCGGGGAGGAAGCCCCAGGCCTGGCTCCGCTCCAGGCTACACAGTTTCAATTGTAGAAGGAAAATAAATTCCAGATACCAGGGCCTCCTCTTGGGTTGCCAGGGGGCATGGCTGGCCTGCAAACCACCACAGGCCCCTCACTCAGGCCACCACACGCCCCAAGGAACCCCCACCCTGATCAGGGACACCCTTCAGGGCAAACCAGCTGGCCCCCACCCCTGTACCAGGCCTCTATCCTATCTAATAAAAGTGTAATATGCAGATTGATCATCACTGCAACACACAATATAGCTGCCCCATGTGGTCAAAGATCCTGCCCCCATGTGGACACAAGATGGCCAGCAGGAGAGGGCAGTTGGGAGGCACCGGGCCTGCAAGGGAGAGCAGTTGAGAAGGACCAGGCCTGCAAGCGAGGGCAGTTGAAGGTGATCAACCCTGCAGGAGCGGGCAGTTATGAGTGACCAGGTCAGCAGAGGAGGGAAGTTGGGGGTCAATAGGCTGGCATCAGAGTGGTTAGGGGATGATCAGGAAGGCAGGCAAGGAGTTGGGAGCCAGCAGTCCTGGATTGTGAGAGGGATATCTGACAGCCTAAACGGGCAGTCAGGAATCCCTCCAGGGGTCCCAGATTGGAGAGGGTACAGGCTGGGCTGAGGGACAACCCCCCTCCGTGCACGAATTTCGTGCACAGGGCTTCATATATATATATATATATATATATATATATATATATATATATATATATTTAGTATATCCCTATTTCTCTCTCTCTTTGAAATCAGTATATACGTTTTAATCACCTAATCAGTCCACACACATCTGAACACCAGCACAGCCTAGGGACCTGTAAGGACAAGCAGCCAAGGTTCTCCTGAGGGCAGAGCATGCAGTGACCCAGAGGACAGTATGGGAGGTGCCATCTATGTCAGTGTGGCAGGTGGGGAACCCGGGCTGAGCTGCACAATCACACACAGGGGATCATGACATTAGTGTGGTCCCTGGGACTAAAAGCAAAGCTGCCTGACACTAACAATGACGTACAAATGAATGAAAAGGGAGTCCATCTCTGATGGTGTCTTTATAATATGATATGGGGAATTTTAGGATAATTTCTAACAAGATGGGTTGCTGTGATGCTACAGGACAAGTGTAGCTTAAAGGCCATATATGTGCCCACCTGCCATTTCTTGTTGAGGGCTCGTTTACCCAGTGAACACTAGGAATGAGATAGCATATATCAGTGTCACCTGCACTTGAAAATCCCCACCGGCATAGGGCAAGGAGAAGAGAGAAGGGTGAGAGAGAACTGTATTACAGAGGTGGTGAACTAGAATTTGGAGTAAGAAACTGATTAGAAAACACTCTGTCCTCGTCATGGCTTATTTGTGTTACCTCTGAAGTTGTGCCTTTGGCAATGAAGCTGTGTGAGACAAGTGTGGATCACAGAACTATGGGCAGCAGGTAATGCAGAGTGATGGCCTCAGCAAACTGGGATTGGAGTCAGCAGTGCAATGGGCATTACCATGTTGTTTGGTGTCTTGGAGGGACAATTTGGAGGACAACATGGGTATTCCCCGTCAAGACCAGAGTCAAATCCATCACATTCCCATTATGTGCAACATCTCCTCCTACCCTATGTTCCTGACACCAACTATTATTGAAAGGGGGCAGGGTGACTCCTATTTGAGGATGAGAGCACAGGTAACTTGTATCTGTTCATCTGCCTTTATTGTTGTGGGAAGACACAGCATCAGCAAGAATATAAGGAGAGATTGACTTTAATAGGACCTAGGGCTGCTTTCTTCTCTGATGTGGGGAGGAGGGGAGCATATGCATGTGCAGGGTGGGTAGTATGGCAAACTCGGAATCTCAAGAGAGAATCTTATCATGGGATGTTCTGTGCCCATTATGACAGGACATGAACTTTGAGGACGTGGCCATTGCCTTCTCTCAGGAGGAGTGGGAGATCCTTGATGAGGCTCAGAGACGTCTGTACTGTGATGTGATGCTGGAAGTGTTTGCACTTGTATCATTCGTAGGTAAGACCTTCACATCTTTCCTAGTGTCCTGAGGTAATGCCACTCTTTATTTATTCTCCAGACTTAGCTCTCTCTCTCTCTCAAAGCCAGACCGACCATGGGCTCATCTAATTTCCCCCACTGTCTTGTCAAATGGGCTGTGGCTGCCAGTGCTGAGCTGTGAAGAGAGTCCTGAGCAATAGACTCCATAAACCTCCCTGACACAAGTTGCGTCAGAAACTTCAGGAAGTGTCTGGGTGTCAGCAGTCTTACAGACCGCTTATTGGGTCCCTCCTGTTCTTCCACTCCAGGGAGGGTGACTCTGTCCACATCCACGGCTTCCAATTCTGCACCTTTCCTGTCGACAAAGACCGTGTGTCAGTTATCTTCTTTACAAACATGAACCAGGGGCTGTTCTTTTAAGACCCTCCACTTATTGTTTGTAATATTACCTTCCCTGGATACCATTGCAAGCTGAATGCTATGGGCAAGTGATGGATGCTCACCTCTGTTGTCTTTTCATCGATACTCCGAATATTTAGTTTGTACATACTTCTAGAAAAGGAGGTGCAGGAAGAACCCTGGGTTTCTCCAGGGTGAATATACAGGATGGTCCTAGAGGATGCTTAGTCCGGCTGAGTGGCAACTGGGGGGAGGTATGACATAAGGATGGTGTTCAGATTATACCAGG
This sequence comes from Cnephaeus nilssonii, assembly GCF_951640355.1. NCBI lineage: Eukaryota > Metazoa > Chordata > Mammalia > Chiroptera > Vespertilionidae > Cnephaeus > Cnephaeus nilssonii. The sequence continues at coordinate 3,461,995 of NC_137095.1, read as the reverse complement.
AACCTGCTCCTGTACAACAGTGTTTGGTGCAGGTTTCAATGGCCACACCTCATTTATTCCTTTCTTTTCCACACTTGACACTTCGCTGACTTGTCATTTCATTGGTGACTTCCAAGCATTGTCTACCTTCGCCTTTGTGTCCTTTTTACATCACCTATTCCTCTGCACATCTCTTTCTGCAGTATACTACTACATGGACCTATGTAAGTGTTATAAGGAGCACATACATGCTTAAATACCCCTGAAACACCAGCTAATTGTTTATTCAATTTTACTTGGAATGAGATGTAACCAACCTTCTGCACAGCTTGCTCATGTCACCAGCAGAGAAGATCTACTGAATGCTGTTAGCAGCAGAATGAGCTGGACAGTCCGCTTCTCTTCCATGTGGTGCTTGCCATGTTTTTGCTCTATTTCTGTTGAATTCTCTCTTGTTTTGTGATCTTCAGTGGTCAAGACCTTCACGGTTGCATCTTATTAGTTCATATTTCAGGTCTTTTATTTTCAGCCAGTTGCATGAGACCAATGTATTATGTGCAACACAGTTTTATAATAGGACTTCCCTCTGTCACCTCAGTCAATATTCACTTTCTTATCATTCCTCTGTTTTCAAGTCCTTGGCATAAAATGGATGATGGGGAGGCCTATTCTGACCACAGTGTATCTGTAGGAGACTCTCAGGTCAGGGCTTCCAAGACAGCTGCAGCCACTCAGAGGACCCATCTGTGTAAGCCATGCTTCTCAGTGTTAAAAGGTATTTTGCACCTGACTGAGTTACAAGTGGCATACTTTGAGAAGAGTGTGTTCTTAAGTGATACATGTGTGAGAGACTTGTGTTTCGGTACAAACCCTCACAAGCACCATAAGGATGCCTGTGGACAGAAGCCCTGGAAAGAATACATGGAGAGAGCTTCGCTTGTGACAACTTGCAGGTTCTACCGCTCTGGGGTGCCTGAAGCTAGGTCTGAGGTTGGGGTGGACTCCCCAGCCATCTCAGGGCTTCTCCAGCACCAGATCACTCTTAACACTGAGGAGCCACACAGTAACAATGAGATTTCACAGGAAATTCTCCGTGGAAAAAGACATCACCAATGGGTTGAATGTGAAACAGCTGCCAGCCAGAAACAGAAAGTTGCTTATCAGAAAGGTCTCAGCTCTGGAGATATGATTAATGAGTATAATAAATGTGGGAAAGTGTTCATACTAATCTTTAACCACCTAGTACATGGGAGAGTTCACACTGAAGAAAAGCCCCATGAGTGTAGTGATTGTGGGAAGGTCTTCAGTGAAATCCCTCCTCTCATTAAACACAACAGAGTTCACATTAGAGAAAAGTGTTATAAGTGCAGTGACTGTGGGAAGTCCTTCACTCACAAGTCTGACTTCACTAGACACCACAGAGTTCACACTGGAGAAAAGCCATATGAGTGTAGTGAATGTTGGAAGCATTTCAATCGAAGGTCTCACCTCACTGTACACCACAGAGTTCACACTGGAGAAAAGCCATATGAGTGTAATGAATGTGGGAAGTATTTCAGTGAAAGGGGTACCCTCACTAGACATGACAGAGTTCACACTGGAGAAAAGCCATATGAGTGCAGTGAATGTGGGAAGCATTTCAGTGAAAGGGGTGCCCTCACTAGACATGACAGAGTTCACACTGGAGAAAAGCCATATGAGTTTAGTGTATGTGGGAAGCAATTCAGTCAAAGGTCTCACCTCACTAAACACCACAGAGTTCATACTAGAGAAAAGCCATAAATGTGCAGGGAATGGTTTATTTTTCTCACTTATTATAAGAACACTTAAGGGGCTCTCTGAGACCCTTTACATCAATGTAAACCCCTTTTATGGGAACATACACTCTGCTAGATTCCTCATAAATTTGAGGTACAAGTGAGACTTGAAGGAGCTGCATTGTACTTGCTAACATGCCCAGACCTACCACCCAAATGATGTCACTGTCTCTTTGTCACTGAAGAGATTTCACCTCTAACACCTGACTCACTTGAGGAGTGTGCATCGGTCACCACCCCTGGGTGCTCAGGGGAATGTATTCTGTGTTCTCACTTCTGCTGGAAGTAATTATGGTATCTCCACGCTCTTGGCAGTATCTTCATCAATTTTTCTGTGACGAGAAAATGGACCTGACCCAGGATTCATCCAGAGAACCCCTTCTCAGCTAAGAACTGCCAACTCTTTCAGGGACATAGCTGTACTCACATTATGCTTTGATAAATTTGGGGGGATTCTTATTCACCAACCTGCAAACCCCTTGTTCTCCTGTGCTCTAGTTTAGAATCTTTTTAACGGTATTTTTACATTTGTACCTTTAATTTTGGTTTTATTCATTGCCACAGATGATTTGCAAACACAAATGTGATCTTTCAGCATGTAGAGATGAATAGCTATTGTGTTTATCCAAAAATGTATGTGGTTTGAAAGAGACAACATAATGTTCCGAAATCACTTTCTGTCCAATGTTGGCTTATTAGTTATTGCGGCCCGTGGCCTTAAAGGAAAGGCCACGTGACTTTGTGTATTTAATTTTCAGCGTAGTGCCTCGATTATTGGTGAGGGCAAAGGTCAGTCTGAAGAGGAGTCCTTTGCTCTGCTTCTGTGACCAATATGAATCATGTTCTCTGTTCACAGTATGTACTACATAATCCTCAGCAATGTTTAGGGAACCTGCTCTCCATGTACTGTGCCAGGAAGTATGACATTTCATAGGCTGGTGTCATTTGTTGTAAGTCTCTGAGGTGGAACCACAATTCGGACAGAAACACTGTTTCAATAGTGAGTGGGAAAACCTGCAGGAAATTAGATGATAAGTGCCTCTTCTGAACATAAGGCCACAGATGTTCTGGGGCCTGTGGCTTGTGTGGCCTTTATGTGCAGACATTCTCAGGACCTCCAAAACTGTTCCGTGTAGCTGACGTCATTGGCAGAATAATCTAATGGTGTTGTGTATTCCCTGGCCGCTCTAGGGTGTTCACATAATGTAGTTGCTCAACAGGCAAGAAGGCAAAGGTAGAGGAAGGATAATCCTGCAATCTGTCCCAGGACGTCTTTTGTATGTAGTCAGCATTCCTATTGAATTTGATGGCAATAGTTTTTTTTTTATGATATAATTTTATGATTTCAGAGAAAGAGAGAGAGAAAGGGAGAGAGATCAATGAGAGAGAATCATTGATCAGCTGCCTCCTGCATGCCCAACTCTTGGGATCCAGCCCACAACCTGGCATGTGCCCTGACCTGGAATCAAACCAGTCGCTTTCCGTTAATGTGATCACGCCCAAGGAAATGAGGCACAGTGGCCATGGAGAGTTTATATTTTGTGTTCTTCTTTATTCATTATTGTATTATTTTCAGTAGCAACAATGTTAAACCTACTTTGCCACACCCTGTATTTGCTTCTAGTCCTTTTGTAATCTTTCTGCCTCTCCGCCGTCCATGGAGGCATTGATTGACCTTCCTTACAATCGAGTCGTTCATATTTGTCATAATTTTATTGGTATTAAAAGGTGTATTCTCTTTAAGAAACACTGGCTTCCTTCATGCTACACAGATATTTTGAGATTCGACACTAATGTTTATGTAAATATTTATTTCCAGGAAATATTGTATTCTATGGGTAACCACTTTAACTATTGAGCTGCCTATGGTTTCAGTGATTTCTATGTTTGGGGTTTTATAAATAAAACAGTTGGGAATATTGTGTTGAGTTCTTTCTACAGGTGTATGTGTTACTTACCATACTGTTGCAGTGTCAGTGAATGTGTTATATTTTAACATCTGGGGAACTGTGATCTAAAATGGTCAATCACTGTGCCTCCCGACCCACCCACAGTAATGAAAATTCCATTTTTCTGCAACCCTGCCAACACATGTGAAGGTTCATCTTTTTAAATACGAGCCCTATCAGTGGGTATTGGTAACTTGCTTTTTTTTCATTCCATTTCTGTAAAAATGTTTGATGGTGATCATTTCTTATGCATTTCTTTACATTGTCTTTATCTCCTTTGTTAAAATGTCTATTCAGGATTTTTGTCTACTTTAAACTTAATTTATTATCCTAACCAATAGGAGGATAGTGCAGCCTCTAAGACATATGTTTGAATTTCACTCATTTCTCAGTGACTCTAGTGACTTCTTTGCAATACGGAATTCTTGCTTTTGAATTCTAAAAACAATATACTTTTTCTCAATTTTTACCGTATGTAGTATTTATAGCCCACATGTGCCATACACTTAAAAGTTTAATCTGCATTGTTAACATCCTCCACCAGTGTTCTTTAAGTCTAAGCATTTAATAATACAGTAAGTGAAGTCTAGATTAGCAGTAGTTGACAATTTCACCACATTCAAACTGTCAAAATGATGGCATTGTACATGGATGTAAGATATTTCAGTAGTACATCATTATATTTTACTAGTGACCAGATACATGAATGCGTGCACATTGAAATTAAATTAATTCGGAAGTGTCTGGTGGGGCGGGACTTGGTGAGATCGGCCCCACACTCCCTAGTGCCAACCTCTCACATTCCCTCCTTGGCTGGTGGTACCGAGGCTTGAAGGGCATCTGTGTAATGGGTGGAGTCCCTCAGCCACTGGTTTGATACCAGGGCAGGGCACATGCCTTCCTGAATCCCCTGGAGTGGCCATGCAGGAGGTATATAATTGCTGTTTCTGTCCTTCTCCCTTTCAAAACAAGGGCCTGGCCTGTGGAGATTGGACTGAAACAGGCTCTCCGACATCGCCCTGGGTGTCCTGGATTTCGAGAGGGCAGTTCTTGGGTGACACAACCCAGAATCACGCTCCGTCCTCTCTGGTTCTGGGTGCATTACCTGTGAACCACTGCTGTCAGGTAAAAACTCATTGGGCAGCTCCTGTGTTGAGCGTCTGCCCCCCGGTGGTCAATGCAGGTCATAGCTACCTGTCAGGTAGTTGGGCGGTTGCTTAGCCTTTCATATAAATAGATTTTTTAGCATACTGATACAGTAGCAATGAATGTGCTCAAGAACATTCATAATTAAACAGCTGAATTATTGGAAAGGTAAGTTTTAAACATTTTTAAAGTTTGATATATGTGTAATTGATTTACAACAAGTATATATATATATATATATATATATATATATATATATATATATATAGAGAGAGAGAGAGAGAGAGAGAGAGAGAGAGAGGCCCAGTGCATGAATTCGTGCATGCATCATCATCTTCTTCTACTTCCCCTTCTTCATCATCCTTCCCCAGTGCCAATTGCTGAACCACACCACCTTTATTCACCAATGTCATTGGCTGGAATGCTAGCCCTCCCCTTGGCATTTGAGAAAACTACATTACCCAGAAAACAATGCGAGAACATAGGCGGAGCTAAAGGACACTGTTTCAGTGCATCTGGTTAGGGCGGGACTTCCGCCTTCCTCCTCTTGGTGGGCATTTTGACCTCTTCAGTTTTTTCCAGGACTCCCAGGCTTCAGCCCACTCGTGGTGAGTAGGAGGAGGCCTTGGAGGCCCTGTCCTTGCTGTGCAGGGTGTGTCTGAGGCTGGTTAAGCACCATCAGGCTGGGTGGGGCCTCCGCGCCTCCCAGAGTCCTCTCTGCTTACAGCGTCCTTTCAGCCTGACCCCATTGAACCCTGCAGCACCAAGGGAGGGGAGGTCTGAGTATCTGAGATCTGACTGTGGTTCTTCATAGGTTAGATTTAAGGGAAAAACAGTCATGGAGAGAGGCCTTCATAGCAGGACTCCAGGCTGCCTCTGTGAGTGTGGACTGTCAGTTTCTGGGCAGTACTTGATTCTGTTTGAATTTGGCAAGCATTCTCTTGACCACACATGCTGAATAATAAGTAAGAGGGTAAGGAGATAATTATAGGGGGCGGGACTGTAGCAGTGCAGGTGTGAGAGAGGTGTGGTCGAAAGAGTGATGAGCACTTGGAGAGGGAGTTTGACTTCATGGCCAGAGCACCCTGCCATTGACATAAAAGTGAAAGTAGGGAGAGTCCATTTCTGGTGGAGTCAGGATGATAAAATAAGGGTAATTTTTTGGATAATGCCTGGAAAGGGTGATGTTTTTGTGCTACCTGCCATGTTCAGGGCTTGAATGACATGTATGTACCCACCTGCCTTTTGTTGTTGGGGGTGACACAGTGATGGTTAGGAATGAGAGTATACATCACTGTTCCCCAGGCTTGAAATTCTCCATGGGCATGGGTAAGGGAGAAGTGTAAGAGAGAAAGGGATTATGGAGATGGTGATCTATAAATTTGGAAAATAAGGTGATTAAGAAACAACCTGTACTCGCCAATGCAAATTTGTGTTACCTTTGAAGTTGTGCCTCTGGGAAAGAAGCAGTGTGAGAGAAGTGTTGTTCAAAGAACTCTGTGCAGCAGGTGATACAAAGCTATGTACTCAGCACTCTGGGATTGTGGTTGTAAAGGTGAAGTGTAATGCTATCTTTTTGTGTCTTTGAGTAACAATCTGAGGGACTACACAGGTATTGCCTGATAACATCAGTATCAAATCACTCACCCACCCTGCATGGCCGACATCTCTTCCTACCCTATGTTCTTGACACCCACTCTACTGTCAAGAGGAAGTGTGGCGTACATGTGAATCCCAGAGCTCAGATATCTTCTATCTGCTCAACTGCTTTTACTGTGGGAAGATAAAATATCGGTAGAAATATAACATGACAGTGACTTTCATGGGATGAAGCCCTGGTATTTTCTCTGGTGTGTGGAGTGGAGAGAGCAGAGTGATGTGGAGGGTGGCAATATGACAGAGTTGGGACCTTAGGAGTGAATCTGATTGTGGACTGTACTGTCCCCATTATGACCCTGTATGAAAGTTGAGGATGTGGCCATTGTCTTCTCTCAGGAGGAGTGGGGGCTCCTTGATGAACCTCAGAGACTTCTGTACTGCGATGTGATGCTGGAAGTGTTTGAACTTGTATCATCTGTAGGTAAGACCTTCACATTATCCCAGTGTCATGGGATGATGTTCTCTCTTCCTTTATTTTTCTGATGTAGCTTTCACTCTTCTACAGCCAGACCATGGGCTCTGCTAATTTCCTCCACTGTCCTGTCAGATGTGCTGTGGCTGCCATGGGTGAGGTCTGTGGAGAGCCCTGAGCGAAGGACTCCACAAACATTGCCTCAGACAGTGCAGGATGTGTCTGGGAGTCAGGAGTCTTACAGACAGCTTAATGGGTCCCACCTGCTATTCCTCTCCCTGGCAGGGTGACTATGTCCAGATCCATGGCTTTCATTTCTACCTCCTTCCTCTAGGCAAAGGTCCTTGGTGACTGCCTGTGCCAGGTTATGGTCTTTACGCACATGAACCTTGAGCTGTTCTTACAAGATCACACTTCCGTTGTTTGTAATATTATCTTCCTTAAATACGATGGCAAGCCGAATGGCTCTAGGCCAGCGCTGGCTGCCTATCCCTGTCATATTTCATTAATACGTCGATAATTTCTGTTGTACATACTTGTAGAGAGGAATATGCAGGATGAACCCTGATTTTTTTTACAGGGTGAACATGCAGGATGGTCTCAGAAGCGGCCTGGTCCTGTTGAGTTGCAAATGTGGGCTAGATATGGTATAAAGTTGGTGTTTAGACCATACCAAGCACCTGCTCATTTCCAACAGTGTTTAGGTGCAAGTACCATGGGCAATAGCACATTTCTACCTTTTCTCTGCCATACTTGACACTGTGCTGACTTGTCATTTCACCTGTGACCTCCTGGCCATTGACTACCTTGACCTGTGTGGCCTTTTTGCATCACCTGTTCCTCTGCATTGCTGCATCTTCAGTATTCTCTAACATTGACCTGTACATGTGTTATGATATGTACATACGAGCTTAAATAGTTCTTTTACACAAGCTACTAATTTATTGAATACTAGAGGCCTGGCGCATGAAATTTGTTCATGGGGTCCCTAGGCCTGGCCAGCGATCAGGGTCAATCACATTCCTTGCCTCCCTACCTCTTCCATCCCTCACTGCACGCATACTGCCACGGCATGGTTCCCCCCACCTGCCCGCCTCCTCCCTCCCTCGCTCCTTCAGGGCCCTGCTGCTGCCATTGGTCACCTATCATGTTCCGCACCGTCCTCTGGTGGTCAGCGCACGTCATTGCGAGTGATTGTTCTCTTTGTTAAACTCCTGAGGGGACACTTTGCATATTACCCTTGTGTATGTATATATAGATAAAAATATAGATAAGAGATAGAGATAGATATTCAGAGAGAGAGAGATTACTTGCAATGAGAATAATCATATTTCAGCACAGCTTTCCATGTCACCAGCAGACACACCATGCTGAACACTGTTAGCAGAAGAATGAGCTGACAATCCTGCTTCTCTTCCATGTGGTGCTTGCCATGTGTGTGTCATGTCGTTTGAGGTCATCCTTGTTTTGTGATCTTCAGTAGCCTGGCCTTTAGGAAGTGAATTATAAGTGTAAAAAATGTGGGAAATCTTTCAGAGAAATCTTTAACCTCATTCATCATAGAAGAGTTTACACTGAAGAAAAGCCATAGGAGTGTAGTGATCATGGGATGTCCGTCATCCTGAGGTCCAAACTCATTCCACAACCAAGTCCACACTGGAGAAAAGCTGTATGAGTGTCATGATTGCACGATGTCCTTCAATCAAAGCAGTACCATCACTCCACACAAGAGAGTTCACACTGGTTAAAACCTTAGGAGTGTAGTGAATGTGGGAAAGCTTTACCCACAATAATCACCTCCTTATCCACAGGAGAGTTCACACTGGAGAAAAGCCATGAGAATAATGACTATGGATTGTCCTTTACACACAGGTTTACCCTCATTCAACACCACAGAGTTCACAGTGGAGTAAAGTCCTAAGTGTGTAGTGACTGTAGGAAGTCCATTAGGGAACACAGTAACTTCACTCAACACCAGAGAGTTCACAGTGGTGCAAAACCTTATGAGTGTAGTGAATGTGGGAAATCTTTTACCTGCAATAATCACCTCCTTATCCACAAGAGAGTTCACATTGGAGAAAAGCTATATGTGTGTACTGATTATGGGAAGTTTGTAATCTTTATTAATATCCCTGGTGTAAATACTCTCATCCTTGTGAGGTTCAAACAGCCAAAATGATGATTTTGAACATTGACATGATAATGTATTTCAGTAGTACATCATTATATTTTATTTTCAATATGCTGATTTAGTAGCACCAAATATGTTCAAAACTTTTCACAATAAAACAGTAAAGTTATTGGGAAGCATCAAGATTAAACCTTTTCAAAAAGATTGATTTAAGTAGAATTTATTTAAAATGGACATTTAAAAAAATACACTTTTGGTGTTTCCCTGTATGCCTGCATTGCTGATAGCAAGTTCCTACTGACCTCATCAGTGCTTCATTCTCAGCCTATGAAATAATTGATGCAGTAATACAATCTGACAGTGATATAGCTTACTTTAAATATTTCCCTGTAAAAAAGACACTTTTGAAATCTCATGAATGCTATTCTAGCCTACCACCCACTCTCTGTCATCATGATGGTTTTTGTATCTACCTGTTCTCAGGTACATTATTGGGTTGTTACTTAAAATGTCACATATATGTGACCGAGGCCAAACAGCTAAGTGGGTCAGTGAATAATTTCAATAACGGAAGGTTGCAAGTTCCAACCCTGGTCACATCAATTACAAGAGTTGATCAAATAACATAAAATTAATGGAACAAAAAATAGATATCTCTCTCTCTCTCTCTCTTTCTCTCTCCAGACAGTCCTCGGGATACTTCGGACTTGAAATACCTCGTTTTCTGGTTACGTCGCCATCTGCAAATTATTTATATAAAAAAAAGTTCTGTCATTCGATGTAAGGCATTTGCACGAAGTTCGACCAGGAACCAGTTGGCCAGCGGAATGGATGAATAAGTCATCACGTGGCGCTATACAAGGAAGACGCTGTCATTCAGTCGCCGTTTATTAGCCGTTTTGGATTGTGCTTCATTCGCTCTCTTTTGTTTGTATTGTTATTTTGAACACTTTTTGCCCGTCCTTATGGCTCCTAAGCATAAGGCAGATTCTTCTGATGGCAGTGCTACAAAAAGAAAGAAAGCCCTCACAATGGAAGTAAAAGGAGACATAATAAGACGCTGGGAAACGGTCGGAACACCTACAAACATCGGCCGGTTGCTTGGTCTAAATCCTACAACTGTCTCGACAATCATCAAGGATCAAAAGCATATACTTGAACATGTGAAAGGATCTGCTCCTATGAAATCAACTGTGATTACAGAGCAGTGTAGTGGTCTCATTATTGAGATGGAAAGATTATTAGTGCTTTGGCTGGAAGAGCAGAACCAACGGCGTATCCCAGTTAGCCTGATGTTGATTCAGGAGAAGGCTGAAAGATTGTTTGAGGCCTTGAAAAAAGAAAAGGGAGTGAAAAGGGAAGGGAGTGAAAGGGAAGAGTTTGTGGCTTGCAAAGGTTGGTTTATGCGTTTTAAGGCTCGTGCTAATTTGCATAATCTTAAGCTGCAAGGGGAAGCTGCTAGTGATGATGCCAAAGTAGCAGGTGATTTTCCTAGTGCTTTGGCTGAGATAATTAGGGAGGGAGGTTACTGTGATAAAGAAGTGTTTTATGTGCATGAGACATGCTTCTTCTGGAAGCGTATGCCTACACCTAAGTACATTGCCAAGGAGGAGAAGACAGCATCAGGCCATAAAGCCAGCAAGGAGAGATTGACTTTGCTACTTGGGGCTAATGCTGCTGGTGACTTCAAGCTGAAGCCCTTGGTGTGTCTGGCTGAGAATCCAAGGGCAATCAAGGGCATATGGAAGGGTCTACTACCTGTCATCTGGAAATCTAACAAGAAGGCATGGGTGACACTTAGCGTATTTGAGGACTGGTTCACCAACCATTTTGTGCCAGAAGTCAAGGACTACTGTGCTTCAAGGGGGCTGCCCTTTAAGGTGTTGCTAGTGCTGGACAATGCCCTTTTTCACCCTGCCGATTTGAATGACTTTCATCCAAATGTCAAGGTGGTTTTCCTACCACCTAGCACCACCTCTCTTTTACAGCCTATGGGCCAAGGTGTCATTGCCTCTTTCAAGGCCTACTACCTCCGAAGGACATTTGCTATGGCTTTTAGGGCAACGGAGAAGGATAAAGAGTTGATTCTCAAGGACTTTTGGAAATCTTACAATGTTCTTGCTGCTATAAAAAACATTTCTGATTCTTGGGATGAAGTTAAGCAGACGAACTTGAATAGTGTTTGGAAAAAATTGTGTCCCCAGTTTGTGAACGATTTCCATGGCTTTGAGGATTCAGTTGAGGTTGTCATCAAGAATGTTGTTGAGTTGAGTAAGCAGCTTGATTTGGAGGTGGAGGCTGAGGATGTCACAGAGCTGCTGGCATCTTATGGAGAGGAGCTATCTGCCGAGGACCTCACTCAACTGAAACAGCAGTTCTTTAAAAAGGAAGACACACCAACCCCAGAGCACAGGAGATTTACAAGCAAGGAATTAGCGGTAGCCTTTGCCATGATAGAGGATGCCTTGGCAAGTTTTGAGGCTCAGGACCCCAACAGTTACAGGTACACTAAGGTTGCCAGAGGGGTCATGGATAGCCTGCGGTGTTACAAGGAGATTTGGGAGGACAAGAAGAAGGTATCCGTCCAGACTAGCCTCGAACATTATTTTAAGAAGGTTGAGAGGCCTGCAACAGATTCCATACCCTCTACCTCATATGCATCTCCAGACTCACCTGACCCAGGATCTCCAGCACCTTCTGCAGGTTCTGCCTCGCCGGGGTTACCTGACCCAGTATCTTCAGCCCCTTCTGAAGGTTCTCCCTCTCCGGACTCACTTGACCCAGGATCTCCAGCACCTTCTACAGGTTCTGCCTCTCCAGACTCACCTGACCCAGGATCTCCAGCACCATCTGCAGGTTCTTCCTGTCTGGACTCACCTGACCCAGAATCACCAGCACCTTCTGCAGGTTCTGCCTCTCTGGACTCACCTGACCCAGTATCACATGCATCTTCTGTAGGTTCTGCCTCTCTAACCTCCTCCCCGCAGCAGCCTAGTGTAAGCCTGTCTTTCCCCACTTTGCAACATCCAGTGTGCAAGCCAACAAGAGTAGTAAAGGTAAGGAAAATCCAGTATTTACCCTTATATGTACGTATATGCTTTATGCTTTTTATTATTTATTTACCACAAGTAAAGGTCAGGAATTGTTATTTTTCTTTTAAATTTTTTTTACTGTTTCACTTCATTTCTGCTGTGTATGTGTGCCATGTGAGTGACGTAGGTGCTTATATAGGTGGGTTTTTACTTACAGTGAAAATTGCATGAAGTCGCACCATAGGAACAGTTCTCCGACGTAACCCGAAGTCCTACTATATATATATCAATTACTAGAATGTATAAAATTAATGGAACAAAAAATCTCTCTCTCTCTCTCACTTTCTCTCTCTCTCTCTCTCTCTCTCTCTCTGTATATATATATATATATATATATATATATATATATATATATATATATAGACACACACACACAGTGGACATATTATTATGATCTCTGAATGCATAATAATCTGGCCATTCAGTGTGTATATATATATAAGACCCCTGGTGCATGAATTCGTTCATGGTTGGGGCCCGGCGAGCCAGACCAGGGGGAGGGGACACGGACAGTTTTCCCGCATGCCTGCTGGTTGAACTCCTGGTCGAGGTGACAATTTGCATATTAACCTTTTATTATATAGGATATATACTTAGTGGCAAGATTATTATGCATTCAGAGGTCATAATTGCTTGGCCACTCAGTGTGTATATACTAGTGAATTTCATGAATACATATATTTCATATATACATGAATTTCGTGCATGGGGGGCGGGAATGTCCCTCCGCCTGGCCTGCACCCTCTCCAATCTGGGATCCTCTGTGGGATCAGGCCTAAACCGGCAGTAGGATATCCCTCTCGCAATCCAGGACCCCTGGCTCCTAACCGCTCACCTGCCTGCCTGCCTGATTGCCCCTAACCACTCCGCTTGCTGACCTGCTCGCTCCCAACTATCCCGCCCCGCTAGCCTTCTCGCCCTCAACTGGACCTGCCTGCCGGCCTGTTCACCCCTACCTGTCCCCCTCCCCGCCAGCCTGCTCACCACCAACTTCCACCCCTGCTGGCCTGCTTGCTCAGAACTGCCCTCCCTGCTGGCCTGTTTGCCCCCAACTGTCCCCCTGCTGACCTGATTGCCCCCAACTGTCCCCCTGCCAGCCTGCTTGCCCCCAACTGCCCCCCGCTGCCGGCCAACTGGCCCCCCCTGCTGGCCTGATCACCTGCAAATGCCCTCCCTTCCTGGCCTGATCACCCCTACCGCCTCTGCCTTAGCCCCGACACCATGGCTTTGTCTGGAAGGATGTCCGGAATGTCTCCTGGTCTAATTAGCATACTACATTTTTATTAGTATTGATAGGGGCTTGGTGCATGGGTGAGGGTCGGCTGGTCTGCCCTGAAGGAGGTCCTGGTTCAGGGTAGGGGTCCACTTGGAGAGCGGGGGTGGCCTGGGATAGGGGCCTGGGGTGGTTTGTAAGCCGGCCATGTCCCCATTGGCGTGGTGGTACCCACTTGGGGTGGTGCCAGCCTGGGTGAGGAACTGGGGCAGTATGCAGGCCAGCCACGCCCCCATCGGATAAGGGTCTCTGATGGGGGACATGGCCGGCCTGGGCTAGGGGCTGAGGGCCGTTTGCTGGCCAGCCACGCCCCCATCAGGATAAGGGTCTCTAATGGGCGCGTATGGCCGGCCTAGGCTAGGGGTTGAGGGCTGGTTGCAGGCTGGTCATGCCCCCATTGGGTTGAGGTTACCTGCTGGGGGGTGTGGTCGGCCAGGGCCAGGGGCGGAGGGCCGTTTGTGGGTTGTTTGCAGGCCAGCCAAACCCCTGGCTTTGTCCAGAAGGACATCCGGAAGCTCTCCAGGTTGAATTAGCATATTACTCTTTTATTAGTATATACACTGAGTGGCCAGATTATTATGACCTCTGAATGCATAATAATCTGGCCACTCATTGTGTGTGTGTGTGTGTGTGTGTGTTAGAGGCCCAGTGCATGAATTCGTGCATGGGTCATGGGTGGCGTCTGGCCAGCCTGGCCAGGGGGAGGGAACATGGGCAGATGGCTGGCCTGTCTGCTGGTTGAACTCCAGGTCGAGGGGACAATTTACATATTAGCCTTTTATTATGTACAATATACACTGAGTGGCCACATTATTATGTGTTCAGAGATCATAATAATCTGGCCACTCAGTGTGTGTGTGTATTAGTGGACCAGTACATGAGTTTCCTGCACGGGGGTTTGGGGGTGTCCCTCCGCCTGGCCTGCACCCTCTCCAATCTGGGACCCCTTGGGGGATGTCAGGCAGACATCCCTCTCGCACTCCAGGATCGCTGGCTCCTAACCGCTCACCTGCCTGCCTGCCTGATCGCCCCTAACCATTCTGATGCCAGCCTGCTCGTGCCCAACTGCCCTACGCCTCTGGCCTTCTCGCCACCTACTGCCCCCCTTGCTGGCCTGATCGCCCCCAACTGTCCTCCCGCCAGCCTGCTAGCCCCCAACTCCCCTCCCTCCTGGCCTGGTCACCCCAACTGGCGCCCCCTGCGTGCCTGATCACCCGCAAATTCTCTCCCCTCCTGTGCTGATCACCACCAAATGCCCTTCCCTCCTGGCTTGATCACCCCCAAATGCCCTTCCCTCCTGGCCTGATCACCCCTAACTGCCTCTGCCTTGGCCCCGCCACCATGGCTTTGTCCTGAAGGAGGTCCAGAATGTCTACCAGTTTAATTAGCATACTACCTTTTTGTTACTATAGACAGGCACTTAGTGCATGGGTGAGGGCCAGCTGGGCAAAGGGCTGAGAGTCGTTTGGGGATGGTTTACAGGACAGCCAATCCCCAGGCTTTATCCAGAAGGATATCCGGAAGGTCTTCCAGTTGAATTAGCATATTACTTTTTTATTAGTGTGCATATATATATATATATATATATATATATATATATATATATATAGTATATCCCGATTTCTCTCTCTCTGAAATCAATATATATGTTTTAATCACCTAGTCAGTCCACACACATCTGAACACCAGCACAGCCTAGGGACCTGTGAGGACAAGCAGCCAAGGTTCTCCTGAGGGCAGAGTATGCAGTGACCCAGTGAACAGTATGGGAGGTGCCCTCTATGTCAGTGTGGCAGGTGGGGAACCCGGGCTGAGCTGCACAATCACACACAGGGGATGATGACATCAGTGTGGTCCCTGGGACTAAAAGCAAAGCGGCCGGACACTACCAATGACGTGCAAATGAATGAAAAGGGAGTCCATCTCTGATGGTGTCTTTATGATATGATATGGGGAATTGTAGGATAATTTCTAACAAGATGGGTTGCTATGATGCTACATGACAAGTGTAGAGCTTAGAGGCCATATATGTGCCCACCTGCCATTTCTTGTTGAGGGCTGACCCAGTGAATACTGGGAATGAGACAGCACACATCAGTGTCACCGGCACTTGAAGATCCCCACCGCCATGGGGCAAGGAGAAGAGAGAAGGGTGAGAGAGAAATATATTACAGAGGTGGTGAACTAGAATTTGGGGAAAGAAGCTGATTAGAAAACCCTCTGTCCTCGTCATGGCTTATTTGTGTTACCAGTGAAGTTGTGCCTTTGGGAATGAAGCTGTGTGAGACAAGTTGGATCACAGAACTATGGGCAGCAGGTAATGCAGAGTGCTGGCCTCAGCCAACTGGGATTGGAGTCAGAAGGGTAATGGGAATTACCATGTTGTTTGGTGTCTTGGAGGGACAATTTGGAGGACAACATGGCTATTCCCTGACAAGACCAGAGTCAAATCCATCACATACCCATTGTGTGCAACATGTCCTCCTACCCTATGTTCCTGACACCAACTATTATTGAAAGGGGCAGTGTGACTCCTATTTGAGAATGACAGCACAGGTAACTTGTATCTGTTCATCTGCCTTTATTGTTGTGGGAAGACACTGCATCAGTAAGAATATAATCAGAGATTAACTTTAATGGGACCAAGGGCTGCTTTCTTCTCTGATGTGGGGAGTAGGGGAGCATATGCATGTGCAGGGTGGGTAGTATGGCAGACTTGGAATCTCAAGAGAGAATCTTATCATGGGATGTACTGTGCCCATTATGACAGGATATGAACTTTGAGGACGTGGCCATTGCCTTCCCTCAAGAAGAGTGGGAGATCCTTGACGAGGCTCAGAGACGTCTGTACTGTGATGTGATGCTGGAAGTGTTTGCACTTGTATCATTCATAGGTAAGACCTTCACATCTCTCCTAGTGTCCTGAGGTGATGCCCACTCCTTATTTATTCTCCAGACTTAGCACTCTCTCTCTCAAAGCCAGACCATGGGCTCAGCTAATTTCCCCCACTGTCTTGTCCAATGGGCTGTGGTTGCCAATGCTGAGCTGTGCAAAGAGCCCTGAGCAATAGACTCCATAAACCTCCCTGACACCAGTTGCCTCAGAAACTGCAGGAAATGTCTGGGTGTCAGCAGTCTTACGACCGCTTAATGGGTCCCTCCTGCTCTTCCACTCCAGGGAGGGTGACTCTATCCAGATCCATGGCTTCCACTTCTGCACTTTCCCTGTCGATAAAGACCCTGTGTCAGTTATCTTCTTTACATACATGAACCATGGGCTGTTCTTGTAAGACCCTCCAATTATTGTTTGTAATATTACCTTCCCTGTATACCATTGCAAGCTGAATGCTATGGGCAAGTGATGGCTGCTCACCTCTGTTGTCTTTTTATTGATACTCAGAATATTTAGTTTGTACATATGTCTAGAAAAGGAGGTGCCAGGAAAAGCCTGGGTTTCTTCAGGGTGAACGTACAGGATGGTCCTAGAGGATGCTTAGCCCGGCTGAGTGGCAACTGGGAGGTGGTATGATGTAAGGATGGTGTTCAAATTATACCGGGAACCTGCTCCTGTACAACAGTGTTTGGTGCAGGTTCCAATGGCCACACCTCATTTATACCTTTCTTTTACACAGTTGACACTTTGCTGACTTGTCATTTCATCGGTGACATCCTAGCATTGTCTGCCTTCGCCATTGTGTCCTTTTTACATCACCTATTCCTCTGCACATCTCTTTCTGCAGTATACTACAACATGGACCTACGAGAGTGTTATAAGGAGCACATACATGATTAAATACCCCTCCAACACCAGCTACTTGTTTATTGAATTTTACTTGGAATGAGATGTAAGCAACCTTCTGCACAGCTTGCCCATGTCACCATCAGAGAAGATCTACTGAATGCTGTTAGCAGCAGAATGAGCTGCACAGTCCGCTTCTCTTCCATGTGGTGCTTGCCATGTTTTTGCTCTATTTCTGTTGAAGTCTCTCTTGTTTTGTGATCTTCAGTGGTCAAGAACTTCACAGTTGCATCTTATTATTTCATCTTTCAGGTTTTTTATTTTCAGCCAGTTGCATGTGACCAATGTATTATGTGCAACACAGTTTTATAATAGGATTTCCCTCTGTCACCACAGTCAACATTCACTTCCACATCATTCCTCTGTTTTCAGGTCCATGGCATAAAATGGATGATGTGAAGGCCTATTCTGAGCACAGTGTATCTGTAGGAGACTCTCAGGTCAGGGCTTCCAAGAAAGCTGCAGCCACCCAGAGGACCCATCTGTGTAAGCCGTGCTTCTCAGTGTTAAAAGATATTTTGCACCTGACTGAGTTACAAGTGGCATATTTTGAGAAGAATGTGTTCTTAAGTGATGCATGTGTGAGAGACTTGTGTTTCAGTGCAAACCCTCACCAGCAGCAGAAGGATGCTTGTGGAGAGAAGCCCTGGAAAGAAGATATGGAGAGTGCTGCGCTTGTGAAATCTTGCTGGTTCTACTTCTCTGGGGTGCCTAAAGCTAGTACTGAGGTTGGGGTAGACTCCCCAGCCACCTCAGGGCTTCTCCAGCACCAGGCCACTCTTAATACTGAGGAGCCACACAGTAACAATGAGAGTTCACAGGAATGTCTCCGTGGAAAAAGACATCACCAGCGGGTTGAATGTGAAACAGCTGCCAGCCAGAAACAGAAAGATGCTTATCAGAAAGGTCTCTGCTTTGGAGATATGATTAATGAGTCTAATAAATGTGGGAAAGTCTTCAGACAAATCTTTAACCACCTACAACGTGGGAGAGTTCACACTGTAGAAAAGCCCTGTGAGTGTATGGATTGTGGGAAGGTCTTCAGTGAAAGCCGTGCTCTCATTAAACACAACAGATTTCACATTAGAGAAAAGTGTTATAAGTGTAGTGAATGTGGGAAGTCCTTCAGTCAAAGGTCTAACTTCACTAGACACCACAGAGTTCACACTGGAGAAAAACCATATGAGTTTAGTGAATGTGGGAAGTCCTTCAGTCAAAGGCCTGACTTCACTAGACACCACAGCGTTCCCACTGGAGAAAAGCCATATGAGTGTAGTGAATGTGGAAAGCATTTCGGTCAAAGGCCTCACCTCACTAGACACCATAAAGTTCACACTGGAGAAAAGCCATATGAGTGTAGTCACTGTGGGAAGCATTTCAATCGAAGGTCTAACCTCAATGTACACCACAGAGTTCACACTGGAGAAAATCCATATGAGTGTAGTGAATGTGGGAAGTATTTCAGGGTAAGGGCTTCCCTCATTAAACACCACAGAGTTCACACTGGAGAAAAGCCATATGAGTGTAGTGAATGTGGTAAGCATTTCAGTCGAAGGTCTTACCGCACTAGACACTACAGAGTTCACACTGGAGAAAAGCCATAAATGTGCAGGGAATGGTTTATTTTTCTCACTTATTATAAGAACACTTAAGGGGCTCTCTGAGACCCTTTCCATGAATGATAACACGTTTTATGGGAACATACACTCCGCTAGATTCCTCATAAATTGGAGGTACAAGTGAGACTTGAAGGAGCTGCATTGTACTTGCTAACATGCCCAGACCTACCACCCAAATGAGGTCACTGTCTCTTTGTCGCTGAAGATATTTCACCTCTAACACCTGACTCACCTGAGGAGTGCGCATCGGTCACCACCCCTGGGTGCTCAGAGGAATGTATTCTGTGTTCTCACTTCTCCTGGAAGTAATTATGGTTCCTCCACGCTCTTGGCAGTATCTTAATTCATTTTTCTGTGATGAGAAAATGGACCTGAGCCAGAATTTATCCAGAGCACCCCTTCTCAGCTAAGAAGTGCCACCTGTTTTAGGGACATAGTGGTACTCATATTATGCTGTGATAAATTTGGGGGGATTCTTTTTTTTTTAAATATATTTTATTGATTTTTTACAGAGAGGAAGAGAGAGGGATAGAGAGTTAGAAACATCGATGAGAGAGAAACATCGATCAGCTGCCTCTTGCACACCACCTACTGGGGATGTGCCCGCAACCAAGGTACATGCCCTTGACCGGAATCGAACCTGGGACCCTTGAGTCCGCAGGCTGACGCTCTATCCACTGAGCCAAACCGGTTTTGGCGTGGGGGGATTCTTATTCATCAACCTGAAAACCCCTTGTTCTCCTGTGATCGAGTTTAGAATCTTTTTAAAGGTATTTTTACATTTGTACCTTTAATTTTGGTTTTATTCATTGCCACAGATGATTTGCAAACACAAATGTGATCTTTCATCATGTTGAGATGAATAGATATTGTGTTTATCCAAAAGTGTATGTGGTTTGAAAGAGACAACATAATGTCCAGAAATCACTTTCTGTCCAATGTTGGCTCATTACTTATTGCGGCCCGTGGCCTTAAAGGAAAGGCCACGTGACTTTGTGCATTTAATTTTCAGCCTAGTGCCTCGAATATTGGTGAGGGCAAAGGTCAGTCTGAAGAGGAGACCTTTGCTCTGCTTCTGTGACCAATATGAATCATGTTCTCTGTTCACAGTATGTACTACATAAGCCTCAGCAATGTTTAGGGAACCAGCTCTCCATGTACTGCAAAGGAGACACGTGCCAGGAAGTATGACATTTCATAGGCTGGTGTCATTTGTTGTAAGTCTCTGAGGTGGAACCACAATGAGGACAGAAACACTGTTTCAATAGTGAGTGGGGAAGCCTGCAGGAAATTCGATGATAAGTGCCTCTTCTGAACATGAGGCCACAGATGTTCTGGGGCCTGTGGCTTGTGTGGCCTTTATGTGCAGACATTCTCAGGACCTCCAATACTGTTTCATGTAGCTGACGTCATTGGCAGAATAACCTAATGGTGTTGTGTATTCCCTGGCCCCTCTAGGGTGTTCACATACTGTAGTTGCTCAACAGGCAAGAAGTCAAAGGTAGAGGAAAGATAACCCTGCAAACTGTCCCAGGATGTCTTTTGTATGTAGTCAGCATTCCTATTGAATTTGATGGCAATAGTTTTTTATATGATATAATTTTATGATTTCAGAGAGAGAGAGAGAGAGAAAGGGAGAGAGATCAATGAGAGAGAATCATTGATCAGCTGCCTCCTGCATTCCCAACTCTGGCGATCCAGCCCACAACCTGGGTATGTGCCCTGACCTGGAATCAAACTAGTGGCTTTCTGTTAATGTGATCATACCCAAGAAAATGAGGCACAGTGGCCATGGAGAGTTTATATTTTGTGTTCTTCTTTATTAATTATTGTATTTTTCCAGTAGCAACAACGTTAATCATACTTTGCCACACCCTCTATTTACCTCCAGTCCTTGTGTAATCTTTCTGCCTCCCAGCCCTCAATGCAGGCATTGATTGACCTTCCTGTACAATAGAGTCATTCATATTTTTCATTATTTTATTGGTATTAAAAGACGTATTCTCTTTAAGAAACACTGGCTTCCTTCATGCTACACACATATTTTGAGATTTGACACTAATGTTTATGTAAATATTTATTTCCAGGAAATATTGAATTCTATGGGTAACCACTTTAACTATTGAGCTGCCTATGATTTCAGTTATTTCTTTGTTTGGGGTTTTATAAATAAAACAGTTGGGAATATTGTGTTGAGTTCTTTCTACAGGTGTATGTGTTACTTACCAAACTGTTCCAGTGTCAGTGAATGTGTTATATTTTAACATCTGGGAAACTGTGATCTAAAATGGTCAATCACTTTGCCTCCCAACCCACCACAGTAATGAAAATTCCATTTTTCTTCAATCCTGCCAGCACATGTGAAGTTTAATCTTTTTAAATTCGAGCCCTATCAGCGAGTATTGTTAACTTGCTTTTGTTTTCATTCCATTTCTGTAAAAATGTTTGATGGTGATCATTTCTCATGCATTTCTTTACATTGTCTTTATCTCCTTTGTTAAAATGTCTGCTCAGAATTTTTGTCTACTGTAAAGTTAATTTATTATCCTAACCAATAGGAGGATACTGCAGCCTCTAAGACATATGTTTGAATTTCACTCATTCCTCAATGACTCTAGTGACTTCTTTGCCATATGGAATTCTTGCTTTTGAATTCTAAAAACAATATACTTTTTCTCAATTTTTACCCTATGTACTATTTATAGCCCACTTGTACCATACACTTAAAAGTTTCATCTGCATTGTTAACATCCTCCACCAGTGTTCTTTACGTCTAAGCATTTAATAATACATTAAGTGAAGTCTAGGTTAGCAGTAGTTGACAATTCACCACATTCAAACTGTCAAAATGATGGCATTGCACATGGACGTAAGATATTTCAGTAGTACATCATTATATTTTACTAGTGACCAGATACATGGATGCGTGCACATTGAAATGAAATTAATCCGAAAGTGTGTGGTGGGGCGCAACTAGGTGAGATCGGCCCCACACTCCCTAGTGCCAACCTCTCACAGTCCCTCCTTGGCTGGCGCTGCCGAGGCTTGAAGGGCATCTGTGTAATGGGTGGGGTCCCTCAGCCACTGGTTTGATTCCAGGACAGGGCACATGCCTTCCTGAATCCCCTGGAGTGGTCGTGTAGGAGGTAGATGATTGCTGTTCCTCTCCTCCCTTTTAAAACGAGGGCCTGTCCTGTGGAGAGTTGGCTGAAACAGGCTCTCTGACATCCCCCGAAGTGTCCTGGATTTCGAGAGGGCAGTTCTTGGGTGACACAACCCAGAAGCAGGCTCCCTCCTCTCTGGTTCTGGGGTGGGGTACCTGGGAACCACTGCTGTCAAATAACCACAACTCACTGGGCAGTTCCTGTTTTGAGCGTCTGCCCCCTGGTTGTCAATGCAGGTTATAGCTACCTGTGAGGGCATTGGGCGGTTGCTTAGCCTTTCATATGAATAGATTTTTAGCATACTGATACAGTGGCAATGAATGTGTTCAAGAACATTCATAATTAAACAGCTGAATTATTGGAAACGTGTTTTAAACATTTTTTAAAGTTTGATATATGTGTAATTGATTTAAAACAAGCTTTAATATATATAGACAGAGAGAGAGAGAGACAGGCCCAGTGTATGAATTCGTGCATGCATCATCATCTTCTTCTCCTTCCCCGTCTTTATCATCCATGTCAGGAACCAAGTAGTACTGTAAAGGGTTTGGTCAAGCCAAAACCGGTTTGGCTCAGTGGATAGAGCGTCGGTCTCTGGACTGAAAGGTCCCAGGTTCGATTCCGGTCAAGGGCATGTACATTGGTTGCGGGAACATCCCCGGCAGGGGGTGTGCAAGAGGCAGCTGGTCGATGTTTCTCTCTCATCCATGTTTCTAGCTCTCTGTCCCTCTCCTTTCCTCTCTGTAAATAATCAGTAATATATATATATCCTATATAATAATAGAGTAATATGGAAATTAGCGTCACTCCGCAACAAAAATGGCGGCCCCCATACCCACAGTCCCCTCAGCCCCGCTGATGGAGTGTCTGGCCTGTCCCACCAGCAAACAGAGCACTGAGAGCAGGGCATGGCGGCTTCCTTAGTGCTGCGGCAGCGGGAAACCGCCAGGCCCTGCGCACACGGAGCCTGCGGAGGCACGGGGCCTGGGGCCTTCCTGATGGTCACCATGGCGATCGGGAGGACGCCAGGCCCTGCGCACATGCGCACATGAATCCGGCGGAGGAGCGGGGCCTGGGGCCTTCCAGATGGTCGCCACGGCGATCGGGAGGACGCCAGGCCCTGCACACACGGAGCCGGCGGAGGAGCGGGGCCTGGGGCCTTCCTGATGGTCACCATGGCGATCGGGAGGATGCCAGGCTCTGCACACACGGAGCCGGTGGGTCATAGGGAAGACTCCAGTGCCAGCAGAGCAGGGCATGGCGGCTTCCCGATCTCTGCAGCCGGGAAGCCGCCAGGCCCTGCATGCTGGGCATGGCAGCTTCCTTAGTGGGGCAGTGGCAGGGAAGTCCCCAGACATGGCAGACAGAGCCCAGACAGCAGGGCTTGGGGGCTTCCTTAGTGGGCAGTGGCGGTGGGAACACCCCCAGGCCCTGCAGACAGAGCCTGGACAACAGGGCATGGGGGCTTCCTTAGTGTGTCCGTGTCTGGGAAGCCCCTAGGCCCAGCAGACAGAGCACACTGCAGGGCATTGGGGCTTCCTTCACATGGCACATGGCGGCAGCAGGCAGAGAGCGACAGCAGGGCATGGGGGCTTCATCTCCATGGCTGCAGGGAAACCTTCAGGCCCCACAGAGAGCAGAGAACCATGGGGAGTGGACCTAAGCCATCAGTAGGATATCCTCTGAGAGCTCCTGGATTGTAGAGGGTGCAGGTTGGGCTGAGGGACCCCCCCGTGCACGAATTTCGTGCACCGGGCCTCTAGTATATATATATATATATATATATATATATATATATATATATATATATATATATATATATATATATATATATATAAAGGTTTTGGTCAAATGTCATCTTTGATGACTTCTCCTAACTCATCTGCACCTGCATCAGAATGGTCAGTAAACCAGGTAAAGAATCGCTCTGGTTCCTCATGCTGTCTCTTCCTGCTGGCTTTATTCTGTCTTTGACTTGAACGTTTCATCAAATCCTTTTTATATTTCCATTTGATTTCAGTGGACTTTGTCAATGGATCACCACTCTCATTCAGATGAAACTCTTTGGAGAGAACTTTATTTTCAAAGTAAGGATTTTCATCAAAATAAAAATCTATTCTGTAACCTATTTTCATATCTTTAAATTCTCTCACTTCAACTCTTGTCAAATAATGCAGCGCCTCTTCATTCTCTTCCCCAAGCAGTGCAGACACTTGTGGATGGTTGACAAAAGTTGGTACCCCAAAATTAGGGATTTTGGCCATCAATTCTGACCTCTACTGAAAAAATGGTTGGCGGAGTTTGTTATATTTCTGTTCTACTTTCAAAATCTCCTCACTGGCTTGTTCATTAAGTTGTCTATATCATTTTGTACTTCATCAATATGTCCAATCGCTTCTTGCTGTTCTTTTTTTCCCTTCGGCACTACCAGAGGGGTTGGATTCTTCTCCAGCTAGGGGGCTGGAGCCAGTTTCGGTTTCTTTGTTTGAGGTGGGAGCTAGGACTGGCGTTTGGGGCCATGCTGTGAGGCAAGTCCTAGGATCTGATCAATGGGAAGTCGCCAGGCTCAAAGGCGTGCTGAGCACTCACTTTTTCAATTTTTCAAATGAATTTAGGATTTAACCAATAGGAGGGCAGTTCAGCATCTAAGACATCTCTACTCACTTCACCCATTCCTTAAGGACTCAATTGGTTTCTTTTCCATTTGGAACTATACAGTATGTTTTGAATACTGGAAGGAAAATTGTTTTTCTCACATTTTATGTTATGCACAATTTAATGCCCAGTTGCATGATACACTTTTAAGTTAGATCTGTGTTTCTAACCTTCTCCACTATTTATTCCTGGTGGTAAATACTCTCATCATGATTAGTTTCAAAATGACATAATGTTGGCACTGAACATGGGCCTGCTAGGATATTTCAGTGGCACATCATTATATTTTATTACAAACATGCTGATGCATTAGGTACAAATATACTCAAGAACATTCATGATAAAATAGTAAAATAATGGGAAGTGGCAAGTTTTAATTATTTTTTAACTTTTGATGTAAGTGTAATTGATTTAAAATATATATTCAAAACTATATTTTTATTGATTTCAGTGAGGAAAGGAGGGGGGATAGAGAGAGAGAGAAAGATGAATGATAAGAGAGAATCACTGATACGCTGCCTCCGGCATGCACCACAATATGAATCCAGTCCACCACCTGAGCATGTGTCCTGACGAGGAATTGATCAGTGACCTGCAGGGTCATAGGTTAACACTCAACCACTGAACCACCCTTGCCCGGCTCTGCTAAGATTTTCAGGGATCCCACGCAACCTGCAACCAGGGTAGCAATGAGCAGTGGCAGGTCATCCTGGCCTAACCCCTGAATCTGCGCTCAAGGCCTCCTTTCCTCTGAATGCCCAGTGAGCTCACAGCAGCCTCGCTTTGGCTCATTTATTTCCCACAATGTTTCTAGAGAGTCAAAGGAGCCAGCTGTTTCCTGTTCTATCTCTCTGCTGCTTCCTGTTCTATCATAAGGCCTACGTGTTTTCATTATCCCCAGTTTCAATTAATGTACCCCCAAAATCTTCTGAACTTGGGCAGTGAAATCTTTTCGAACATGAAGTAATGAAGTCTAACACTACAGACCATGGTGAGGCCGTCCTCCTCCAGGCTGCTTCCTGTTCCTGAACACTGGTATGCCTGGGACATCTTCTACACAACAGACCAAGGCATGATTTTGCTTAGAGGACCTGGGAGAA